>NW_028321881.1:36077045-36403409 GCF_036245765.1 Copidosoma floridanum
AATCTCTAGATTCTTTTTATTAAAGCACATCTTTTATTGGGTTGATATTTCTTTAATGTTTACATCTATTTCTGGTGATAACATGTACGAGAGCGTGAACGATTTCATTTTTACTACGCTTAGATATGACAAGTAAAGATTATCCGGTACTTTATTTATCAAGCTCTTAAGAATAACTACTCTGTATCTCCAAAATAAATATCATTTTTCCACTGAAAATTAATTTTGCTTATTAAAAAACTTTCTTCCTTCCTTGAATAGATCTTTGCTGTGTTTTAGCCATCTAAGAATATAGGATTTAATTATGTACGACAAAACTGCATCTCGTTTCGTTTCTTGTACAAATATCTCATAATCTATTATCTTTGCTTCGGTTGTAATAAATGTAACCGTGATTTTTTCTCCACAGAGACATCAATTTCATCTTCTATGGGCAACCGTAACAAAGCATTGTAATTACCATTTTGGCTCGATCCAATCCATTCGATTTTATAGTCTAATCCTTCACAAGTTCACCTTACGACCAAACACAAAATAATAAGATTTTACAAAACCAAGTACGATTCCCGCCGCTTCTAGATCTTTTATCACTCTAGTAGGTAGGCTAGACCGATTTTAGCGTCGCTGGTGGTGCTGCTGCTATTGCTGCTAGTGTTGGTGGTAGCACTGCTTCTGCTACTATTGCGGATGGTGCTGCTGCTATTGCTGCTACTATTGGTAGTAGCGCTGCTGCAATCACTGCCACTGCTGCTAATGGCACTGCTACTGCTGTTGGTGGTAGCACTGCTATAACCACTGCAACTGTTGGTGATGGCCCTGCCACTATCGCTGCTGCTGCTATTAATGGAGGCGCTGCTGCTGTCACTGCTTCTACTGATGGCACTGCTTCTGCTGTGGTGGTAGCACTGCTGCAATCGCTGCTGCTGTTGGTGAAAGCCTTACTACTATCGCTGCTGCTGCTATTAGTGATAGTGCTGCTGCTATTGCTGCTGCTGGTATTGGTGGTAGGGCTGCTGCTATCGCTGCTGCTGTTGGTGGTTACCGTGCTGCTATTACTACTGCTTCTATTGGTGGTGGTGCTGCTGTTATCACTGCTGCTGTTTGTGAAGGCAATGCTGCTGTTACTGCCACTGCTTCTGATAATGGTAAAAAATTATCACTCCCTGCAGTGGAACGTTCAATGAAAAAATCATTGAAGTTGCAAGTAAAAAATACATAGAGAAAATTTGTATCCTATACAAAAAATGTAAAAGGAAATCCTTATTCTTTGATCGACAACGTATTTTTATATAACTGTTTTAATGTCGTGCTTTTCGATTTAACTACTTCTTGCTTACAAATATATGTAAAAGAAATTAATTTAAATTAAAAAAATAGTTGAAATTGACAAAAGTATTGATTTTCAAGTATTTAAAAATATTTTGTTTGTAGCACTTTTGAAAATATTTATTTTTATCAAATGTGAAATGTATAATAAACAGCTACACTTGTGCAAAACTAAAAAGGAAAAATAATATACATATATATCTTGTATATCAAAAACTGATATAGATGTTTTTATGTGGTTGTAAGTTTAAATGAATAAATGAGTCTTCTGATACACCTTGAAACAGATTTTATCTTTGTATAATAATTTTTTTATGTGTGAATCCGAAAATATAATATGTATAAAAATGATTATTTGTATGATTTTTTATTTACGGAAGATGGAAGCCTTTAAAATTCAAATAAATCCTTTCCAGTTTCCTGTAGTAGAAAAGTTATCACGAGGCTACTAAAAAAAAAAAACTTAACCATCCATGTTGTTGGAAGAAACTTTTTAGTTTTACTGGCTTACAAGGTTACATTATTTATTATACTTAAAAAATCGTAAATAGAGTAAAAATTCAAGCTTAAGACTTTTAGATAAAACTAACCCATTTTTACTGATGAGATGGTTTACTAGTTGCTTTGTTTTTTAAAGGTTTTTTGTTATTCATAGATAATTTTATTAAATTGCATATATAATAACCTATATTTCCATAGGTTATTATTATTTATATATCATTTTAGTTGTATCATCAAAAATCGATGTCAATTAAGTAGTACAGTTCTCTAATTTTTATATATTATATTTTCTATAAATGACACGTATATTATTATAGACTTGAATTATAGGGGAAAAAAAATGTATACGCAAGCACTTAAGCTTTGAAAGAGTCAACATGCATTTTACATATACGTTGTACAGAAAGGTTCAGTGATCAGAGCCTGATCTAAAGCATTCCAACAAAAAACTTTTGCTTTGAACAATTTTGAACGATTGATCAGAGTTAAATGTATCTTGCGTACACACAAGAATTCAGTTGTCACAGTTTAATACGGATTAAAAACTATAATTCATCCAATACACGGCGCATCATATGCGCACGCAGGTTGGTAATGAGCGAGGCAGATCATCCACTACCGTTGGTAGTAGATGATCGATCATACATTTTGAGAGGCAGTATAATTTTAAAAACAAAAAGGAAAAAATTTCTCAAAAGTTTTTCCAAATGAAAAATTTTGAGAAATTCTGGTATGTTATACTCATGACTCAGTCTCTTAATACTCTGTTTACTAGCACTAATTCACTGCACAGCTCGTCAAATAGGAGTGGTTAGCATCTCAACTTGCATGCGAAGCAACATATGATTTTATAAGGAAAAAAGTAGAGAGAGAGATATATTTTTACACTTTTTCATTTTTCTAGAGAAAAAAAACCACGTACCTGGTATGTGCTCCACGTAGTTTCCCACTCCACGTTTGAGCTAGAATTGGCCTAGCCTACCTACTCACTCTCTTTAATTCCTATTCAGGCAAATGCTTCGATGCAAATGCAATCACATGATCGGTACTATGCTAGCATTTATGTGATCACTGATATTTCATAGGGAAACGCATTGCACGCCAATTTCAGTTTTTAACTCAAGTCATAATGTGCCAAGACTTTCAGTGATATCTATTTGTTTTAAACCCACCAGAAAGCCATATCGCATTCCTTGTTCCATTTAAATTCTTCTTTTCGTACGCAATCAAATAGAAGTTTTAAGTAATTATATTTATCTATCAAAAATTTTGTATCAAAATTTACAAATTCATGGAATGCAATAAGCTGCTTGGTGTCTGTTCATCGTTTTGTACGTCATAATTACTTTCATTTTTAATTTGTGTAGCTTGTCTTTGTCTTTCAACAAACTTAATATATCTATACGCTTTCTAATGAAATCACACTTATTTTTATTTAATCACAATTCTCACCCTGTTAGCCTTCAACACACTGCTTGCTAGTTTTCAAAATGTTCTTCATTTATTTTTCCGCAACAAAGATATACATATACGTCGTAGCATTCGGAACACCTTGTAAACATTTTGTCATTATTTGCGTGAATTTATTGGGAGCAACGCTTATGCTTCTCATCATTCTCGTGAATTGATATAGACCTTAATGCGTAGTATGACGAAAATATCACATATTCCAGCCCGTAGCGGTTTAGTTTTTTGTAAATGTAGGTCAACGGTTATTTTTTTAATTCTCGCAGATTCTAATGTTACCTTTTTTTTTGGTAGCGATACTGTAGGGATTACCAATTCGATTAATTAGAATTTTTCTTAGATGTTCAACTTTCCCAAGTGGTCAATTTTATTTTCTTAATTCGGTTTCGAGGCAAATGTCACGTACTTTGATTCTAGTGACACCAGTTTAACATTTGGCATCACCTATATCTCAATTTTGTGCATATTCTTAACACCACGTATATCGCTGAACAAGATTTTAAATTCTTCTGTTAGTTTTCCGCTTATTTTGTCAACTCTTGTGTTAAAACGTTGCGTAATTATCTTTGGTTATGATTAAATTAAATTGAATTGAATTTGAATTTATTGTTAAGACAAAAAGCTCAAGGGCTGATATCGCATTGGCCAATACATGGAAATAAGATAATGGTTGGGCTTGCGGGCAAGCAACAACCTGCAAAGTGTAAAAAATGTAGTAACAGTTGTTGTTATGAAAAAAAAACAATAATAATAATAATAATAGGAAAAAAAATAACAAAAATAATAGGAATCATAATAATAATAATAATAATAATAATAATAATAATAATAACAATAATAATGATATTAATGATAGTAATAACAATTATGACCTATAAAACATAGTAAAAATAAAAATAATCACTTAACGTTCCATAAAAACTAATTCACGCTTAAAAAAATGATAAGAGGGTAATATATGTAAATGTAAGACTATTATAAATTAAAAGCAGAATTGAATCGATTTTCATGGAGGTAAAATTTAAAAATAGGTTGATTATGCAAGGATCCCAAATCGGTAAGTAAATTGTTTCATATACTCGGTATGGTAACATGAATTACATCATGATCAAAATTACCGCATGTATTAAAAATTGATAAATCATACTCGAATAGGCCCTGATTGCCACAATTATTGGGAGGCCTACACTGCAATCTTCCTTCTAGATATGAAGATTTTTAAATTTAAAAATGGAAGCCAATAAACATAAAAAATCGTATATGCGACGCTCGTTAAAACGTAAAATTGATAGTGATGTGTAAGTTGGCGTAATATGGTCTGATTTTTTAACACCTAAAACAAATCTCCAAGCAGCATTTTCACAACGTGATAACTAAGTACACAAAATACCTGAGAGATCAAGGGTGACACAGGAACAATATTCAACATGTGGAAGGACTAGAGACTTTACTAAGGTTAATCTCAACGAACGAGGCAGAGAATTCTTACATCTTCGGAGCCATGCCAGTGCTGTATAATTTTTTCCGGCAGCTTAAACTGAAAAGCAAGTACCTCCAAAACAATGTCTGAGTGTAGTAGTCACTCTAGTGGCCAAAGCCCAAAAATTGGAAGCCATTGTCTCCTAGTTAGAGGAATCAAATTAACTTTTGAAATTGGGCAGTCTACTTTCTTTGTTAAGTTATTGAATGTCACTACTAGATTTTTCCATTGGCTTTACGGTTCCACAACTTTGTTTTCATATGAAATGAATTTTGTTGATAATTTAATTTGCTTTACTTTGTTAATTATTGAATAAAAAAATATGGGATTGGCTACTATCACAATATAATTATTATTTTTCACCGTTGAATAAATATTGTGGAAGTCGATAAAATTACTGTTTCGTGACGCACTGCTCTGGCTGTCCTACTTACTGGATTCGCTCTCTGCTTTGCTGTATTTTCCTTCTAAAAATTTTTTAGACGAGTTTTTTTTTCACACAGGCTCAATCATAATGCTTTTTTTACGGCAAAAATCGTATATCCTGTCACTGTATTTACCAGCGATAGTCTCATGTTCCTCTTTTCCACAACTGAAGTATATACATACTGTTTGCTGTTGTATTTCTTGTTGTGTTATAGTTTGTCCAGATACTTTTTTGATGTATTCTGGCTTCTATCTTGCTATGGATTCTGACAGTCTGGTTATGAATGTCCTTCGTCTTAAACAATTTGATTCTAGTCGATTAGTTCCGCATTCTACACACAAGTTGATCTAGTAAAGCCTAACTCTAATTGTCTGCAAAGTGACAATTAATTTCAAGTTGTTTTAACCTTGTGACAAATTCTGCTACTGACTCACTGATCTTTTTTTTTTGATCGACAGAAATTTCACCCTTCCATCACTTTCATTGGCTTTGGAATAAAACAATCTCAAAGCAGTGTAACCAGTTTATCACAGTTTTTCTCTGCTAGCTTAGCCAGTGCACAAAAGTATGGAAGCTTGTAGGTGCCACTTTTCTCGCACGCTGCATGCGTAAAAATTTCGAGAACACCTAACACGTCACCTAACAGTGTGTTAGCACACTGAAATGGTAGTAAGCCAAGTGTCAGTTACTTCCCAGCAATCCTACTGTTTCCAACTTGATTTAGAAAATCTTTATTAACCAGTGGACAGTGGGTGCTTCGATTCCCAAATAAGAAGTTATACTTCTATAAAATTATATGGCAAATAATATAATTATAAATATAAATTTACCTTCTATGAAACGATATTGTGTACGAAAATGGTGCAATTATCGTTAGAAAGAGTATACCTACGTTCGGAGGGTGCGGTTTTGATAAATATTTGAATATTTAATAAGTTAACAATTATAAAAATTATATGCAAAGCAAATAATATACATATAGGCTAGTCAGTACAAGACTGTGCGCTTTCATCAAATCTCCCGGTAATTTCAGAACAACCTCCTACTGCCTAGTCTCATTATATCTATAACGTCACTCTTAAATCTATCACATACGATCCCACACTTATTTCTCGTCCATGTTTAATGCCCAAAATATAATTCTACATAGAAAATTAAAAAAACCATCCTGTAGTTTAGCTTTCTTCACTGGAATAGTATTACATTCCAGTAAATGTCCCTTCAGGATGTTCATCACGCATAGGTTTTTTTGACAGATGTTATTCAAACGATAAACGTATATTGAAATAGCGTAAAGAATACCCACAAAAATTAAGGCTCGTTTGACGGTGCCATTATTTCATACATGGTACATTTAAAAAAATCGATATTTAACATGTAACCTTATGAGACAATGACGTTAAATGGCATTTATATAATTTGTAGGAATCTCCTAATTTTGTGGGTACAAAAGAGTACTTTTAGATAAACCTATCGAACTTTTAAATAAATCCACAAGTTGGTTTTCAAATAAATTTAGAAAGAAGGGATGAAGTGTGCGTAAAAGCCTGTGTGTAAGTACATCCACATGAGAAAAACAGTTACTAACCTTACTGCACACATTAGCGTTTCTTTCACTTCTCTGAACTTTTCCCTTAGTAACTATATGAATAACGTCCTTAAGTCACAAAATCACTGTAATCACGAGTGGAAAAATTGTAAGAGAATAAAATACAATAAAAATCAATTTTTGTATTTGTTCAGTGCAAACAAACTTTTTTTTTCAAGTTATACTTTTATAGGTGCATTATGCCTGAGGGTACATGAATTATTTTAGAATTTGACCTTGAGAAAAAGTGTGACGAAAGTGGATTTGGCTTGATTCTTCCCTTTGCCTCGCTACGCATGACGTACTTCTGGTTTCCTCCACACTACATGACGCCACAACCACATCGCTACGCAACACATTTTGATTGAAATAAATTTCATTTCTTTTTCTTTTAGCAAATTCTTAAAAAAAAAAAAAATTTCCACAGAGATTTGAGCCCAGGACCTCTTGCACATGAGCCGAGGCTCTCACTCACTCTCCTATGAGGAGGCCCGGTAGAAGAACAGTAGTTACGTCTAATTGCACAGTTTGTAACCTATTTTCAACGTAAATTTTCATTAACTTTTGGTTTGATTATACATTAAATAAATAATTTGTTTATTGAAATATATATTTTTGGTACACGTTTCGTTCAAAATTTTATAAATTAGTGTATATTAGCAGAGCAGCTTTTATATATATTATCAAACATTAATTTTTTTAATTCACTTATCGTTAGTTTGTTCCTTTTAAAACAAACAAATAAATAATTCTTTATACAATTCTCCACGTTTTTTTTAAAGTTTCATACTTAAAAAAATAAAGATTTTTGGTACTGTATAAATACAATACCTGTTTTTTATTTTGTTGTCTTTTTTTACAAATCTCAGAGAGGTGGAAGGAGCATAAATGTATACAGCAACGTTGATAATTATTTTTCTTATATGGACGAGCTTACAGACATACACGCTTTTATGCTAACTTGATCCCTTTTTTCTTGTGTTGTTAAAGAAAAAAAAATTATAGATCTATTTGAAAATGAAACAGGTTTATCAAAAAGTAATCTTTCATACAAACAAAAATTGGTGGCTCATAAAGATCTTATTAATGCAATTTTAAGTAATTTTTTTTTAAGGTTACATGTAAAATATGTAAAATTGTAAATTTTTTAAATTAAACATGTGAAAGAGGGTACATTTAAATGATCTGCAATGATTTTGGGTATTTCTTATAGTATTTTTAGTGTACTCCTAATGCTTGAATAATATATGTCAAAAAGAACTATGTGTGACGTAAGTCCTCAAGGGACATTCACTGGCATGTACTACTTACTATGCTATTGAAAAACGTTATAAATATGTGATGAAAGTGAGCTAGACGTTACAGATGTAATTAGCGTAAGGAGTATAGGAAGTTGTTTTGAAACCATCGGAAGATTCAATCAAAGAGGACAATCTTGTACTGGCCAGATGCCATATTGTTTATACTATATTGTGCCATAGTATATTATTTAAAATTGTTCAGTTGATAAATATTAAAATATTTATTGAAACCACACCCACTATTTACTGGTTTTATTTTTGAAAATTCTGATAAAATATAAAAAATTGTGTAATTAATTATTTATTTATTTTAAAAGGGACAAATTAATGATAAGAAAGTAAATATTCATTATTGCATAACATGGAAGCTGCTCTGATAATATATACGTATTTCGGAATTTCCGAAACATGTACCTAACACATATATTTCCTTGAGTAAATTATCTATTTATTTAATGTATCATCAAACCAAATGAATTATTACGTTCTTCTCACTTCTCTGAACTTTTCCACCGGTAATTATGTAAAAAACGTGCTTAAGTTAAAAAATAACTTTTATTACAAATGGAAAAATAATAAGAGGATAAAACACAATAAAAATTAATTAATGTATTTGTACAGCACAAAAAAATTGTTTTTAGTTTTTGAAAATTTTGAAGAAAATATAAAAAATTGTGTAAACAATTGTTCGTTTATTTTAAAAGTAACAAATGAATGGTCAGTAAATAAATATTCGTTATTACACAATATGAAAGCTGCTCTGCTAATATATACTAATTTCGAAATTTTTGAAAACATGTACCTGAAGAATAAATATTAGTTAAATTGAAGAAATTAGTAGGAAGAATAAATGAGTGAAATTCAAAATGTGTGGTGTGGTATGGTGAGACGATGTGTGGCGTGATGTGGTGCTATGACGTTGTGTGGTGTACTGGGGACCGGAAGTACGTCATGGGGAGTGAAGCGAAGAGGGAGAATCAAGTAAAATCTACCTTCGTCACACTTTTTCTGAAGGCCAAAATCTGAAATTATTGATTTACCCTCACGCCTAACGCGCCTATAGAAGTATAACTTAAAAAACACAAACAAAAAATGAGAAAAACGTTATAGCTTAGGTTTTTTGGTGGATAAGTCGCTGAATCTCATTAAAATCGTGGAACAAACTGATGTAGTGATTACACTATTTTTTTCTAGGAGGGTAACACTATCTTACATCATTGAATAAATAAGTTGTGAGGTTTATTTATATAGAATACAAATAAGTGACACGCTGTCTAGGTTATAGTATACGTACATGCAATCCTGTGGATTATTTATTTTTTTTATTAACAATCGGCTAAATTTATGTACATATAATCGTATATTCTTAATATAGTAATAAAGTACAAGTAAAAGTGAAAGTTGTATAAAAGTAAAATAAAACATAACTATAGTGATCTACATTTTTACTTCAGATGAATCACTCGTTCGTCATTCATGTAATTCATAATCATTAAAATTTAATTTTCAAAACAAGTAATAGGGTTATAAATCTACTGCAAATAAAAGCGTACTTGAATGAAGCTGTGAGTTTATTTTACAAAGACGGTGCTAGCAACAAAAAAATTAGTGTGGCCAATGATTGTAGTATATGATTACTGCATGATCTACATTTTTGTAGAGTGTTAACACGATACGGTAAATAATAGCACAAAATAAAAATATACTTTATTAGTATCTATTAAGCAAGTCAATTAATAAATAATAAGAATAAAATTTAACAAATATAACAATGTAAGCAATAAATTGAGAGAAAAAATTCAAAGGTATTTTGTGTGTCAATGTCACTTTAAACACATTTGTTTACTACAAAAATAAAACAAGGATATAATGTTTATGTCAGAACTTAAAAACGGATTCCAAAGAGTATGAATTGAAAAAAAAAATAAATATTGAAGAGACTCTAGATACAAAGATTTTTGTAGCAATTTTTTTGGAGTTGGAAAAGAGTGGATTCAACTTGCATTACTGAGCTCAGTGGCTCACATTAATACAAAAGCCTCTCCCGAAACTGTAAGATCTTAACGAGTTTTCTCAAAATCTGCTAGAAATACTTGAACTAAATATATATCTGCAAGTCTGTCTGCCTTGCTGCTCAGGGTCTCCACCTTGTCCTCAAGGGTAGAAAAGTTGCGTTCAACGTCCTCGTTGGAACGTTGAAGCAGTTGTAACGAATTGAGGTCGCCACTGAAATTGTCAAACACGAGAATCATGTTTTTCTCGCTAATTCAGGCTATCATCAAGTTAGCGTACAAATTTTTGCCAACTTTCCAGCACAATTGGCTTACTGGCTCATATAATTAACAAAATATTGGTGGTGTCGACATATTGTCAATAAGTAAGATTCATCGTACACAAAAACTAGTTTGTTTATTGATCAACCCATTAAAATTGACACAAAATACTTATAACCTTATAATGAATTAACATTATAACAATCTGATAATTTCAAATATCTTAAAAATTACATAAACTATAATGGTTCACTGTTATTTTCAATATAGGTTAAGTGAGACCACATCGGAGCTCTCTAGTATTGTACATGCAAGCAATGATATTTAATGTATAAAAAAATTCATTTTTTTTTATTATGTCCAATTATTTTTCATATTGTTACATTTTTTAATAATTTGACATTAAAAAATTTGCTTGGATGCATACTTGCTGTCGAGTCTTTGGCACTATAATGATAGTTGTGCACAACTAGACAGGCACATAAAATTTAAACACTTTAAATAAATAACACTTTTTAATAGTTCAAAAAGAACAGTTAAATACAAATGGTGTGAAACTACTTTCAAATATAAATATTGTTGTTACATTTGTATGTTACCACAACAATGTGGCAACAAAAAGTAATGATAATGTTATATTCCAACTTCTATCAGTAAAGGGTAGAGCTTGTAGGTTCGTTTTACAAGTAAATTTAATTTTTTTTTTGTCAGGAACCAGCCGTCAGCCCGAAGCTTTTATTTGCGCTTACAGTATTCTTTATAATCGTTGACTCAGCGTTATGGTGTTAGGTTTTACTGAATGGTATATGTGCAGTAGTGTTAATGCGTCGTATGCTACCTGTCGTTAACTTACTGCTTGAAATTATGTCTTATGTAATGTAGCATCAGCGAATCTCATTCATCGTTTTATCCCATGTCCTTGTATATATGTCTTTTATCTGCTGTCGATTAAAATTTTTCTTAATATTTAACTTGTTTATAAAAGTCAAAATTCTGTTTTTATCAGTAAGAATTTTGAATCGTGGAAATATCATATACTTTATTAATTGGAATATTTTAATTAAGAAAATAATTTTAATTAACAACCAAGTTGTGTCTTATGTGACAATTTAATAAATTAAGTATAGCCAGAAATAATTGACTTAACAAATCAAATAAACTGATAAGTTTCAGATGCGCATTTGCAGTCACAAAATCTTACAAGGTTGACCGCAATTTTGATCCTGATCCTACACGAAAGTACTCGTGGCGATGACAATAATTAAGCTGCTGCTTTTCACATTGGAACCCAAGCCGATGGTTTTTTCTTTCTTTTTTCTCTTTGATAAACTTTTTAGGCGAGTCTTAGTGGCCTGCTTTGCTCGAGCATTTTTCACGCAGCTTAGTCACTGAACTAAGTCTTACATTTGCTTGAAATTCACGCTTCTAACACGTCGGTTAATCACTGAACTAAGTCTTTCTTCCACTTAAAAGATGCAACAGAACTCACTCTCCAACCTTTATGGTTACTTTGGAACACTTGATGAAAGAGAAAAGGCTAATATTGTTATGTGCGAGAGTTTTTATACTTTTGCACTTAAGGAGGACACATCAGGTGAAAAATTTGAACGACCAATCAGAGCTTAACCTAATTACTCTCAATTAACACAAGCATAGTCATGGTCCAATAGTTACACAGTAAATAATAGTAAAAACTGCTGATTTCTCGGATTTTACATTGAGTACAAGTTGCTGTTGAAATCATGTATGGTATCTCTTGTGGACATACGCAGTGAAGAATATTAAAATTGTTGATTATTTATATCCTTGGATGAACCAGTACTAATTTATGTTGTAACATGAGCGCTTCATAAGATTGTTTCAAGGTTGCACGCGTAGTATTTGAGTTTTTCTACGATAGCTTGTTTCAAATGAAGTAAGTTGTAAGTCACGCAATTGCAGAAGCAGGTGCACCACTCGATATTTGAGATCGCTGAGCTTTGCTTTTTATAATTTTAAAATGAAACCCAGTGTTTTGAAGTGATAAATAATAACTATATTAAGTATCTCACATGGGATGTCACACGCTTCTCCCCCCTGAGCTGATTGCCACCCGTGAAAATTATAAGAGCGAAAAAAGTCGAACCCATGTCAAGTACTTAAAATACAAACATATTTATAGTATGTATACGTATATTTTTTTTATTAGTAACATAACGTATTAAATTAATAGAGTAGGACATAAAAATTATGTTTATATATGCATCAATACAATTTATATTAAATGAATTATTATTTCTTTAGGTCTTGCTGTTGCAAATCTTTCGTGTTGAATTCATTGTAGGTAATGTTGTACTACAGAAGTGATTGTAGAATGATTTGCAATTTGGAAATGGCAGCTTAATGGTTAAGATTTTTGCTTAGTTCAGTAGAAATTATGTTCGCACATAACAGTATCGTGATTTATGAGTAAGGCGATTTGATATTCGTTTGTCTTCTCTTTTCTGAAGCTATTAAATGGTATGGCATTGCACCTATACTGTCACTAGAGTAAATGATGGGGTTAATATGTGTGTTATGTTTATCTGAAGCGAATTGCAACGAATTGGTCGCTGGGCATGTTTATTAAAGTCATTACAAAGTTGTTGTTTACTTTACTCCTTTATTACAGTTTTACATAGTATAGTCTTATGCAGTAGACGTAGGTACTTTTACTATCACGCTTTTGTTATATCATTCTTATTGCTGCATAAAATTATGCATAACGCTGTGAAGTTTATCGTCATTAATGTTTTACAAGTCTGGAGAGGTTTTTAAACACTGTTAGACATTATTTTGACTGTAGGTTTTTGTCACAATTTCACACCACACTAGTGTTTAACTAAACGTTTTTGAAAGTCAGTGGTTGGAAATACATCTTAAAAACGTGAGATTTTCCGTTGATGATCACATACATATGGATGATTCATTGGGTACTTATACGTTGTATAAAATACAATAAAAGAACACAACTTTTTAAATTACTGTAAGATAATTTTTTTTAAATCTTGCAAAATTTTATTTGAATACTTATATGGATTGTTTAAAATATAGACTAACAATAAAAAAAAGATTTAGATATTTATTAGTACTGAATTTGGACATTGCTTTCATTTAGCTGTTGTTAGAAGAATTTTAATTTTGGAAACCAATCAATTTATATTTATTTGTTTATATTTCAATTACTGAAATTATTTTTTCACGAAATTTTTGTCAACGTAATATGGTTTGATCTTAATATTAATTTAATTTTAAATTATTTGTATACATTGGCCCTGAAAAAGACCAGTGGTAGAATTTCCAGTCAGTCCTTGTTGAAAATGAGAGCGACCGACAGTAGGCCCGGCTTTTGTGTACATTGTGTACATTTGTAGTCTCTGTCGGCTCAACGCTCTGTGCGTGTGCGCTTGGTCGACTTGGCGCTCTGCAGGTGTGTGTGTGCGTATTCACGCGGCAAGCTTTGTATACTGTAAGCGCTAGATTATACTCAGCTCTCGTCGAAGAAAGACTCTCTTAATTTATGTTGTCAAACTCTAGCATTCAAAGATGCATACATCACCTTAAATGCTAGTGTAAATCTTCTGATTAACTCTCGCAATACAGTGGACAAAACTTAGTTGTGCAGTGCAGTGCACTTAGTGCTTTGTTTAAGTTGCTCATTGCATAAGTTGCAGACCAGCTCAAATAGTTAATCTCATCAAACTACCAGTGATTATTTATCAACAGCAAGACTCAGTGAAACTCTTGTGCATTTCCACAGACAGTAATTGTGCATTTTTTAACAGACAGTGGTTTATAGTTAATCAATATTTCAATCAGTTATACTCTATCAGTGCTTTCATTTTCACATTTATTTCGTGTAACTTTCAAACTCTCTTGCGAGCTCAAGGCCAGTGCGTGTTTACATATTGTGTTATTCAACTTGACTCTTTTCTTTCTACATTCTTCACCTTTATATATTTCAATAGTTCGTTGCTTTAAGACTATAGACAGTATTTATTTTCTCCTGTATAATTTTGACCTTTACAATTTTTGTGAATATTAACTGTGTTTTCTTGGCCTTTGAGTGACATTAAAAGTTGTTATTTTTATGCTGTTTAATTTTATTGCGTTTTATTGTGTCTTCTCAATCTTCCTGTCGGAGCCTAGTGTGTGCTAACGCATACGCCTCGTACAATCCTTATTATTATTCTTGATGATGGAGAGTCAGCTGCGGGTAGCTTGACTCTTACCCTCGGAGTCTCTGTGGACGGAGACCGTACATGAGGGAGGTACACCGCTGATCAAAAAATATCTCGTCTTAGGGTTGTTTCCCGGATCACCAACCGCTAATCGTTAGTCGGGGAAATGTGAGGATGCCGTTGGGGACACGACCACTGAGAAGGAAGCCGTTATGGCTTCCCATACCTCTCAGGGCTGTTTTCCCTGGCTTACATGTATAGTATAAAATTCTCTGAGGGCACCAGGCCAGATCGTCGTCCGGCCACATAACTCTGAGGGGTTGGGGCAGGATATGCTGTGGCTAGACCCGTCTCCTGGTACTCCATCGGAGACGTCATCGGTTATAGTAAATTTTTTATTGGTGGCACTCGTCAATCCTGAATTTTCAGGGTGATATTAGATCTAGATAACTTGCCCATTGGAGAAGAGCATCGTTGGTAACCGGGATACCCATCTGCACGACAATCATCTACGTTCTCGATGCAGCTCGATAAACTGCTGGTATACAAATGCAGAAATTTCTGCGACGCTCCAGCCTATTATAACCACACTTATTCAATTCTGTTGCAGGTAGCTTCAATTTTATTTTGACGCCACCTAGTGGATCCTACTGAATTAAAGAGAAAAGCTGGCGTATTTTTGCAAAACTTTAAGCTTATTTATTGCTATTGTTACTAAATTTTTCAAGATAAAAACTATACTAAAACCATTTAAGAAGTGTCAAGAATCGGTATGCAAAATTTCAGCAAAATCGGTTCAGTAGTTTTTGTGGTTAGCGATTACAACGGTTTTAGCGACATTGCTTTATATATTAGTAAGATACCATGTTGATTTTACTTTTCAAATTCAAAAAACGAGTATACTTTAATATAAATTTATAACTACACATTGAGATGATAAGTTACATTAAATTGAATACTTTTGCCAGACCACAAGATTTTTGTTATTTAAATAACATTTTATTGTTATAAATAAAGAAAAAGTGAGGTAAGCTAATGTTAAAAATAACAAATAAATAAAAGGATTGATATTAGGGGAAAATCAACTAGAAAAACATTTTAAAAAAAAGTTATCGGAAAAAAAGTATCGGAAAAAAAAAAATTTTAAGGTACAATGAAAAGTAAAATTAGTCACATAAAGACGACGTAAGGAATACAGCAAAATATATTTACAAAGAAAATAAATGCATAAAAAGTATTACCTTTATAATAAGAAATTGTTACTTTGGTCAACGCAATTTGGATGTTCCAAGTGTAAGTTCTCAACGCCTTTCCACACGTATGTAACCTCCTAAGACTCTTGTAACTGACTAAGTAGCTACTCCCTCCCTCTGTTTTAACTGGGTGCTTCCCATATTTTCCTATCAACTCTTTCACAAAGACCTGCCCCTTTATTAAATTCATTGAAATACAAAATATGTGAGCACTTTTGACTGTGATTTGGTTTACGATGGAACAATCTTGAAACAGCAGAAAGCTTCTATGATCTGTTAATTCTGTATACAATAATCTAATAATGTCACTTTTTTTTTTTGTTTCAGATGACATAGAATGGGTTGGGTGTTACTAGGGTGCCATACAGGTAGTGGCAGCTGCCTCTCACCGATTATCTCACTGTCTCTCACCCCTTTTACTAGATCCTTCCTTGTTGTTATCTGCATCATAACCTTAGCTCTTACATTTTTCAACATTGTGACCGCTGAAGATATGTAAGTATCTTTTTTATACTTTTATCTTGCTTATTTTGGATTCATTAACTAAAAAAATCTTACATGCGTCAAACGATTGAAGATGTATTTTTTACGTAAGTGTATATAATATTACTTTTGTGGGATAATCTTCGAGCTCATGAATGTTGTAAATGCCATGAATAATGTTATCATGAGTATTAAAAAATTGTTGTTTTGAGTGCTTGTTGGTAGATAAATATGCAAATATCCGTGCAAAAACAAGGAGAAAAGTAGTTACTTTGCACATAGTACTATAATTGTACTATTCATATCTTATACCCAAGCATACGAAGTTGAACTTTACTAATACATTTATTTATTACCAAAAGAAAAATCCAGCACCGTAAAATAGCCATAAATGGTGTGGATGAAATGTTGTGCGAACAATATTTAAGAACAAAATCAAAGTATACTTTTTGTAACAAAATAAAAAAACATTTCTAAATAGGTTTTGTCAAAGTATTTGAAATCTTACGTTTTGTTTTGGGTTTACATATGTAACACTGTTCCACGAAAAAATGATAATATGCTTCCAGACATCATGCTAGTTTTCCTATATATTTTTGTAATGTTGAATCAGAATTTAAGATCCATCGAATAATACATGTCACAGTGTGCCGTGGTTTTTACAGTAAATTTTTTCTTAACTTACAAGCTACCTAAAAATTACATTAAACCTTAAATGCTTAAATGCTGACCCTTAAATTAAAAGATTTCCATATTCTCGTAATTCTAACAACTTTTTGAGCCCCTCTTTTTTAAAGATTTTTTATTAATTTTTTTTTAGATTCCACTAACTTGTGGTCATTTTAAATGTGTTTATAAAGAAATATGTAAATATTTTAACTTACAATTCACTGATATTTCAATCATAAATATATTTGGCTGAACATAAAATCACTTAAAGTATAAGACCGTAAGGAGTTATTTGAAGTATAATAAGTACTCATGTATTAAGGAGTATTTGTGTTCTCAATCATTTACTGTTGATTTATTCGCACCTAAATATAAGCTCGTGCTACCTCTGGTGAAAACAATCCGAAGCCTGTATCAGTGAAAAATTTGAAACAACACATGTCCCAACACGTTATTTCATCGATTACAAAAACACTAAGTCTTTTTGTAGTTAAAAGTGCGCTATTAAATCGAGCTTCAGTCCAAATTCATCCGTTAAAAATAAAGTTGCGTTTGAAAAGATCGCGATAGAGTTTCTCTATTTTTTTTTTGTAGGTCAGGCACTCGCTCGCATATGTAGAGGTGTATACGCGTAGCAGTTCTATATAGTCTTTTATGCAGATGTATATATACATACAATACTGTCGATACTGCTGTTTTCAGAATAAATGGTTTGGAGGACTGTAGACTTATTTTTATTTCTCACTACTCTTTAAACACAAGGCAAGTATTTTGATTTTTTCATTATTTGCTTCTGTCATACCACATAGAAGCAAATGATGAGGCTTCAATATATGTTTACCGTCAACATAAACCTGTTCTCTGTTACCTACGAACTTTAACATTATCCATATTTTCATATATCTTTCAAGCCTGTCAAGTGTTTTATTTGATTTCTACACGTTAAACCATCTTTTATGAAAATAACAGTATTGGCAGTATCGGCAGTATCGTATGTATACATACATGTGTGAGTGAGAGCCCCACCTACAAAAAATAGTAGAGTAACTCTAACACGATCTTTTTAAACGCAACTTTGTGTTTAACCGAAAGATTTGGACTAAAGCTTGATTTTACAGCGGAATTGTAACTCAAAAAAGACCTAGTTTATATTTAATTGACAAAATAACGCGTTGGTACATATGTTATTTCAAATTTTTCACTAATACAGGCTTGGGGTTGTTTTCACTGGAGGTCCCATGAGCTTGCCTGTAGGTGTGAATATCTGGCGGACTCATACCTTTTTATCAACAATTAAAAGAGAAAATTAACTTAACACTAACTTTAGGAGGGTATATTTCAACGGTAAATAAAAACACTCATTGGAGATCCATTTCTCTCGCATGACTTCTGAAAAGACCTGGATGTCAAAAGAGCGCTAATATTCGCTATGACAAAAAATCTGGAGTTGCTTGATTAAATCCATACGTGGTTTTTTGATAGGGCATTTATGGTAAGTCCAAGAATCTTTGTATAAGTATTTACGTTATGAGGTGTCGTACAAAAATGTGGGAAAGATACAATTGGTGCAGATTACGATGAAAACGGCATCGACAACAATGCACATAAGGTTTTGCACGCGATATCTAAGCACATTAATGCCTCGTCATTTATCATAACGTTAATGGAATAAAAATTTTTAGGCAATTTAACGATGTTGGAAATAATAAAAAGTAGTGCTCAAAGTATAATCATAAATGTTAAGAAACAAGCGTCCTATCTACTATTGGGAATATTCCTGTACCACGTGACACGGCGACATATATATAACTACTAGAGGGAAAGTAGCTCACGCCTTATGGAAGAAATTTAGTTTTTTTTGAGCAGAAAAAGAGTTGAAAGTAAAAAGTTATTGAAGTACATATTTTTGACCTTATAAAAGTTAGGTTGTTATTTTTTTCATATGATGAAATCGCTTATTAAGGCCAAACACATCTTTTTGACGGTACTAATAACAGTTTAACCTAAAATGAAGCTATTTGTTTACCTCTAAGCAGACGCGATAGTGACAGAAACAACAGCAGCAGCAGAAACGAGTAGCTCAATGTGAGGTTAACTGTACTTCGTACCCTTAAAAAGATGCTTTAGGACTTAATGAAAGATTTCATATTATCTAAAAACAACAACCTAACTCTTATACAGTTAAAAATATGTACTTTAATAACTTTCTATGTTTAACACCTTTTCCATTACGAAAAAAAATAAAAACTTTATTTCTCCTATAAGGCCTATACCACTTTCCACCTAGTGTTCATATATATATGTATATCACCGTGTCACGTGGTACAGTTATACTTCCAATACATCGTGACTTTAAAGACTGGAGAAAGTGACTTCTTACGAAAAAAACTAGGGCATAACTGACTGTATTGCTTGGTGTTGTGTATGCAATTTGTGTTGGTCTCGACTGTATAAATTTACTTACAGTATAACGCTTTGTTACACCAACAGTCTCATCCTTTTGTAATTTTACTTAGTTTTGCCATTAAGTTTGTTTGAAATTCTTTCCATTTTAACACTTTTTTATTTTTATTTAATTTTTCTTTATTCAAACTCTGAATCTTATCAGCCATATGATTCATACAATCAATTTTTACTGTATTCACATTTCCATTTTGATAATTTTCAATTTGCGTAGCAATACAATAATTCTAAGTACTTTAATTTTTTATGAAATTTCTGTACTTAGTGATCGCAACTGCCTCTAAATTATCTTCATAAATATCGGTTCGTTTTTTAATTTTCACTTTAAAAATTTTATTTAACATATTTTGTACGAACAGTATTATAAGTATTTAAAAAAATTACACTGTTGTACATTCTCATGTTTTGTGTCATTATTATCACGAGCCTAGTCAAAATTTACCATTTGACACAGTATTACATATATATATATACGTAAGATTAAACACTTAGCGCTAAAACTTAGTTGTACACAATGAGCGCAGATACGAATGACAGAGAAGGCAGTACGTAAAAGGGCTCTGAGCAGCTTGCATCGGAATAAGCCTGACACTCATGTAAATACTGGAATGCATAACATAGGCAAATTAACGACAATTTTATAGATTCAGGTTTGTGTTACGTCTGTAGGTTAAGTCTAGTATTAAGTTAATATAAAACTACTGTAAATAAATTTCAGTTTTTTAACTGCATCTTGATTTGTCTGGTTCGGCCTGAATCCGTACTCCACCAATGTTTTGTACATAAATTCCTACAAATCTATACATTGGAGCGTAAAGCCAAGTTTCAATTTGTCTGCAAAGCCAGTGCCGATTCAAAGAGCACCAAGGTTAAAGTGAAAACAATTCAGCTAGTGGATCAAGAAGTTTTACTCCCGCGAAACAAGATAGCCAGTTCATTCCATACACAACTCTTCAACACAACTATTGTTAAAAATGTCAGTAAGAGTTTGAAAACCAGAGATAAGTTTAGAAATGTGACTGTGACCTTAACACAAGAGTTTGGAGCTATTTACTTGGACGAAGAAGGCAACGTCGTTTTAGATGACAAATATTTGGAAGAAGTAGTCACCACAACATACACAGACATTACGAACACTAACGTCTTGGAGAGAAGTAGTCGTAGCTCACCTAAGGATGTTGTTTCGGAAGATTTTAATAGTGAAAATTTTAAGGCAACTACTTGGTTATCGATGTTTATTCAGAAATGAATCCAAGTGGGGATGTATAAAAATAGTTACACTTAAACTTTAAGGTTCTTTTGAGAAAAATTCGCATTAGACTGGTTTAGTATTAATATAAAATAATGTGGCTTAAATAATAATTGGGAAACTTGGAATAACGCTTTTATAAAAACCGTTTTAGTACAATCCTTGATGGATATCGCTTATGCTTATGATTTCAAATATTTAAATGGCTCATTATTAGAATATGCACTAAAGAAAAGAAACTTACTGTAAGAAGTTAATGATGAAATGACATTTAATACTCTAATTGACTTAATAGTAATTAAATTACCAAAATTTTTATAAAATAGATTAGAAAGAAAATCAATCCTAAATATGAAAGACTTAATATCTAAACTAAAACATTTTGGAAATTTGAGTGTTAAGTACAGCGAAAAAGTAAAAAATAAAACCTCAAGCAAAAACAAATAAAACTATGTACAATATGTAAGAATTTAGGTTATAAAAAGAGATAACACTCAGAACAGAGGTGCAGATTTAAAGATAAGCAAGTAACAAATATAAAGTACAAGAAAATAAAAATTGTTAATAATGTAGAATGTGAAAATTTTGTAACAAGCACAGATCAAGCAAAAAACGAGTAGCCGTCCCACTTTTAAGGTTGAAAATTTTTGTCAATAATACTCACGCTGCAGGTGTATATGATTTAGGGGCAAATTTTTCTTTGATTAGTTAAAAATTTTTAAACAAAATAAACAATGTGAATAATATTATGAGTGTGCGAACTAACATCAAAGTTATGAATGAAGTAACAAAAACTAAGAGCATTGTAAATCTTAAAGTTAAAATTTTTAACATAGAAAAAAATTTTTTATTTTTGATAAAAAAAAATAATTTTTTAAACGAAGACATTTTAATAGGTTTCGTTTAAAAATTTAAACCATACCAAGATGATAATCTACAGGTTATTCAAAATCATCCATTTGTCAAGAATAAAGTAAAAGTAGAAAACAATAATACAAAAATAAACATGGTTTAGAGTTTCGTTGGAGAGAATACTTAAAAGAATTATATTTAAAGTATGCTTGAAAAAAATAACGATATTTTCGTGACTTCCTAGTTCGATGTAGGAAATGAAGAATTAGGAAGCCGCAATTGAATAGACAGAATACAGGTTCATTTCAAAAAAGCCTTACAGATGCTCATTTCAAGATAAAGTTGAAATTAAAAAGCAAGTAAGTGAACTGTTAAAAGTAGGATTAATTAAAGAATCGCGCAGCCCATACGCAGTGCCAGTTACGATGGTCTTTAAGAAAGAAGAAGGAAAAAGATTTTGTTTTTGCATAGATGTTAAAGAACTAAATAGAATCATTGTACCAGAAAGTCAATCTTTTCCAAGGATTGATGATCTAACATTGCGTGCTAGAAAATTTTAAGTTTTTCACAAAGCTTCATGTAAATGCGGCTTTTTGGTCATATTGGTTTGTAGAAAAGACAAACACAAATTAGCATTTGTGAGACATCATGGTCATTGGCAATAGAACTGTCTACCATATGGTCTAAGGTCTGCCCCAGCTATTTTTTGAAAAGTATTATCTAGTGTATTGAAAAATAAAGAATTAGATGAGTTTGCAGTAAACTACATAGACGATTTACTAGTATGTTCAGGAACATACAAAGTGCATGTTAATCATTAAAATATCAAGGATTCAGACTAAATTGAAGAGAATTTCAATTTACTTTAAATGAAGTAACACGCCTAGGTCACAAAATAAGTAACAATTACATAAAACCAATAAATGACAACCTAATAGCAATAAAGAAATTTCCTAAACCTCAGACGAGAAACAGATAAGATAATTTCTGGAAAAAGTAAACTTTTATTTAGAGAATATACCACAACATACTATTTTATTGGATCCGTTACATAATCTGCTAAGAAAAAATATAGAATTCATGTGGTCAACACAATAGAATAATAGTTTTTAACGAGCAAAAAAATATCTTTATTCTACTCCAGCGTTAGCAATAATTAACGAAGAAGCACTAATATATTTGCTTACTAATGCCAGTATAAAAGGTATGGGTGAAATTCTAAAATAACTTCAAGAAGATAAATCACTAAAACAGTCTTTTATTTTTCAAAAAAACTAAATAAAATACAAAAAAATTAAAAAGGCTATTAACATTGAATACTGAGTAATAAAAGAATCAATCCTCTATTGGCAATACTATATAATAGAAAAAAAATTTGTAATCTTCACAGACCATGGACCATTAAGGAATTGTAAAATTAAGAAGTATACATTAATCTGTACATCCACAGTTAAAAGGAATAGCAAATTGTATCTCTCAATTTAATTTTGATATTGTATACAATCCAGGAAAAGATAATATAGAGATCGATTGCCTATTTAGAAATCCTGTACTGGAATCATATGAAAGTTCAGATGATGAGTCTGTGAATAAAATAGCCATTTTCCTAAAAGTTGATGATATAAAAAAAGATCAAAGATCGATTAAAATGGATCTTAAATGCGATATCAAAGATAAAATTATCTATAAAATATTGAAAAATAAAAAGAAAATTTGAATTACAGAAAAATTAGGTATTTCAATTATTAAAAAAGCACACATAGAATAACGACGCATTGTAATTAAACAACTCACTTTGACTATATGCCAAAAAATTTATTTAAAAAATATGCACAGACGCACTATTACAATATGCAAAAACAGTAAGACTGGCATTAAAAACAAAACCAGACTTGGATGTCTCAAAACTCCATTATCCCAGCTGGGCCCAGCTAAAAAATCTTTTGAAATAATATCCCTGGACAGTATTGGAGGATTAAAAGGCAACAGTACAAAAAGATACATACGCTTAATAATAGATCATTTTACTAGGTTTGCATACATTTACACCTCTACAACACAAGTTGCAAAAGACTTTGGTAATTTAGTAAAAAAAAGTGACAAAAAAAAAGGAACAATACAAATTATACTAACAGACCAATATGCAGGAATTAACTACGCACAATTTAAATAATTTACACAGAAAGAAAACATAACTTTCAGTTTTATGGCTGTAGACTATGCTTTTTTAAACGGAATAAATCAAAGAACGAATCAAACCTTAATTTATAGAATCAACTGGTAAATTTTTGGAAATAAAAATAAACGTTGGCCAAATATAGCAGAAGAATGTATAAATAGATACAATAACACTATGCATAGTTCAACTGCATTCACTTTAAACTATTTGCAAAGAAGAATAGATAATAATTTAATGCCAAACATATTGGAAGACAACAACATGAACAATTTGCAAAATAACAGAAAACTAGCATGAAAAAACTAAAAAATATACATATGCAAAATTAGTTTTATTATGATAAACACGTTAAAAATATTAATTATACGATGGATAATTAAGTTTATATCCAACAAAAAATAAGCTTAACAGGGACACATTAGACGTGATAAGAACAGGACTTTACAAAATAAAAGAAAAAATATCTGACACCATTCACTTAATAGACAGCAGATGCAGAAAAAAAGAATCAAGCCTCTTTCACGCCAGCAAACTCGTTCTTTACTTATAGGGTTCCATCCTCCGACTTAATAGGGGAGGATGTAAGTTTAAACACTTAGCGCCAAGACTTAGTTGTCCGCAATGAGCGCAGATATGAATAACAGAGAAGGCAGTACGTTAAACAGCTCCAAGCAGTTCGCATCGTGATAAGCTTGAAACTCATTTTACCATCGGAATAATTAACATTGGAAAATTAAGGACAGTTGTACAGATTCAGCTTAGTGTTAAGTCTGTAGGTTGAGTCAAGTATTAAGTTAATATAACAATACTGTAAATAAATTTAAGTTTGTCAACTGCATCTTGATTTGTCTGATTCGGCCCAAATCCATACTCCACCAACGTTTTGTACTTAAATTTCTACGTATAAATATAAATATATATATATATATATATATATATATATATATATATATATATATATATATATATCTACATAGTAAATTTCAACTATTGACAATAAGCAAGAAATTTTTTTTTTTTTTTTAATTTTAATGAATTACATTTTTGATAGTAGGAGGTGCCACAGTTAATAATCATATGTATATATATATATATAAAATTGTTATATGGCATTCCATTTTAACTGTGCCACCTCCTACTATTTAAGATGTAGTAAATAAAAAAATTAAAAAATTTATTGCTTATTGTCAAAAGTTTAAATTTATTATTTGATTTAATACTTCATATATATATGTATGTATATACACACAAAATGGCATTCCATGTTAACTGTACCACCTTCTACCATCCAAAATGTAATAGACTAAAACAAAAAATTTCGTAAGTATTGTAAATAGTTATTAGCTTTCTCCCCTTCTAAAGTCCGTATGTATTGCACCAGAAGATATACACTTTTAAATAACTTGACATTGAATTATAGTACCTTAGAACTTAGTTATTTGTCTTTTTTGAAAACACAAGTGCCGAATCGTATTTTTGTAAAAAACTACTTGTAGAAAAATGTGAGATGAAGGACATAAGATCTATGTAGAGGTGTAATAAAGAATGCAAAAGTTATTTTATTTATTCCAGCCCCAAAATCATGCACAATTTCTAACATCAGTTTTCTAAATTTTTGTTTAATTGATACTTAAGAAAAATGCAACTTATAAAAACTGTTTCATTTTCGTTATTAGTACTTCTCTTCAATATTACACCCAAAATATCTGTTTGCATGTAAAAGGCTAAAAAGTGTAATTGGCTTACTCAGTCAATAAGTTAAAATAGTAGTTTAAATCGAGTCACTGTAAGTAACAGACATAATAAAACTACAAACCAGGGGGTATTAATGGGTCATGGGACCTGCGGTAAGAACGAAGTTCTTTAAACATGAGATGAGTATAGACACAATTTCTCAGGTAACAAGGGGGTTGCCAGACCCACAGGAAGAACGAAGCTTTGTTAACTTTAGTACTGCATTCATGTTGTTTACTAAAACAAAAACTTGAAAAAGGAATAAAAAAAAAATAAAAAAAAAGTTTACTACTCACGATGGTTGAACTTCGTGAGAACGTCGTGCATAAATACAGTACTTACGAAGTTTAACCATCGTCAATAGTAAGCTACTTTTTTTTTTTTTTTACTCGTTTTTCAAGTTTGTGTTTTAGTAAAGAACATGAACGCAGTACTAATGTTTACAGAGCTTCGTTCTTCCTGTGGCTCTGGCGACCCCCTTGTAACCTGAGAAATTGTGTCTATACTCATCTCATGTTTAAAAAACTTCGTCCTTACCGTGGGTCCCATGACCCATTAATACCCCCTAGTTTGTTGTTTAAATTTCCTGTATAATTTTTTCCTTTTTTTTTTTTTTAATTTCTTGTTTCATTTTTTTCTTTGTTTCTTGTTTTATTTACTTTTTTTTCATTTCTTGTTTTATTTTTTTCTTTGTTTCTTGTTTTATTTTTTTTTTTCATTTCTTGTTTTTTTTTTTCATATTTCATTTGATAACATTTTTATAATTTGTTTTGTATTTCCTTTATATAATTTCTTTTTCCATTTTCATGTTCAATCTTTTTTTCATTCCCTTTTTTGTTTTATTTTTTTTATTCTATTGTATTGATTTATATCTTTTGTAATTATATTTCCTTTTATTTTTATATTTCATTTTATTAATTTTTTTTTAAATTATTTTTTTCACTTATTTTTTTGCGATTTTATAGCTCATTAATGCAATTTTTGTTTTATTTTAATATAATTACTCTATGACATTGTGCCATTATTTGTTTATCAAATTCGGAATAAGTGGCCTTAAAAACCATTAAAATGATATGAAACTTGAAATATATTTATATAATGATCTCACATAATTCGTTTATAATTGATTTGATGAATTACTTTATTTATATAATTATGTGATAATGTAACATAATTTGTTTGTCGAATTCGAAATAAGCGCCTTTCAAAACCATTGATACGTTCTTCAGTTGATACGTTCAAATCTCTTTATTGGAAAATGTTTTTTTTTTTTTTTTTTTTTTTTTTTTTTTTTTTTTTTTTTTTTTTTTTTGAGAATAGAAAAAGAAAAAAATTCAAAGTCAAAAATTATTTATTGTGGGAAAATAAAATTAAAATTTGTTGAAAAATTAATTGCTTGGGAGTGTGAGGGGGAACGGTGGGTAAAGGTGTGCAGAAGAGTAACACGGCACGGTTGGCAGATATACATATATAGTGGAGAGAGGGAAAGTGTATAGAGAACAGTTGGTGAGGGGGACGGTGTAAGGGGGGAGACTTGAGAGGAAGAGACTTCGGGTGAAACCACTTTCGTTTAAAAAAAAAAAAATCTGTCGGTTTTAAAATTCCAGCTCCCCAAGTAACGCGACATAAAGAACTTCGTTTTAAAAAGAGTCTTATGTTGTTGACAGTGATAGACGTGTTTGAAATTCTTAAGTATAAAAAAAACTATAATGTATTTTTACTGCCATATGAGGTCATGCTGGTTCTATATACTACTGATAAAAAAAAGGGTGAAGAGAAAAGAACTGAACTTGTATCGTTCCTGACCACTAGCTAAGCTTATTAGTGTGGCATACTTGTAATTTTCGCTGTAGACAAACACGACTGATACTAGCTCTTTATTTGCTTACTTATAAAACATCTGCAATATTGCAACCGTGTTGTGAGAAGAGTTATAGGGAAGGATTATTTCCAAAATTACCAGTAACTTGCATTTACTTGTAATAATTAACACACTAATTTTTTCTTTTTTTTATGATAATTCGTAGTACAAAATTACTAGCACACCGCAATAATGAGTTCAGCTAGTGATCAAAAACGAGACGAGTTTGATCTCTTACTCTTGATTCCTCCATTTCTTTCTTCATTTTCTGATGTATGTGCACCATAAGGTATATTACACGTGCGTACACAATATATTTTTTATCATGCCCTGACGGAAAGCTCACATTCTCGTCCTGTTTTTAGGCTGGGAAGTTATGCATTCCTGACCAGGAAGGAAACTTTTTTGTTGCGCACTAACGTACTGCGCAGCTCTCTTCGAGTTACTTTCTCATGTCAGTCGTCAGCTACTTATGTGTACATAGCTATAGTCAACAATGTATACTATACTCAGCAGACAAAAACCAAAACACTCGGATCATAACCTCAATACCTATGCCATGCAAATCTGTAGATTGCAGAGTGTAACATAAATGATTTCAGCTAGTGAGTAGTGTTATACTCAACAATTAAAAATAATTAAGTACTCATTCTCTGTACGTCTGATTACTGAAAGCAATTCTGTGACTACACGAATAAAGCTCAAAAGCTTATGTATTTGGTGACATACCTATGGGTCTGTTTTGTTTCCAAGTACATTTACATACTAATATAATTTCCATAGTGCCGGTGTTACAGACTTCAACATAAATTTTGTGTGTAATTGAGTTTTATATATAATTGAACGACTTCAATGAGCGTGGCTGCACTGGGTACAGTACTGGAGTCGATATATATTGTTTTCTATCTCGCTTGCTCTTTATTTTCCTAGAGTCTCTAGATCAACAAATGCATGAGCGTTTACAATCATCGAAGGAACAACTGCGTATCAATTTTATATAAAGTTAAGCAACAAATAACTTTTTTTGGGTTGTAAGCTTTCCGTCGGGTATAAAGAAAGATCGTATACGTCACTCGGCAGGAAAATAGCACATCACTGTCTGCGTATTTGCCTTCTTATATACACGTGGGCAGGAATGTACTACTTCCCTGCCTTGTAACGTAATATACTATTAAAAATAAGAATAAATATTAAAAATGATAATCAGACAAAATGTAAGTTATTTTGTTCTACTTCTCATATTTTATTACGGATTATCATCAAAAAACTCTATAACCAGTATATTGACGTATTTAACTTGTTTTTATGTAAACTCCAGTGCTATTTATAATCATAGCTATATAAAACACCATTTCCCTCAATGAATTGTGGCACAGGGGTCTTATGCCACTTGAATGACTGCGTCTAAGCAACGAAGCCACCTAATTTGTTACTTAGATATTAAATAGGGAAACCACGAAGCAAGTACAAAGTACAAAACATAAAGCGCGAGAAAGGCAACATGATGCTGAAGCACAGGACAAACTTCTTAATTTAAGGGCAATAATTAAATAGCTACAATATTAATCTACTTTACTAAAAATAAAAGAAATTAATTGTGAAAGCATCTACGTTAATTTTCGAAGGATAGGATGGGTTGGGTCAAACTAAATGAAAAACACTATTTATGAGCCACTTATGAAGATATAATTTGTGGCTCGAAGGAGAAAACTCTTGCGAGGAAGCCCCTTAAAAGGAAAAAACGACCGATACAAAAATGAATAGAACAAAGAATAACAGCCTGATTGGAATTGGTGTGCAGATAAGGAGGTTTAAATGTGTAAGAGTGTGAGTGTAAGTGTGCATCCGCACTATTCTCCTTCTTGTCTTCGTACCACGGCTCCGCGAAAAAGAATTTTCACCGTGGGTGCTCACAGCACGTGGTGAATATTGACGTGGCACGTGGCTCTATTGTAGATTTATACGAACAAAGACAAATTGATGCAAAAAATACGTTAATGCGTCACGGTGCAACGAAAAACTTCTCAAAAACTTAAACGAGCTAAAGTTACCCAAGACAAGCTAGGTATACGATTTCTTAGAAAACAACAGGAGACTCCTCTGTACAGAGACAAGTATCGTACTGGACAAGGACTACTGGATTTTTCCAGTGACGCTACCTTTTCTCTTTCCCTCAACCCCCCTTTCTTTCTAAGGATGCGCACCAATTAGTGGAGGTGTTATTCATCTCGAGTGTCAATCGGGAGTCGGGACGCAAGCAATTAGTCCAGGTACTATAGATTTTTATGTGGTTTTGGCGTGATGTAACGGATTTTGTTGGTGAAATCGGTGGGGAATGGCACCTTCAACAATATCTAGGGGGTGCGCAAGCATGAAATCAACAGGAAAATTTACGGGAGCTCGGAAACTGCAAAATTCGGTAAAAATGACCTGTTTTTTGCCTTTTCTTGATAAATATCTCCTAATGAGAGCTTCTAGGCGAAAATTTTGCAGCAAATAATTTGTTCGTTATTTAATTTGCTAAAAGATGACACGATTTTAATTTTTTTAATTTGTATTTTTGCATTGCAAAATGGCCAAAAACTGCGAAAAAACGTATAGTCACTTTAATCCTTCGCCAAGATAAGAAAATACCCATATTTTTTTATGAAATTCGGGAATTTAGTAGTTTCAGGTATGCATAACTTATATTCAAAACCTCATCACTGTCGGTCGAATAATTTTTGCATAATGTATTTTGCAATCAAGCGAATTTAAAAAATTAAATTTGTTGCAGCGCCCAAAAAAAAAATCTCATGTTGCTCCTGATTTTTGTACATAGGCTCTGAGACGCACTTTACAATATGTGATCATAAAATTGTTTGTTTAAAAATTTTTTATATGGTTTTTAATTCTTTTAAAAAAACGCCTTACATGCAAAATAGCATAACTCCACAATTTTTTAAAATAAATTCATAAAACTTTGTGAGCTTATAGGAGGCATCTTACTAAACAATTAGAGCTTTGAAAATCTTTGCTAGCTGCATTAGAACTGAAGTTATAAACGTTCAAAGTTAATAAACTTTTATCACACATACGACAATGTTATAGCGGAATAAAAAATTTGTTAGTATTTGTTGATACCCACTGTAGCCAAGAACGTTAAGTGTTGCGTTGCATGGTCAGGAAACAGTTTTTTAAAAAATTAAGAATGTACCGAATAATCGTGTGAAATCGGTCGAAAGGTCGGAGTGGGGATGAGAGAACACCGGCGCCAGAAATGCCTCGGTGCGTTTCAAATTCGCTCGAGCCGAAAAAATTGCATTTTCTCAGCTTCTGTTGCACCAATTCAGCTGTTTTTTCTTTAAGTTGGGGTAGCAAATCGAGAAAAGCTTAACTATCACAGAGAGAAATGTGGTAAAACATTGTTAATAACAATTTTTTAAACAAATTTAAAAAATTACTCATTTTCGTTGGAAAAAAATTTGTATTTTTTTTTTTTGCTTTTTTTATAATACAACTGTCTTCTTTATTTTTACAAAATAAGTTAAAACGGATAGTACATTATTTATTTTAAAAAAATTTAAATTTGAATTTCATCAACACGCCTACGCTTAAGGTTAATCATATTATTAACTTTATTTTCGTTTGTCTCCTCACTTTCTTCTTCCTCCTCCTTATCCTCCTCCTGTTCTATCTCTTCTTCATAATTTTCAATAAAGTTAATATCATCTTGTTCAACCATTATATCTTCATCATCATTATCATCATCATCAATTATTTTTTCTACGACTTCTTCCGTTTCTATTTTTTTATACTCAAAGTTGTTGCAAGTTTGTCCAGCACAATTTGTACAATATTCTGAGCAACGCAAACCGTGTTTGACACAGGTACAAGATTTCAAACAGTTCTTCTGGCATCTGCATTTGATGTCTTTTAATATCTCATCGGGTACAAGAGGTCCATCAACGAATATAGGTAATAATTTACCTTCTTTAAGGACGTTCGGTAGTGATTGAATTTTCCAACGAATTTTTCTGAAATTTTGACCAGACGTTTTTATTGTTGTTACAATAAACCAGTTAAAATTTAAAGAGGTTCCTCTGTTTTGTTTTCGAGATATTAAATTTCAAAGTTAAGGCATTTTAACACTGTCGCTTATGGGAGAACTGACTAAATCACAGTTTTAAGCAAATTAGGCCAGTGAATTTGGCCAATTTTTTTATATGTTACAGATAATGTTAATAATTTGATGTATACCAAGTTTTGCGACGATCGTCTGATTCGTTTATAAATAAAAAATTAAATAAAAGCTCGACCGAAACGCAACGGCAACGTCGCAAGTGGCGGAAAATTTAAAATGTTCCAGGATGTTGATCAGTAAATATCTCAATATTATTGTAGATATTTATGCATTCACGCATAAAATACAAGCTTACGTGTGTGCGTGAGTGTATGTACAGAACGCCCACCCCTTCCCATAAAAAACAATAAATGTTAATAACACGCTATTTATTTTTTTTTTTTAATTTCAAATTTATTATTTCTTCATAAGATACAATTTTTTTGCACATGACAAAATCACATGCTCATAGTTTGAATCACTCATCTTAGGCTTTGGGCATTCTTACGAATGAAATCTACAAATAGAAATACAATTGTTACAAGTCTTTCTAATTACTCATTTATTCATTTTCTCTACACTTTTATAATAAATCAGTAACAAATACTTACAGCTTTATCACAAAAACATTGATACACGAACGCTGTCGTAACCGACGCAGCACGCAGCAGACGAGCAGACAGTGTAGAGTGTGCAGAGACACCTGATGCGTGTACATGAACACTCACACATTTAAGACCCGTACGACGTTGCCAAATCTTCATTCATCGCTGGTTTCCCCTCACCGCGCAAATGTTTCCCCCCGCTAACACTACCGAACGTCCTTAAGTTCCCAGCCCCAGTCTAGTGGATTAAGTTTATTTCCTAGCCATTCTTGGACTTGATGGTACGTTCGTAGAGCGTGAAGAGCAGTAGCAGATTCTGTCGGTGGTAATGCTTCTAATTTGAATGTACTTTTACGAGAGTTCTTTTTAAACAATAAGTAGCGTAACTCGTTTAAAAAGGTGCTGGATTTTTTGCCATTATATAGAGCATTCATAATTTGTAGCCCAACTTCTTGAATTTTTTCGCGGTCTGCTGATGAACAGTTAAATATAGCAGCGTCTTGTCTCAAATCATCATTGGATGCTAATACCTTTAGTATTTTGCCTTTACCTTGATTGTATATCGCTGATGTCGTGTCACACCCTGTGTATGCGTGCATTATAGATATTAAATGTTTTATGGTCTCGTATGTGAATGACCTGGTACTATACAGTTTTTGTACTGTTTTGTCTTTTGCTGGTTTTAGAAAATATATATTTTCATTGTCTGAAACCAGCTGAGTGAAAATAACCAGTACATCTATATCTTCAGCAACTATGACCACAGGCCGGTTGCAGTTTACGGCCGCCAAAAATTATTAACAATGTTTTACCACATTTCTCTCTGTGATAGTTGAGCTTTTCTCGATTTGCTACCCCAACTTAAAAAAAAAAAACAGCTGAATTGGTGCAACAGAAGCTAAGAAAATGCAATTTTTTCGGCTCTAGCGAATTTGAAACGCGCTGAGGCATTTCTGGCGCCGGTGTTCTGTCATCCCCACTTCGACCTTTCGACCGATTTCGCACGATTATTCGGTACGTTCTTAATTTTTTAAAAAACTGTTTCCTGACCATGCAACGCAACACTTAACGTTCTTGGTTACAGTGGGTATCAACAAATACTAACAAATTTTTTATTCCGCTATAACATTGTCGTATGTGTGATAAAAGTTTATTAACTTTGAACGTTTATAACTTTAGTTCTAATGCAGCTAGCAACGATTTTCAAAGCTCTAATTGTTCAGTAAGATGCCTCCTATAAGCTCACCAAGTTTTATAAATTTATTTTAAAAAATCGTGGAGTTATGCTATTTTGCATGTAAGGCGTTTTTTTAAAAAAATTAAAAACCATATAAAAAAGTTTAAAACAAACAATTTTATGATCACATATTGTAAAGTGCGTCTCAGAGCCTATGTACAAAAATCAGGAGCAACATGAGATTCTTTTTTTGGGCGCTGCAACAAATTTAATTTTTTAAATTCGCTTGATTGCAAAATACATTATGCAAAAACTATTTGACCGACAGTGATAAGGTTTTGAATATAAGTTATGCATACCTGAAACTACTTAATTCCCGGATTTCATAAAAAAATATGGGTATTTTCTTATCTTGGCGAAGGATTAAAGTGACTATACGTTTTTTGGCAGTTTTTGGCCGTTTTGCAATGCAAAAATGCAAATTAAAAAAATTAAAATCGTGTCATCTTTTAGCAAATTAAATAACGAACAAATCATGTGCAGCAAACTTTTCGCCTAGAAGCTCTCATTAGGAGATATTTATCAAGAAAAGGCAAAAAACAGGTCATTTTTACCGAATTTTGCAGTTTCCGAGCTCCCGTAAATTTTCCTGTTGATTTTATGCTTGCACCCCCTAAATATTGTTGAAGGTGCCATTCCCAACCGATTCCACCAACAAAATCCGTTACATCACGCCAAAACCGAAATCTATATGTCTAACTGCTCCAGTAACTGGTCTAAATGCCAATGATGGGCATGACAGACTAAGAAGTAGGTTTTGAAGTGGGAGAGAGAACGAGAATCTAGAGCAAAATAAGAAGCGCGCGTAACGCATGTGCATGTGAAGTAAATGAATTGAAGCTCGGTTTTATGTGTTGATGCACATGAACGTGCTGTGAGCTTCGATCCTCCTTCACTAACGTGGCGGTACTCGATTTAAGTCGCGTTTGACTAAACACTCAAATCTTATACGTTACATGAGAATATACGTGGAAACACCAATTTCTGTAATGTTCAGTGATATAGAGGTATGCATTCAAAAAGTTTACACTATTTACTCAGAAGTTGGTACATTACCTTGGAAATATTTAAAAATAATGTTTTATATAATCACGCGAAGGGAATCTCAATAAAAAAATTGAATAGAACGTTTACTTAAACTCCCAGCTACCTATCAGGATCATAGCTATATTCTCGTTTATTAATACTATATACTATACGTTGCTTTAAAAAATACTTAAAAAAGTAGGTTACAAAAAGTATAACTTTTTTAAATGAAAGAAACTTAACTAAACTTATGTTTTTTATGGCCGTTTATAATTATAATTATATTAATTCATCAGAAGGTAGTATAATCATGCCTACAAAACTTTGCCAGAAAAAATTGTCTACGCTCCTTAAACAATTTGATTCAAGATAGTTGTTGCGGTTAATGTGTTGTTAATCTACATGATTTGACAGATAATGGATTATTTTAAAAATCATCAGAGCATACTAATATTTGTGATTAATGAAATATTCTGAGCTATTTACAATAAATAGATACATAAGAAATCTTATAAAATTTGGATAAAGTCTCAAAATTTAAGAACAACTTTGTCAATATATAAATACACCGTAAAGGAATAAGCGTATTTAATAAATGTCAAAAGCAAATGGTCCAAATTGTTAAAAGATCATTTTTGATGTTGGCAATAATATTATAGCTTACAAAAAAGTCTGTTGTGTGGTTTCTTTCGTGTTGATTATAACGTCATTTTTTGATGGATGTTAAAGCTGGCCCGGCAAGTTACACGGGTTTTGGTTTTACAATATTGCAAAATATTGACATATTTTTCTCTGTTGTTAAATACATACTTTTTTCAATTATTACAGTAATTATAATGCAGATTTAGTAAAATGTTAAAAACTTGATTAGTTTTTGTTGAGCTCATTACTTTTTACGTATTCGATTTTGTTTAGTTAAATTTTTTATTTACTCAGATATCTTGATAAAGATGTTTCTTTGATTGTTAAATCATTTTTGGTGAATAACAACTTTTTACTGTTGCATCAAACTTGGCTATTTTCTGTTGATCTTTTTACTTTTGAGATCTTTCATTTCGTTAAATACTTTTAAATAAATAATATTAGAAATATTATAGCTTTCAAAAGGCACTTAATATAACTATGGTTCCTGCTACTAAAATGCCCACTGTATGACATACTACTGTTTTTGATTATTATTTTTGTAGTCTTGATATTTTTTTGATCATATGGAACACATAAAATTCACTTACTTTTTCCCTTTAATATAAAGTTAATTTTCTAATAGAGTTAGGTTATATAACAAGAATCAAAAAATATAAAAAGAGTGATTTGGGTGACCTAAACAAAAAACATGATTATGGGTTACATTTTCACGGTAGTGCTAAAGCGATAAGAGCAGATTTTGGTGTACAATAAACAAATCGTGGCAAAATTTTGAAAAAAAATTTCCTAGTGAAAGTTGTAGTAGGCAACGAAACGAGTTCAGTGATCGCAGCTGTACGAAGAGATAATCCTGATGTAACTACTCAGTATTGTCAGATAAAAATCAATAAACCAAAAATTTTTTTAATGTTTTATATGAATTGTAAATGAAATATTTATAACTCAATAAAAAGAGAAAGTAATCAGTCATATACAAAAATATTTAAAGTAGTATTACAAATGTTGCTAAACAACTAAAAAGTTTGATCAATAATTTTTTCGGGAGACACTAAAATTGGTCTAATTGGTGCAATAAATCTCTAAAGAAATAGAAAGAAGCAACTTTGAAGAATTGCAACATTTTCAAATAATGCAATAATTGAAGAACCTACTAATTTTTTTCCAAGAATGCTGTGAAGGGACATAAATTTTCTCTTGCCTTGACAGGTGCAGATCCAGGAAACATTTTAGGGGGAGGGTGGCTTAGGATACTAGCTTTCGAACAAAAAAAAGGTTATTTATTCGAGTTAATATGAAATGGATGGCAAAAAATCACTTTTACGTATGTCAGAACTTTATTTGGTATGTTCTTTATTTGGACTAGTTTGGAAAAATTATAGGGTTTAAGTAACATTTTTGAAATTTTTCTTTACTACAAAAATTTATTTTAAACTAAATAGTGTATCAAAAAAATTGTGATAAAAAGACACGTAAAGTGCAAACTCATGTGAATGTTCTTTTTTTCTTTACCATGAATACCTACAATTTGATTTGCAGTTATTTCAATACTGCAATGAGCATGTTATAATGCTAAGCCAGTCAATCGATACTGTACCGTTATAGAGTTTAAACATGTTTTTAATCTTCCAAGGTTAGAAAAAGCTTCTTTAGCAGTGACTGCTGATAATAGTACTATATAGAGTAATATTCCCAAGTAAATTGTTAATTATCATAGTCTCTCACCGACAGTGTATCAAGAACATAGCTGTTAGTCATGCAACTGGGTGTCTCAGCTACCAACGATCCTTTGATAGTCTCTAAAGAGCAAGTGACGTACGTCAATTTTAGAAATTCTTATAGGTCCAATAGATATACAAGCAAATATTGATACATCTTTATCATTCTACCAAAAAGCACATATGTATCGACGGCGGCACTTTTTATATAAGTGCTCTTTATATCATCCATATATGCCCTTTCTTAATATCTAATACACTTAAGATTCATAATATTATTCTACATAATTTTTTTTTTAAGAGATTTTCTTGAGAAATAAATAATGATGAGATAAATATTCTCTTCGGGTGTGGATCGAACACACAAGCTCCTATTTACTAGACATTTCTAACTTACGAGCAAGCATTAGAGTCATATACCTACTAAAACGAGCTTAGGGAAAGACAGATGAGAGGATTAAGAATGAGAACTTATCGAAACCTACGGTGTTAGTAAATGTAGGCCTCCTTGGTAGCTCAAGTGGTAGAGCAACTGTCTGGTAAACAGGAGGGTGTATGCTCGATCCACACCCAAAGAGGATGTTTTACTTATTCTTATCTGTTACATAAGAAAACTTTTGGAAAAAGAAATTATGTGAATTAGTATTATGAATCTTTAGTATATTAGATACTGAGAAAGGGCATGTATAGATGGTATAAAGAATGCTTAAATAGAAGTACTGCCTTTTGTACAAACGCACTTCTTGGTACAATGATAAAGATGTATCAATATTTGTTTGTACACCTATTGGACGTACTAAAATTTTTAACTTATCTACAATCATTAAAGTCATATACCTACTACGTCAATTTTTAACCTAGACTGCCGCGATGATCAAGTGTCAAGAAAAAATAGATGTTCTCAACGCCAAAGTCTCTGGCGTTATACTGAGAGACGTTCAACCAGAGAACAGCCTGCTTTATCACTTTGGGGTGTTGTGGCCGTTTTCCCGACCAACCTAGTGGTGCCAGTGCGTTTTTTGCTACAACAAAAAGCCAAGAAAAACAACCTGAGGAGTTCAGGAATTCATATCAACTTAAAATTTTGTCAGCCTCTTCCTCAGTAGTTCATCCCAATAGCATACTCACTGAAAAAGTATTCTCTCGGTCCGATTTCCCGACCAACAGTTAGCAGTTGGTCATCCAGTAAATGACCCAAAGATGATATATTCAGCTACTAGTATATCTTTCACTAGTCCACTTACAATACGCAGAGACTCTGAGGGTAAAAGAAAAGTAACTCTGGGTTCAGATATCTGAGCTTCACGATCCTTGTCTACTAATCCAAACTAAGAACGCCAGCCTCAGTTTGTCAAATCATCTACTCGCATCGGCTCTTTATTACTAAGCATAATGAAAAGAGACTGAAAGTATCACCATTGGCCCTTTTCACGGACATCATAAATTTTTACGTTCCTTCAAATAGGTTTCTTCACTCCCACTAGGAGCAGGTGGTAAGCGAAGACTTCTTATCTTAATGCATGGATTTAGCCGTACCACACCAACTTAAGGTAAAAAATTTTAATTACCTTCAGAGTCTAAAAAAAAGTTTAATTGTTTAAAGTCACAGTGAAAGTAATTTTTTATTTATTAGTTTTCTCTAACTTAAGTATGTAATACTTTAACTAAAAACTGTGTGAAGTATGGCTTAGAACCTTACAACGATGCATTGGACGGAATTTTGATCACCAAAGTTTGCATCCTTGCTTTCTATTTATTTATAACAGCTGCAACTTATCTGTCTACGGATGATGCTTGCTTATACTTTGAGGGGTAAGAATAAATTAAGATAAATATTTGTGGTGCTAAGGGAAAATGTTTATGAAAAAAGCAATACAAGTAGCGTATGGAACAATCTCAAGTGTATAAGGAGCTGAACCTTCAGTTAAAGTAGAACGTTAGTGAACATGCTCAAAGCATTATTAATAGACATTCAATAACGAAAATAAAGGATATGGCTAAAAAGCTTGTATTGTAATTTTTAGCAAGTGAGAATTCCCTTGAATAACATTAAAAAAGAATCAAGGAATGAATTGATATCAATTTTTGATGTACCATATCTAATGTGTCTAGCCTTGACTGGAGTCTCAATTGGTAAAAGAAGTAATAATGGGATGGACTAAAACAAAACGGTCGGTACAAATACAAACACTGCTGTAGGCAAATATCGATGTTACGTAGCTATGCAATGAAAATTTTGCAGTTATTAGCGATTTACGATTTAATGAGGCTGTATAAATTAGATTGTCGTCATTTACAGGATCTTTACACGCTGGCTTTGGTAACACAGGAGTTAGTAAATTATTTAATGTTCCGAACATCTAAAGTATGAGTTTCAATGCTTTAAAAAGAAGTAAAAAAGAAATTGGACCTATCGTAGGAGACGTAGCTCAGTAAAGTTGCATTAATGCTTGCAAAATGGAGATACAGCTGACATTAAAAAACATTGATCTTATAAGAAACAGTTTGTAAGTTTCTAGAGGTGAATTATTTACAAACCACTAAATTTTTTGATCTCATATTGCTTGTTGAAGCTGTATTTTACTGAAAATTTGACAATAGCGCTACTGTGTGATTTCTATTTTTTAATTTTCACATAGACACAACAGGAAACTAAATTATAGACTGCTACTTAGTTTAACTGTGGATATTTGTCCATCAGTTTATTATCTATCAATCAATTCATACATTTATTGATTCATCTGTACTTAAAAAACAAAGTGGTTGTATTTTTTTATTATTTAATAGTAGGAAATTTGTTTCAGAAAAATACTTATGTCTTATTTTTCCTGAGGCCTGATTCAGTTGAACCAAATTTTTTTACGTCTACAAAGTTCAATCCAGCCAATCTAAGTTGAATTATTTTTACAAAAGTAAATAAAATAGATTTGTTTACTTTTTCTAAAAAAGAAACAAATCATTAAATGACGATGGTAAAACTATTTAGCAGTTTTGATATGGATTTGCAAACACAAGGCTGTGGATTCTTATATGATAGTTTGACTAAAACTGCTCATCTCAGAGGTTGGTTTACTAGTAAAGCGTTAGGGTTTGCAATAAGGAATCGAAAATTTATGTTGTGTAACCATGATCACGCCAAGAGCGCCCATAATTGCAGATCAAATTATCATGGACTTACCAAATGGATGAGATAAAACTGACAAAAGTAAACATCTTGATAAAGACCTGATGCCTAAAGTAACAAAATATTTACATAAATGTTCCATGTATGCTGTATCTGAAATCCCTTGGTATGTGAGTGACTTAAACCATAAGAAATATACCATTTCACGTGTTTGATATCCAGGATAACTGTGTTAAATGATGTAAGTATGCTGAGGGCATAGAAAACTATAAGCATGCATCCATTTTCTAAAACCAGCGTAATTAATTATCTTTGAAGAATCAGTACATACTTTTTTGAAATTATCTGATAATTATGAAAAATTATATTTCTCTGCATTTTGTGTATAAGGGTACAAAAGTTAAAATAATATAATCATTAAAAAAACTCCTAAGTCCTTATCCTATGGAGATTTTGAATCGTACGACTATCAAGTGACTTTTGAGTGTTATAGCTCAAAAAAATAAGGGTGAAATTTATTCACAGAAAACTTGTAATAAATATAATTTAAATCCTGATTACACTTATCAAAACACTTATGGTAAACTATGAAATTAGTTAAAATTTAAGCCCTAAATGCTAAAACTCCTGCTATTAAGCTACATCAAGAGAATGTACAAAATCGAAGAGCGATTAATTTTTATATTTGTTTCATTATTGAACTTCATTAAAACTTTCAGAATAAACTAAAATTTGAGTGACCTACAATAAGCAAAATTTTCTAGATACCCACCAAGTTTACCTTTTCAATGAACACGGCACAAGTACAATGCAGTTTCTGCACTTTCAGTATGTTTTGATATATGCAACAAACGCAAGTTAATTTTGTAGACTTGTAAACTAATTATCTGAATAATGGTGTAATACAACTTGCTATATTCGGTGTTAAACTTTTCGTTTATTTAACAAGCTTTTATTTTGTATGTGTCTTATCAATTTCATATTGGTGGAACAAGTGATGCAAAACTTTAATGTGAAATTTTTTTGTTTCTGCCATAAAGCCCATGTTAAAAAATATAATTTTTATCTTGATTTTCTTGAAAACTATGTTGTGAATCGATCTGAAATTTTGACACTTTATTTCTTATAACCTTATTCTAAGATTTCGAAGGTTTTTATAACATTTTTATCGTCTTGACTTAGTGGACGAACCTCTTCAACTACCATCAAAAACATCTAACGTTGAAATACCTTGCCAAAAAGTTGAACTAACTCAGTAACTTATTGGCAGATACTAAAAGCCATGAATCACCAACTCTCTCTCGAAGGTCTGTGGTTGGCCCATTTGGCTTATTAGTATAGGGGCCATCTTAAGTTGACTTGTCTTACCACCAAAAAATATGTTACGACTTAACAAAGTTGGCAAAATATAGCCCTTAGGGCTTACAAAAGTTATGAATAGTGCCTAGAGTTGCAAAAAGGCGAGTCGAAAGAGAAACTTTGAATGCCTTGAATGTTTACAATTCAAGGTGTCAAGAAATCGACGCAGAATTATATTACATTTGTTAAGATTAGCACAACAGCATCAAAATCTAGAAATTAATTATCTTTTGATGATGGATAAATATTTTATATCAAATCATTTCCTTGACAGTATTAGACGTTATAATACTAAATTCCAAATAACTTTATTTGAAAGAAAAAAGATCAGGTAAAGAAACTTTCAGCCAATTTTCCAAATTCAAACTTTTGAAATTATTACAAAAAATTTTGCATGATCGTAATTCCCTAGAAAAGACTTTTGAATCCAGTTATAAAATTTGAACATGAAGAAGATGACCTCAAAAATTTAATGTTTATTGTTTGTGCTGACCAAACTCAAGTTAATCAGCATCGAGGACGATACATGCGCCCAGGTAAATAAAGTTACTGTACTAACAGTTAAAGAAGAACATTGTTTTGAATAACTAATATGAAGGAGTTTTTGAGCTTGACTGATTATATGACCCATCGCAATATCCTCTTGTGTTTGTTTTTGGAGATAGTGGATATTCTAGTAGAGAGGGCAAAATTTGCGGCATTCTCCTAGATTCTTTTGCAGTCATTTTTTTTAAGATTAATATTTATTACACCCCACAAAATAAGAATATTTATGTTGCCAGCACACGACCTGGTTACGGTTTGTTAAAACCATATGTTATAAACAACTTTATCAAAGTTGTCTTTTTTTTATGTACCTTCATATTATTTGACACATTTAGAACAAAAACTAATTGGGATGTGTTTACTCGAACCCCAAAGTTTGCGAGTGAAATATTCTCAGTTTTAAAATATGCGTTTTTTTAACTTTCAGAGCCTTAACACAGAATGAGGATAAAATATTTTCATGAAGCAGACGACGTCAATATTTACGATCAACTTTACTTCACAGTCTCAAAAAAAGGAAATTTTAATTATTTAAGTGTAAATACTTTTTTTTGCACTTAACATTTTAAGTGTTGTAAAGTGCACGCTAGTACAAGTGTGTACCTATATGTGTTTACAACACGCTGAGCCACATATAGGTAAACATACAGATTCGCTTCACCCATACGAGCGCACCCACTGAAACGCTCGAAATGTTAACTACAAAAAAGAATGTTGTCATTTTATTCATCGAAATTTTTTTTTTTCGAGATCATAAAGAAAGTTTAATAGTTAATGTCGATGTGATGTGCCCTCTAAAAAATTTTTACTTTCGTAATTTGGTATGGCTGTAAAAGTTGGAAAAAACGCATTTTTCAAAATTTTGATAATTTTTTACTCCATAACTTTGAGATTTTGGTATATACATCTTAATTGGTTCCTTTTCCAAATATGCTAGAAAATATAAAATCATTTTTTTGGATGAAAAAAACAACTTTAATAAAATTGATACTAAAAAATTGTTTGAACAAATTGTAACCAGGTTGCACGCTGGCTCACTTTATATTGTTGTACTTGTTAATAGTCTTCTAACCAAACTGTTTCTTGCATGTAAATATGCTGGCTGATGTTAAGAGTTCATACTCATTATCTGCTCTTTTATAAGAACATATTTCATTAATTTATCGTGTGTATGATGACAACAATAACTACAGAGCTCTTGCTTTACTTGCAATCACACCAAAAATAATTGCATGCCGAAACTTGTTGTCCGTGAGTCAGAAATTATATTTTGTCAGTCATTTTCTCTCAAGCAGTAACTCGGGAAATACTTCAGAGAATTGTATTGAATAGTATGGTAAACGTCAGCTGCCACACCGTGGATTGGATGAGCAGTGACAGCCTCTCAATCACGTAAAAAAAATGTTATTCCCTCCTAACTGAAAATTTTTTAAATAATAGATAACAGAATTATTTGATAAAGAAAAGTCAACTGGCCGTAGATCATATATAATACGCCAGATGGTCACGTAAACCTGTAAAAAAAATGTTTCATTCAGTAATGTTCTCTCATCTGTCAGATGATAGTTTACATGCTATTTTAAATTAATAAAATTGTCAGCTGGCTCTATGTTGGTGTAAACGTCATCAGCTGATGTAGTAAAAGGTACATTATTAAAATACATCAGCTGACGGATTTTCCACCAACATAGAACCAACTAACGTTTTTAATCATTCGAAATTGCATGTAAACTTTTATCTAATACATTTTCAAGAGACAGAACATCCCTGAAAGGAACATTTTTTTTCAGGTTTGTGTGACCAGCTGCCGTATAACCCACCATGGTACGGCCAGCTGATTTTTTTATCTCCAAATAATTATGTTAACTATCATTTAACAAATTTTAGTGGAGATAAAGTGATTAAAAATATTTTTTTTTTGTGATTAAGTAGCTGTCGCTGTCCCACGTCCTTACAGAGTGACAGCTGACGTTCACTATGCTGTTTAATACAACTCCCTGAAGCAATTCACAAGTTATCACTTAAGATGAAATGACTGACAAAATATACTGTCTAGCTGACAGACTTTAACTTTGGGCATGCAGTTATTTTTAATGTGGTTGCAAGTAAAGAAAACTCTCTATAGTTATTTTGGTTGTAATATAAAAAACAAATAGATTAAATATGTTTTTATAATAGAGCAAATAACTAGTGTTTTTAATTATACTTAATAACCCTTTAGTAACAAACAGCCAGTTATTTTACCATCCTTATTCACTGGTACGCCACGTTGTATGCATGAAAAAACTCAAGATGCAATGGCGTAGGTACTTGCGTTTGAGCTTTCTTGTTGATTTATTCCTTTTACATGTAACCCTAAACAGATGAAGGTAAAAAATTAATTACGAAAAAATATAGAACTTTTCGTTAGGTGAATAAAATTAGGAGAATTTACAGATGTCCTACAGTGTCAAATGGCAAAAATGAGGCCTACCTTAGGTGCACTTACTTTTATGGCTAAAGACGAGTATTCTGCCAGATGAAATGGACAATGTCATTTTGGATGGATAACCAAATCCTATGCAGAATCCCTTGCTATTTAGTTACTAATTAAAAAAATTAAATTAATGGCCCTTGCGGTAATTTTAACATAGCTTTGCCATGTATAAATCACGGGAGACGTACGAAACAGTATTCTCGCAATTTTGTAAATGAAACTCAAACTGCAGATAGTAGCTGCCCTAACCATCGTAGAAGATCTGATGCAGATAAAGGTCATATATTTTTAGTAACATTTCGTGAGAAAGTTAGACTAATCGATAACCATTGAAATGTACTGTATTTGCCAGTCGTAGCTCGATGTTTCAATGTTTACATCAACGTTTAATTTTGTCATTTAGTGCAAGCAATAAGATACATAAGAGTGCAAGTACATCGACAAACGAATGAATTCTATTACTAATGGACGATGTATTCGTTCCTTCAAAGGATTTTGGCGTTTCTTTGATTTTGATTTTTACGCGTTGTTTTCTAAAATTTTACAATAATATGTCTACAAGGTCATCTTTCTTTCAGAAAAATATTTTGCTGAATTCTGGATCAATTTACGTGTTAGAGAGAAACTCCGTACTAATGATACTTCTCAGAATTTTATCAGAAGTTGTTACGATTATTACTATTTCAATAATTTTTTTAAGCAAAATCTTTTAAAGTTAATTTTGAGTTAACCACAAACTTTAAATTGTACAATTAAAAGTGTCTCAAACAATTGTAAGAAAATCTTGTTCTTAAATACTCCTGAAAGTGCTGAAAAAACATTCCTAATCAATCTATTGCTGGCCAAAGCAAGATTTGCTGGAAAACTTAACCTTGCTGTTGCATCTTCTAGCATTGCTGCTACTCTCTTGAGTGGACATAGAACATTTTCCATCACTTTAAAGCTCACTTTCCGTGTTCTGGAGAAGATGACATGTACCCAATACGTAAAGATGACAGTCTTAGAAAATTTCTTTAAAATACAATATTTATCACATGGAGTGAGTACAAAATAAGTTACACAGCTTGCATTAAACCAGTTATTACAACATTACAAGGTTTAAGATCAAACTGAGAATGAATGGGTGGCATTACGTTTATTTTCCACGGGAACTTTAGACAGACGTTACTTATCATTTGGAGAAGAACTAGAGCTGGCATCACTTATCACTGTTGAAAACCATAATTTTCCTGGCAATGTATGGAATCTCTTCATTTACGAACTAATATGAAAACACATTTTTGTGGAAGAACTACAATTTTCAATACACCTATTGAAAATTAGCAATAGTACGATGAGAAACAAAACCAGTTTCATCACCATAAATTGATCCATTGAAAAATTGGTTACAACTGTCAATGGTAAAATATTTCAAGTTTACCCAGATATTGAAAATTTGTCTTGCAAGTTTACCAATGCTTACGTAAGAGAGCGATAATTTTACCAAAAAATGCTACAGCAGAGAAAATTAAGAACAATATTTTTTATAATTTTGCAGCTGATTTTCAAGGGTACCTTTCTATTGATTCAGGCATCTCAAATAAAGATGCTGTTTATTGAATAATTGGATCAAATAACCAGTTCAGCGCTCTGCTAGTAATAAGATATTTATAGTCTCTTTCTCATTCCCTCTCCCGATCTGCCTGATTCTCTTTAGGGTAAAAAAATAGTATTTTTCATTCACGGTATACGTATGCAATGTCTTAGATCAACATGTGCAATTAAATAAAAAATATAAGTGATTGTGTGAAAAAATACACACCACGCATTAGTCTGCTGGCAAGCAGTAGACGTTGCGCGCACGCAACAAAATGGTACTCGAGCTTATTCACTATGGGGAAAGAGTGAGAAAACGAGCAAGGATAGAGGAAAAGTGAGATTTTTTATTTTAACAATGACTTATTAATGCCAAGGGTAGTTGACACCCGTACGGTAGAAGCATAATTTTCAAGTTGTACAAATAATAAATGATAAATGAAAATAGAAATATTAAGTTTAATATGCAATGTCACAAATAAATACATCGCAATCAAATTTAAAATATCATTAGCTTCGCATATAAAGCTAACAGCGCTTTAGTATTAAAGTCCTGGTTTACTGACAGAAAAAGATCGAAAAGGTACTTTGGCTTTGGTGTAGTATAATTAAGTGGTAACAGCCACAAAATACTCACGCCCTACACTTTGGTCGCAGCCAACCAAGTTTCTCATAGTATTGTCCAAGCGATGCGTCGCGTCTAAGATTAAATATAAAATTCACAACCGCGTTGCAAAGCCTATCCAATTTTATGAAAAGGTACCCAGATAGTGTCCCATAGACTAAACATGCGTAGCCAAAATGTGGAATGATAAAAGCTGACGTGAGCATCGCCTTGAAAGACGGTGACATGAGTCTCGCCTAGTAGCAGAGTCGATGCAGCATCCCGTGCATTCGGGAGCAAATGGCTGCCATGTGCGCGTTCCAGCTTACATCGCCCGCAAGCAGGACACCGAGCGTTTTGACTCTGTCAACGAATGGTATCGCCAAACCACCAGCGGTAAGCGGAGGGAAAGTCGTTTTATCAATGCCCATAAGGCTTTAGCAAGTACCCATTAGAATCGCGAGCAGCTTGCCAAAGTTAAAATCAAGCCCACAAGCTTCCGCCCAATGCATAACTGTACCGATGTCCTTGTTAAAACGCTCTGTAGCGAGAGCAATTTTCGATGGCTTACAGGACAAATACAATTGCGAGTTATTTGTGAACAAGACCCCAGACGCGCAGCGCAACACCGAAGGTATCTCGTAAATAAACAACAGAAAAAGCAGCGGCCCTGTGGACAAACCTTACGATTTATCCGAGGTCACAGGATGAAATCTAGACTGCCCATCATTTAAACCACCAACAGCTTGAAAAAGGCCTGTTAAAAAGCTGTGAAATCAACGCAAAGCGTTCTTGGTGAAGCCCCAGTGGATTATTTTTCGAAAAGCACCGTGTGGTTAATGGAGTCAAAGGCCTTGCAGAAGTCGAAGAGAACGAGGATGGTTATCCTCTAAGCCTCCATCCCTGTACGAATATCATCCATTACCCTAAGAAATGCCAACTGTGTCTTTCTATGCTTCCTTAATCCAGACTGCACAGATGATAGTAAACTGTTTCATTCTTAGAAATCAGCAACTTTTTTTGCTATAAGCTTGTCGAACACTGTTGCAAAATGGATCATGTTAGCAGTTGGCCTGTAGTCACCAGTTGCCTGAGGATTTATGACTTCAAGCAAAGGAATAATTATTGATTGCTTCCACTCAGTTGGAAAAACACCGCTAGCAAGAGATGTATTAAAAATTTTTATTAGGTATGGTACAATAATATTTGGCGTAGATTTAGAATAAGTAAGTACGAGGCCATCTAAACTGCGGCCCCATAAACCATCAAAACTTGCAACAAAGGCCTCTTTTACTCCATTCTCAGTGCATGATTTTAAGGTAAAACACTGGGCACAAGCAGGCATCTCTGCAATAATGCTCTCAAAATCAATATCAGTGCAGGTCGAGTGTACACTGGACATCTACGAAAAGTGCCCTGCCATGTCATTGAGCTTATCAACGTCGACTGGTGAAGAGCCACTATGATCCACCACTCCAGTAAGTGGAGTACTCCAATATTAGGCTTTTTAAATGCTCAGAATAGTATCCGTTGGTGAGGAGGTCTAAATTTAAGTCACCTGCCAGTATAATATTTCAGAAGCCACATGCCTCGTCCTGCATCATTCTAAAAATTCCTGTTAGAACCTCACCTTTTGGACGATGATATACTGAGGCCAACAGTAGCTGCTCCTTTCCTTCCAATCGTATATCAAGAAGTATATTTTTTGTGTTATTTATATTATTTATTTTTGGCGCGGCTAGAATGCGAAAGCCAAAATGACAGCGCAGATACATAGCTACTTCTCCATCCTGCACGAACATATGCCTGTCTCCTCCCACTAACATTCCACGGTCATTTCTAACAAGAACAAAGCCTGGAATACCAAAAAGTGAGGAGCAGTGTTGTGGTGTAAGCCAGGTTTCCGATACACACAAAATATCACTCGAATGTTCCTCAGCAAGAACTTGTACATCATTTAAATCTTTACATAATGAGCTTACATTTAATAGTGCCACCCGAATTATACCGCAAGTAGGAGAGACAGGCGCACACGTTTGTTTACAAGCGAGTCATTGGATGGAGTTCAAATCATGCTCTGTGTTGTCCTACATCGTGTACTGCCCAGCCATAAAGTAATTTATGTAATTTAGGCTCTTAGCCTTTTCCTTGGCTTTCATTAATAGAGCAATTGTCACGGGAGTAAGCATCTCATACATTCTAAGCACACTGTCGCAATGTGAGCTCGCATAGATTGAGTTTAATTTTAAATCGCCAAGTTGCGCTCTACTGTTGATTTAAAAGTGACTATGAAAGTACGAAGGCTCTGCCCAGCTGTATTATTTGTTTGCCTGCTATTTTCTGTCTTTAATCAACATCATCAGGCAGCAAAAACTGGATGTTAAGCAACTTAAAAACACTTTTTGAAAAGCCACATGCATCTAATTTATAGGATGACGGCAAACCTGTAATTTCAAGTTCACAAAAACAGTCAGAGCTACGATGTAGGTCTTTCACCTACTCAAGCTTGGCACGCAAGTTCACATTTTGTTTTTCAAGTTGATTAATTCGGCTTACGTCACTGCTCACCTGGTTGACTAGCTGGTTTACTTTCTTGTCGGTCGAGTGTCCTACACTTTTAATTGCTTTGTAAAGATGCAGAAATTGCTAAGCTGTAGAGAACTCCTCCCACCCTTCAGGTAGGGCATGCTCATCTTCATTTTCAAGTTCAGAAGGGGCACTAGTATTTGACAGCCCCTCAACTTCTATAGCATCTAAGTCTTCCTGGCTCTGGTTTTCAGTTAACAGCGGAGCATTTAGTACATTCAGCATTCCGATAATAGAGCCTGGCTGTACAAGTCCACAAACGGTATCAAAATTATTAAAACGACAACTCTGAGGATTTTTTGACGTATTGCGACGTGGTAACTTACGCTCACGTCGGTTGTCAGCCGTCGGCTTATAGAAGCAAGTTAAAGCTCTAAATTAATCTAACATAATTGACAATATTTACAGGTATACACAAATACAGTAAAGGCCCTGGTGATAAAGCGCTATATTGAAAGATTTGTTTATGTAATGAGTATGCTCTACGCACTTAATGCTTGACACATCAACTATGTACTTGACAAATTACCATATAATATACGATAAGGCAGCAAGATATGCAACAATATAGCCGGTTTACGTGAAAAAGCCCAACAAAACATAAAAAGACCTCAATAAAACTTCATCGCTACAGTTGATAAGGCAGACTCCAGATGGTGCTCACCTTCTGATTATGGCGATCACTACTGCCAGGAGATGACTAACCAGAACGTAGCAACGAAGGCTCACCCTTCCAGACCTCGGCAACTTACTTGGTCGGAGTACTCAGAAGCAGATAGGCTGACAGATTGGTACAACTCTGTGACAGCGACTAGCAGCACAGTCAACAGGCAGTTGACAGGCACTTTGAGGTTAGGTATGACCAGAAATCACAGTCAGCGTTTCTTTCCAAGTTCCAGAAGGCCAAGACAGGCTCAGAGAGAGCTAGGGAGAATGAGTGAGAGCGACTTTCTTTATGATTATTTGTTTTGATTGTGCGATGAATCATCAAGTCAAATGTACTGTAGTAGTTTTTATTATCATTGTTATTGTTGTTTTTATTGCCATTATTAAAAACGTATGTATTGATATGCACATTTAACAATGTGAATAAGATTTTGAGGTTTGGGTTACACTATACTATTACCATATTATACGTCCTTGTTTATAATAATAATGTAATGCACGAAAAATACATATAATTATATGAACATGTACTAAGATGTATGTTAATCTGAATTTTTAGAATAATAAGAAGTAATCTTAACAGAAAAACAAATTTTTTTTTTTAAATTATTGACAACACTAAATGGCTTCAATTTTTTTTCCATTTTATTTTTTTTCCTATTTGTTTATTTTATTTATTAACTGAGCTCCTTTATTATTATTTTAAATCATTGTTTGTTAAAAAAATTCCTTACATAAATATTATCCTTTTAACCTTGATACGGTTGTAAGTTCTTAATACTTGTGATTTTTTCAGAGGTACAAATGTCTCTGTGTACTCTACGCATTTTTTTTCTCTCTCTCTGTCTACGCTACTATTGTTCACTCAGTCACTCTCTTTTATCTATTCTCGTACACCTCGTCTCATCTACACCCATACTACTCCTCTTTAGATATACTCACAGTAGTAACAGTGTTAAGAAATTTAAAAATGCTTGCAATATACGCTAGACTAAATCAACAACTCAGAGCCAATACAAACAAAAAATAACACGAGCTTGCATTAAAAACTAAAGCTTTCAAAAATGTTTAATGCTCTGTGCATGCTCCTAGCTATATTAATATATGCTATATTTAAGTATAAAGAGGGTAAACCAAGTAAAGGTGAGCTCTTGGTTCCGTACCACAGAGATATTAAAGGCGGATATTTACTTAGGTAGACACAAGTTGATTGTTATGATGACAATATCATTTCTATTCCGGGCTACGACAAAGCTGCCTGTGTATATACCACATCCCTTCGCTTCTGCCAAGCGTACACTCAAAAAAGTCCTTTTTATCTGGCTGCACCATAAAAAGTCCTCCTTGACCATGGGCCCTCGGTATGAGCCCGTTTCTTTGACACATCAGCACTACATACCACATAACTTTACATATGCAAGAAGGGCCGTGCTTGTGTGAGTCTTAAACAAAGGATAGCAATGATCCATAAGACTCGTTAAGACCCCCTGTTATATCGCAGCTGCTGTTAAGTAAAGCTTTAATAATAAAAGCTTCCCCCACCACGCATTAAGTATAAGCTGACAAAAGTGCTACGGAAGTACTTTGAGACGACGAGAAAACTGTAAACTCACCATTTTTAAGGCTACATGTAGGCATTTAAGAAGCAATAAAGCTCGTTAGGTATTGGCAAGGCCATGGGCGACTAAGCACAAAAACAATTTATTCTTGAAGTTTCTAAAAACCCAGCATTGTGAAAGACGTTAGACTCACACTGCATTAATTCGAGGATCAAGGCGAAAAAGTGGAATACAATAGCTAAAAATCTACGAATTGACTGTAGGTTTCTATTTTCAATCATGATCCATCCAAAATACGTAATGAAAGCTTAGCGTTGATTGCAGGCAGTAACTCGACACATCTAAGAAAATAATAAATGAGTGGTCTTGGACAAGTATACACTAATGTTCATTACCTACGATCGCCCACCAAATCTTAAAATACGCTCCAGTGAGAACCTTGCGAGAATGTGCTTGTGAGAGTAATCAAACTAATTGACAAGTAACTCGGGTAATTTTTTGCTCTTTTCATTGCCATACTTATTCTTAAGTTCCTTTAGCTTGGCCTCCAGCTTCTTGATTAGGGTGTTTTCTTTTCTTTACAATGGCTACGTACGTACTTTTTTATCCAGATTCTTCTCGAGCTCGGCAATCAATACCTCCATGCTCACTTCACTTCACTTGTTTGAGAATACTCATAGCCACTAAATCGTTTCTTGTTGAGAGCACACATTTTCAAACCTGCTTTCCAGCTCACCCTATCTCGATTAGTTTTGGAAATACCGTGTCTCAAAATTTAACTTTAAGACAACATAAAAAAAATTTTAGCAATCCTTTAGTTACTGTGTAATGTATAACGTTACAACTTTTGAGTTAAATATCACATAAATCAAGCAAGCAAAGATCATTAAATCGTATTTTTTATCTTTTTCGTGTTATAATAAATAAAAGAACACTTTTACTTATTTGCTTGATAACCATGAGAAAAGGGGTATATTCTGCATTGCTGGCTGGCTACTTCACGTCAACATAGATAAATCTCCAAGAGTATGGGAGGATTATTATAAGATACTTTATGAATTACGTTTATTAATATTTTGACTTAAGTAAGCGGTCAGCAATACAGAACACTTTAACCCAATGAGAGGCATCACCCACTGTCGCTTGCATAATGTGAGCACCGTACACTACCAGTATTGTGCCTCTATTGCTTGCATACACTTAGATAATGGAAGCATCGTTCGCTGTGACTTGCGTAATGCAAAAATCACTCGCTGTGGCTTGCGTGTGGTCGCTTAATACAAGCATCATCCGCTGTTGTTCGCGTATGCTCGCGTGGGCTCAAGTATCGCAAGGCTTCATTTTTTTAATGCACGCATCACTTGCAATTGTTCACATTAATCAGATTATACTTAGCGAATAGTAAAATGTGCTAACATAATTATAGCTACAGCTATCTGCAGCTACCATATAACAGGGGGTCTTAACGAGTCTCATGTATGGTTTATGTATCTCGTTTTCGACTCAGACAAGCAGGGCGCCCGTAGCATTCGTAAAATTATGCACTATGCGATGCTGATGCTGCAAACAAACGGGCCCATACCTAGTGCTCATGGTCAAGGAGGACTTTTAATGGCACAGCCAGATGAAAAGAATCAATTATGTACACGTAGGAATGTGGAATATAACCTGGCTGGGCCAGGAATGGTAAGGATATCATTACCATAAGAATAAGCTTGCGTCTACCTAATTAAATATGTCTCTTTAATACTATGGTATAGTGTTGCTTGTGGTTTAGCTTGATTTGGCAGCCCCATGGCTGCTGTGTCAAGGAGTTAAGAAGAAAAATTAAGTTATTAACAGCTTGTTAACATTATCAAGGAAAATTTAATGTAGACTTAAATTTAATGAAGGCTCCTTGAAGGAAGCAGAATATGTGCGCTTGCAATGGTGGTCAAGACTTTTCTGCCCGTGCAGTGGCCTAGCACGATGAGCAGAGACATGAGAGAGAAAGAGGAGTGGAGAAAGGCTAAAGAGCCAACTCTTTTACCGAGGGTTGCACAGCAAGGTCGGATCCCTACATTACTCCCCCCCCCTCCCCCGAGACAGCAAAAGTAAAAGAAAAATGTAAACGCTGTGGCCGTTTGTGCTTAAGCCGCAACAAACTGATACAAGTTACAAAAATATGGAAATTGAAGGCTGTTGCTTAAATAATAAGTATATGACGTTATTAAAAAAACGTATAGAAAAAAGTTTGAAAATGCAGCTTGACAAAAACATAACTGTTTGAATCGCTTTACAAGACGAACTGGATTTGTTTGTAGTTAATGATTTGCTAGTATATATCAGTGCCCTCTGGTGAATTTGGAAATTCAAGATGATCAGTGATCCGTTGGGGGCGAAATGTAAGAAAATAAATAAATACAAGTAAAGTGTATTTAAATTTTCCTGCGTTGATTTATTGATGCGCAACGTTTCGCGGACAATATGCGCCAGCCTCATCAGGCTACAAAATTAAAATTAAAAACACACAATGAGTGATCTGGAAGGCTCAAACACAAAAATACAATAAATTTTTTTGTAAATTGTTACCGCAGATACGCAAGAATTCGTAAGTTTGGTTGACTTACTCGTCACCTGTCGTGCTGTCGACTGACAATAAATTACAACCACAAGCTAGCGCTTATATAGGCGGAGCCGCAAAGGTAGAAGATAAAGGGCGATGAACTCGATCGGGACATTTAAACTTTCGTAGTAAAGGAAGGTATGCTCTATTAAAGAAAAGCACATCCTCCTTTCTATTGATGTTGTGTTTGTCCAGTTTTATATAAAGCATTTCGGAAATAATTCTTTTTTTATAATTGGATTCTTTGTCAAGGATTTTAAAGTTATCCTAATCGAATTCATGGTCAAAATTGATTTGGTGTGCACAAACAACGGAATCGGAGTTTTTACTTTTCATATGTTCACTGATGCGGACCTCCGCCGCTCGCTTTGTTTCACCCACATATGACGCAGGACAATTTTTACAATAAAACTTATATACTACATTTGTCTGTTTATGTTTATTCGTTGTATCTTTTCCTAAGTGGACGATATGCTGCAGTTTATTGTTAATAAGAGGGTAAGTGTGAATATTGTAGGAATTTAACGTGGTTGAAATTTTTTCAAAAATATTGTCAATATATGGTATGCCAATTTTGCAGAGAGGGTAGGTATTTGTAGTGCTTCTGTTATAATTACTATATTTGTGTCTTTTTAATCTGACCTTAATGTTTCTATTAATAAAGTTAAAAGGGTAATTGTTTTTTATCAACAGGTTTTTCTTCCTAGCAATATTCACACCGTGAAAACGTGTACTAGCAAGTAAGATCGCCCTATCAACCAAATTAAAAACAATATTTCTCTTATAGCTAACTGGATGACCAGAAAAATAATTTAAGATTCGTCCGGAAGAAGTAGGTTTTTCAAACCAGTCAAAATTAAAATAATTAGAATTTCTTATTATCGTCAAGTCTAAAAAGTTGAGTTTCTTGTCAATCTCCATTTCATATGTAAATTGTAGTTTGGGATGATATGAATTAAAAATATTTAAGATTTGGTCAATATGGTCAACATTAATAAAAAGTAATACATCATCCACGTAACGAAAATAAAAAGATGGAATAATATTATAGTTATTTTTTAAGATGGAGGGACAATCATTTTCCAGGTCGTCCATTACAAGGTCAGCAAACAAAGGTGAAATAGGAGAACCCATTGGCGTGCCGAAAATTTGTTGATAAAAAAAATGTTGTCAAAAGTAAAAAAAGTATTATTGAACAAAAATTCTGTACATTGTCGAATTTTATCAACCAGGATTCGACATTTATTCATTATGGTCACAATACGTCGATCGATGCTCCGTAGTACCAACTCTAGAGGAATATTAGTAAATAGGGAGCTGACATCTAAAGACATTAGTCTATAATTAGTAGTGGGTTTTATATTTTTTAGTTTGTTTTTCAATTCAAAGCTATTATTAATGTGTGATATTGGAACGTTGACTGACTTCTTGAGTTCATCGTAAATTACTTTTGCTAGAAAATATGTAGGGCTATTGATAAGAGAGACGATAGGACGTAAAGGGGCATCGACCTTGTGAATTTTCGGCAAGCCATAACATTTAGCTAGAGTTGTATCTGTGAGCGACAAAGCGTTGGGATGGTATGTTCTAGAAAGGAAGCCATTAGAGTTGAGATTCTTTAAAATGTTAGAGGTTCTCTTTTGTAGAGAGTTTAATGGGTTTTTTGAAATAATTTTATACGTCGATTTATCAGACAGTAAATTATGCATTCTTTCCGTATAGTCACTTTTTTTGAGACAAACCGTAACGTTACCTTTGTCAGCAGAGGTGAAAAATATATCGGGATTTTTGTTTAGAAAATTTTTTGTTGATTTTAAATTTTTTGCATATTGGCGGTCCTTTCTAGAAATAGCTGGCTTTTGTTTACAAGCATTAACTAAATATTGAGATAATTTGTCACGGATTTCGGTCTTTACTCGATCGTTCGTATCGAGGTGTGAGAGACCAACTTCTAGGTTTTTGATAATACATAAAAAATCGCGTTCACGAAAAGATGATGAGAGATTGAAATTCGGTCCAAGAGATGCAATTTCGGCGACATCTTTAGGAATCGCTATATTCGTTAAATTGTGTATTGAATTATTATTACTGGTTGTGGTGTTTGTTTCCGGTAAGATTTTTTGAAATTTTTTATGTAACGTATGATTAGATCTTCTGTAGATGGTGTTTTGTTTGATGTTGACAAATTTATAATGTCGTTCACGATTATTGCAGTCTAATTTTAATGACGCGATGTGATCTTTTAAACGGGAAATTGAGTTTTGCAAGAATCTAATATGTGTGTTAATGTCGCTAATTTCGAAGTTCAGAAGTTTCTGACAGAAATGTAAGGTACTTTTGTTGAAATCGGCATGTATCGGTTTGCAACGGAAATTGACACTTGAAAACTTATTGTAGAGGTCTTTTATGTGGTTAGGAAGTACCCTCGCGTACCTGCATTTGAGTAAAAATCTTCGTTGTGCCATACTGGTTGATGGTTGTATGTGCAGGCCCTTCCAGCGTTTTAAAGCATTGGAGGTATGAGCCCCAAATCTCCCCGTGATGTTTTGGTAGAAGTGTGGGATGGTGTCCGAGTCTTCCTCTGATCCAAGACTCATATTAATGATTTGCTAGTATATATCAGTGCCCTCCGGTGAATTTGGAAATTCAAGGTGATCAGTGATCCGTTGGGGGCAAAATGTAAGAAAATAAATAAATACAAGTAAAGTGTATTTAAATTTTCCTGCGTTGATTTATTGATGCGCAACGTTTCGCTGACAATATGCGTCAGTCTCATCAGGCTACAAAATTAAAATTAAAAACACACAATGAGTGATCTGGAAGGTTCAAACATCAGTGAACATACGAAAAGTAAAAACTCCGATTCCGTTGTTTGTGCACACCAAATTAATTTTGACCATGAATTCGATTGGGATAACTTTAAAATCCTTGACAAAGAATCCAATTATAAAAAAAGAATTATTTCCGAAATGCTTTATATAAAACTCGACAAACACAACATCAATAGAAAGGAGGATGTGCTTTCCTTTAATAGAGCATACCTTCCTTTACTACGAAAGTTTAAATGTCCCGATCGAGTTCATCGCCCTTTATCTTCTACCTTTGCGGCTCCGCCTATATAAGCGCTGGCTTGTGGTTGTGATTTATTGTCAGTCGACAGCACGACAGGTGACGAGTAAGTCAACCAAACTTACGAATTCTCGCGTATCTACGGTAACAATTTACAAAAAAATTTATTGTATTTTTGTGTTTGAGCCCTCCAGATCACTCATTGTGTGTTTTTAATTACAATTTTGTAGCCTGATGAGACTGACGCATATTGTCAGCGAAACGTTGCGCATCAATAAATCAACGCAGGAAAATTTAAATACACTTTACTTGTATTTATTTATTTTCTTACATTTTGCCCCCAACGGATCACTGATCACCTTGAATTTCCAAATTCACCGGAGGGCACTGATATATACTAGCAAATCATTAATATGAGTCTTGGATCAGAGGAAGACTCGGACACCATCCCACACTTCTACCAAAACATCACGGGGAGATTTGGGGCTCATACCTCCAATGCTTTAAAACGCTGGAAGGGCCTGCACATACAACCATCAACCAGTATGGCACAACGAAGATTTTTACTCAAATGCAGGTACGCGAGGGTACTTCCTAACCACATAAAAGACCTCTACAATAAGTTTTCAAGTGTCAATTTCCGTTGCAAACCGATACATGCCGATTTCAACAAAAGTACCTTACATTTCTGTCAGAAACTTCTGAACTTCGAAATTAGCGACATTAACACACATATTAGATTCTTGCAAAACTCAATTTCCCGTTTAAAAGATCACATCGCGTCATTAAAATTAGACTGCAATAATCGTGAACGACATTATAAATTTGTCAACATCAAACAAAACACCATCTACAGAAGATCTAATCATACGTTACATAAAAAATTTCAAAAAATCTTACCGGAAACAAACACCACAACCAGTAATAATAATTCAATACACAATTTAACGAATATAGCGATTCCTAAAGATGTCGCCGAAATTGCATCTCTTGGACCGAATTTCAATCTCTCATCATCTTTTCGTGAACGCGATTTTTTATGTATTATCAAAAACCTAGAAGTTGGTCTCTCACACCTCGATACGAACGATCGAGTAAAGACCGAAATCCGTGACAAATTATCTCAATATTTAGTTAATGCTTGTAAACAAAAGCCAGCTATTTCTAGAAAGGACCGCCAATATGCAAAAAATTTAAAATCAACAAAAAATTTTCTAAACAAAAATCCCGATATATTTTTCACCTCTGCTGACAAAGGTAACGTTACGGTTTGTCTCAAAAAAAGTGACTATACGGAAAGAATGCATAATTTACTGTCTGATAAATCGACGTATAAAATTATTTCAAAAAACCCATTAAACTCTCTACAAAAGAGAACCTCTAACATTTTAAAGAATCTCAACTCTAATGGCTTCCTTTCTAGAACATACCATCCTAACGCTTTGTCGCTCACAGATACAACTCTAGCTAAATGTTATGGCTTGCCGAAAATTCACGAGGTCGATGCCCCTCTACGTCCTATCGTCTCTCTTATTAATAGCCCTACATATTTTCTAGCAAAAGTAATTTACGATGAACTCAAGAAGTCAGTCAACGTTCCAATATCACACATTAATAATAGCTTTGAATTGAAAAACAAACTAAAAAATATAAAACCCACTACTAATTATAGACTAATGTCTTTAGATGTCAGCTCCCTATTTACTTATATTCCTCTAGAGTTGGTACTACGGAGCATCGATCGACGTATTGTGACCATAATGAATAAATGTCGAATCCCGGTTGATAAAATTCGACAATGTACAGAATTTTTGTTCAATAATACTTTTTTTACTTTTGACAACATTTTTTTTATCAACAAATTTTCGGCACGCCAATGGGTTCTCCTATTTCACCTTTGTTTGCTGACCTTGTAATGGATGACCTGGAAAATGATTGTCTCTCCATCTTAAAAAATAACTATAATATTATTCCATCTTTTTATTTTCGTTAAGTGGATAATGTATTACTTTTTATTAATGTTGACCATATTGACCAAATCTTGAATATTTTTAATTCATATCATCCCAAACTACAATTTACATATGAAATGGAGATTGACAAGAAACTCAACTTTTTAGACTTGACGATAATAAGAAATTCTAATTATTTTAATTTTGACTGGTTTGAAAAACCTACTTCTTCCGGACGAATCTTAAATTATTTTTCTGGTCATCCAGTTAGCTATAAGAGAAATATTGTTTTTAATTTGGTTGATAGGGCGATCTTACTTGCTAGTACACGTTTTCACGGTGTGAATATTGCTAGGAAGAAAAACCTGTTGATAAAAAACAATTACCCTTTTAACTTTATTAATAGAAACATTAAGGTCAGATTAAAAAGACACAAATATAGTAATTATAACAGAAGCACTACAAATACCTACCCTCTCTGCAAAATTGGCATACCATATATTGACAATATTTTTGAAAAAATTTCAACCATGTTAAATTCCTACAATATTGACACTTACCCTCTTATTAACAATAAACTGCAGCATATTGTCCGCTTAGGAAAAGATACAACGAATAAACATAAACAGACAAATGTAGTATATAAGTTTTATTGTAAAAATTGTCCTTCGTCATATGTGGGTGAAACAAAGCGAGCGGCGGAGGTCCGCATCAGTGAACATATGAAAAGTAAAAACTCCAATTCCGTTGTTTGTGCACACCAAATTAATTTTGACCATGAATTCGATTGGGATAAATTTAAAATCCTTGACAAAGAGTCCAATTATAAAAAAAAAATTATTTCCGAAATGCTTTATATAAAACTCGACAAACACAACATCAATAGAAAGAAGGATGTGCTTTCCTTTAATAGAGCATACCTTCCTTTACTACGAAAGTTTAAATGTCCCGATCAAGTTCATCGCCCTGTATCTTCTACCTTTGCGGCTCCGCCTATATAAGCGCTGGCTTGTGGTTGTAATTTATTGTCAGTCGACAGCACGACAGGTGACGAGTAAGTCAACCAAACTTACGAATTCTCGCGTATCTGCGGTAATAATTTACAAAAAAATTTATTGTATTTTTGTGTTTGAGCCTTCCAGATCACTCATTCTGTGTTTTTAATTTTAATTTTGTAGCCTGATGAGGCTGGCGCATATTGTCAGCGAAACGTTGCGCATCAATAAATTAACGCAGGGAAATTTAAATACACTTTACTTGTATTTATTTATTTTCTTACATTTCGCCCCCAACGGATCACTGATCACCTTGAATTGTTTGTAGTTAGTTACAATTAACGTTGGATACAATTTGTCCTAACGGAACAATAAATATATTTATATGTTTATGAACAGAGAGTTGTACATAAAACAGTTTTTAATATAAGTCGGACCCTCGCAAGGCATTAAGGTGTCAATAATACGTTAAGAAGTAAGTAAAAAAAAAAACGTAACAAAACACAATTTTAAAATAAGAGTACGTTATAAGAGATCACATCTGACATTATTGGGCTACTTAAAATACTAACTTAGGATAGTAGCAATTATTTAGTGATGAGACCTTAAGAAAAAAGAGAAATAAAACTACTTAAAACTATTTAAATCATTACTGGGCGCAACAATACATGCTTTATTCTTTCACTTAAAATTACCAGGGTGAATTTTAAGTATTAGAAAAAGCTCTGGAGGCAGTGTGCTAGAGACGGTGAGATCCAGAGTAGGTGCCACAAGATCTTTAGTTACAAAGTGAGCTGGCTTAAGCATCTGCGTGGTGACATCTTTCGTGATGTTCCATGGGCACTGGCCTTAATTCTCTCCTGTGCACTCTATAATCTTCAACAAAGATCTGAGGGTCAGCCAAAAAATTATCTGGGATGAAAAACTCACTAGGCAGACGTTAAGTAGTGCCGTACAAGCACTTAGCAGGACAGGCTCCTGTGTCAATGTGAACCACCGTGCATAGACCGAGAAGAACCGTAGGGAAATGTTTAATCCAGTTCAGATTATTGTGACACCTAAGAGCAGCTTTGGAAGAACGGTGCCAACGTTCGATGAGACCATTGGCAGCTGTATGATGGACTACGGTCCTTTTGCGCTGGTAACTGGTAATAAAGGAAAGATAAGCGTTAAAGATAGCAGATTTAAACTGCGATCCCTGATCAGTAAAGACGAATTTTGGAGTCCCGAAGCGAGCTACCTAAGTTTCTTGAAAGGCACGTAGGACCGTAGAGGCTTAGATGTCCTCAGGAGGGATGGCCTCTACCCATCGAGAGAAACGATCAATAATAGTGAGTATATACAAAAATCCTTCACAGGTTCTTAGAGGACCAACTATATCCATAATAATATGACGAAACTCGTCGTCAGAGGACACGAACAGATCGGGTTCGTTAACAACGTGTTGAGTAATCTTTGATTGTTGACAATCAAGATACCCATGGCACTATGCTTCTGTATCACGGTGCATGTTGGGCCATACGTATTTTTCCTGGATGAACTGGTCCATGAAATTGGTTCCAGGATGCCAAGCATTGTAAAAAGCATTGAAAATGCGCTTACGCAAAGTTTTAGGAATATATGGTTGAAGAATTTTACCAGTTAAATCACAAAATAAGCGAAGATAACCGTGACCTAACCTTATGCTCTTGAGACTGAGCGAGCAGTTTGAAGATTTCAGAAGAGACTTTAGATCGTCGTCGTGCTACTGATGCTGTACGAGCTCTGGCATCTTAATGTCTGTTGGAAGTCAAATTATATTGATATGTGACAGAGCGCTGGCTGCGACATTGTCAGGGCCAGGAAGGTGCTCGATTTCTGTCGAAAATTAGGAAGTAAAGCAAAGCTATCAGCGCTGTTGCAGAGAGGTTTTGTCAGACTTCTCTGTAAAATTATAGGCTAAAGGCTTGTAATCAGTAATAACTTTAAAATTATGTTCCTCAAGAAAATATTTTAAATACTTGATGGACTCAAAGGTAGCAGTAAGCTCTTTTTTGTAAGTGCTATAGTTGCACTAAGCCGACGAAAACTTATGAGAAAAGAATGCTAGTCGCTTCCAGATTCCGTCAAGCAATTGTTCAAGAGTTGCCCCCATAACAAAATCAGAAACATCAGTAAAGACCGCGTGGGAGCGGTTGTGGAAAGACGCAAGAGTAGGCAAGCGGTCATGACACTATCGTTGATGTCATCAAATGCTTTGATGGATTATTCCATCTAATCAATTAGCCAGCGGTCATTTTTTTTAGAATTGTGCGTAAGTGCGTGGACAGGACCCTGAAAAGATGCGACATTGAGGACGCCGCACCGATAAAAATTTACAAGGCCCAAGAACCTTTGGAACTTAACGACCATCTAAAATCTGGGAAAATTGGCAATGGCCTGAACCTTCTCTTTGCATGGCCTTGAGCCGTCTTTGTCAATAAGGTGGCCAAGAAAAATGATTTCCGATTTGTGAAATTCGCATTGGGCTAAATTAAGGTGGAGGCCGAATTTTTTGAGACGTTCAAAAACCGTCTTGAAGTGAGAATTGTATTCCTCAGGAGAGGAAGAGAAGACTAGAATACTGTCAAGATACACAAAAATAAAGTCCAGATCACCCAAAGCCTAATTGATGTTACTTTAAAAGGACTGCGATACGTTGTGGAGGCCAAAGGGCATGAAAACGTACTCAAACAGACCAAACGGGATCGTGACTGTAGTCTGAATAATATCAGTGGGCGTGATAAGGATTCGATAATAGGCTCTGTACAGGTCAAGTTTTGAAAAAACTTTTTTACCTATTAAGAGAATAAAATAATCGTGAAGATAGGGTATGCAGAACTTATCGGGAACTGTGCGACAGTTGAGATGGTACTAGTCCCCGCCAATTCTCCAAGAGCCATCCTTCTTGAGCACCATGTGAATTGGGCTAGCCCAGGGGCTCTAGAAGTATCTGCAAGTACCACTTTTTACGAGTTGCTCGAATTCTTCTTTGGCTATTTGGTACTTTTCTGGATTAAAACGACGAGTGCGTTCGGTTACTGGTGTACCGTGAGTTTCTATGTAATGAAAAACGTTCTTAGCCATAACAAACTGAGCGGATTTTCCACCTGTGACTTTAGGAAAGTCCGCGAGAATTCGACAAGTTTGAGAGCTAGAGGAATAAAGACTAACTGTAGGCAGGACGGCCATTATAAAACATCCAACTGAATAAGAGTTTGAATGAGGGTCAATGAGCCTGTCGCCTGAAACGTCAACAATTAGTCCAAAGAAGTGCAGGAAGTTTTTTCCCAAAATGGGGCTAGGAACATTAGCATGGAGGAATTTCCAGGGGAAATGACGTTTCAAGTGCAGATTAAGCGCCAAGTCTACCTCACCATAAGTGTGTATGAAGAAACGATTTGCTACGGAAAGTTTAAAGTCAGTAGGTCTGGCTGAAGGATTGGTCTTGGGCAGCAAGGAGATTTCTGCTCCTGTGTCAACAAGAAAAAGAAGACCTGATGAGATATTGTGAACGGGAAAATGTTTTGTTCCAGAGAGAATCTCTTTTGTCCCTTTCACACGGGGAGTCACGGCTACCTAATTAATTAGATTAAGTAGGTGTATGAATGCTGCATTAAGATTTGTTTTTGGTCCGAAAAAGTTTTAACACACATTACCTACATTTCTCAGATACAAACTCATACCATGTAAGCAACGTTTTAAGTACCTTACACTGCATTTCTTGGTATCTTTTCTGAAATCAAATATGCCTCCATATTTATCTAGCTCACATCATTTGTCGAACTAAATGATTGAGTGACAAAACAGTGTATTGTTGACTTAGTTCTGAAACCAACAATATTGGATTTTTATGCTAGTGTATTTAAAATAGCAGCAGTAAAGCTCTAGAATAAGATTCTGGCCACTGTTCCAACTTGTTGATATGTGTAAAAATGAATATGCCACGGCTATTATGGGCCTTGAGTCTTTATCTATTGAATAAATAAATCTAAGTCAAAATCAAAACCTTTTTCAACACTCTCTCCCTCTACAATTTACGCACCATCTTGAAGCTCTCTCTCACTTTACTCTCTATCTCTCTCTGTACCATACATCTCATAACAATTCGTGAAAGTCACCGGAACTTTTACTGTCTGCATTTAGGCGTCCACCTTGAGACTAACTCTTACAGTGAGCTCTTGCTTTGGCCATGACCGCTGTGGCTGCTGCTGATACGTATCTCTCCTCACAATTACTCTCAATCCAGAAGCTACAGTGTTTCTCAGTAGTCGTATACGCATTTTTCTCACAAGCGTGGTGGCCATTTTTACATTATTACAGTGTTTACTGGCTGGCAGCGATTGCGAAATACATCATGTATTACCTTAGAACGTATAAATCTATATGGTTTTGCTTACGGATACTCTTGCTTTACTTTTACAATACCATAGAACCTTCAAGGAGGGAGGGAACATGTCAGTTTATTGTAAAAGAAGTAACCTTTATTCCAGGAATTATTTTTTTCCTGTTATTTTATACTGTCACTTCAATTTTTTGAAAATCTTTGTTCTAAAAAAGTTGTAATTCAGTAGAAGTTCTATAAAATTTGTACTCAAAACATATTAAAAATATGTATGCTTTTCTTAGATGATAAATAACTGGTCAATAGTTCCAAATTAATTTATGTTTAAAAAATTGATTCAACAGCTTTGCAAAGAAACTCGAATCATTATTAACTAATAAAATATTTCTACTAACTGAAATAAGGTTTATATCTTATATAGTTGCCCTATCTTTTGTTGTTTTGATTCATAGTGTTGTTTGACTTGAATTCGTTGTGTTTGAATAAGTAGCTCTTGGTATACTTTCGTAAGTAAAGAGCCAGTTGTTATCTTATCTATTTAATTTCTGGCTGCTAGATAGAAGTATTAGTTTTCGTTGATAAGTAAGCCGTCAATAAGTTAAACCTTTGTCTAATTCTATTAAAAATCTGCTGAAACACCAATTCTCGAGATTTTTATCATAAATCTCGGGTAAGTTAAACAATGTACTGTTTAATCATGAAGTAAATGACCTTGACAATTAATATTATAATGTTTCAGAAATTACATAACAAAAAATTTTAAACATGATTATTGGGTAAAGGGTTCTTATGTAGATTTTGAAATCAATAATCAGAGGAAGTCGGTAAGGATACCACCGTATACAGGCACAAAAGTTGGCGTGTGAACAACGTGACACCGACGACTGTATGAATTATTGCAATTGTGGCAATGACTTTAATTTTTAGTACACTTACCCATATTTTTTACGACATAATTTAATAGAAGAAGTTCTAATCTACTTTACCTGTAAACTGAATTATCTGAAACTTTTAAAAATGTTTGAAAATGGTTAATTTAAAGGTGTCTGCCATAACACTCCATCAGTTGAAACAATAAACCCTAAACGTTAATTTCTTAAGATTTAGTCTAGTTAAGGATGTAAATAAGGGTGGTAGATTCAGCGTTATCTAAAGTATCTAATTATATATTTGATTTAGCAACGCTAGGGCAAAAGAGTCTCCTTTAATAAAATCTTTATTTGATCTCCTCATTAAGTTCGAATGGCTTTTTGAACAGATATTACAACTGAATCTAAATTTTAGTTACAATGAAAGTGGCTGTAGCAGGAAATTGAAGCCTAAGTACAACACGTTTTTAATGGCATTTACATATTTTCCTAGAATGTTATAAAAAAAATCCAATAATGCTTTTTACCTGCACTGAGAGAAAAAAATGGTTAAAATTACAGTGCTTGACGGGTAATCTAGTATTGTTTGGTTGTCTAGAGGCTTTTTACTATTTAAACAATAATTTTTAATGTTCAGAAAAATTATTCTCATTGTAGTTACAGTGATTTTTACTGTTGGTATAATAGAAATTACTGTACGGGATGGTAAAAAATAAGTTGGTAAAACTTTAAAGTCCGTAGACAGCGGAGTGGCATTACCGTTCTAGCACAGTAATTTTTATTATTTTTTATCTCAGTACGTTTTGGTCGTTTCAATGCTACCGTTGTTTTCAATGGAGGTATGCCCAAAGTTAATAAACATTTTGCGAGCCACATCGTATTCTACAGGGTATTCTATTATGATAGATATCTTTTGCTCACTTTTATTTCTGTAGTATGCTGCATGAGCTTACCATATTAAATGTTCTGCCAAAACAAGCAGAAATAAGGTATGTATTTAAGGTTGATATACTAAGTAAATATATTCTTTTATAAAAATTTATCTTAAGGATGAAATTATGTTACGTGATAAGTAGTAAAGACTTCTTGAGAGTACTTAGTACCTCCTGAAAACCTACGTAAAGCTGTTACTCCTCAAAATTTACACCTGTTAATATAGATATCATACCACATTTTTTATTCCAGAAGGTTTATAAGAAAAATCAAATAGAGCAGCTTAAATGAGTAAACAATCTTGTCAAAGTTTTAAGAAATAACTGCGGTATACAAAATGGTAGTTAAATTATGCAGCATGTTTATTTTTCAAACATTGTTAGTATAGATGAAAAAGACTTAAGCTGAGGTACTTATCAAATTTTTACTTAGCTTTATACTTAGTTTTACTGTCTGCTTTATGGCTATTATAACTAGCCTAAAAAATACAAGAAAGTTGTGACAGCAGGTGTTTTATTTCGAATGCTGGGTCTTAAGACGTTAAAGATAATTTGAAAATTTTTTTTTCCGTCACTTTTTACTCAGTTTATCGTCCAATCCAATAACTATGTTCAAATCGCTGTGACACTGAAACATACTAAAGAAATGTTTTATAACAACTAGTAGATATTGTTTAACGATTTAGTTTGTCTGTACGTTAAAGGAAAATTTAACAGAGCACTATCTGCTTACATACGCTTGTGGCATTATGCTAGTCTATGTAACTATGTAAGCACTTAAGCAGTTATGTAGTGCTTAAAGAAAGAGTTCAAAGATACTAGAAACATACTGATATAACTTATGTCTTTTCTGTTGTTGTTAACACAAGTTATAACCAATTCAAGTTTTTTTATTAAAAATTGACAATTTTGTATGTCTCTACATTAAGAAAAAAGTTCTGATTTTCAAAAATATAAAATTTTACCAAAAAAAAAAAAAAAAAATTCTACCGATAAATTCGTATTTTTAGTTTCATTGAAGTTTAAAAGTAGTTGAGCATGAAATTCATTGATTTACTCAAAAAATAGCTAATAGTATTAAATACAATAGACTCATTAAACTTTTTCATACTTTTTAAAGTAAATATGAAACAACTCACTTATTATATCTAGGAAATGTAAAGAGAAAAAAAATCCAATAATCATGCAAAAAAAATATAAACTATTCACTCACAGGGATTTTAAACACATGTGTAATATGCATGCACGTGTTTCGACACATGCGTCTCTCTGTGTGTTGCAGCTTCGAGGAAGGCAAGTCGGATAAGGAAATTTTGGACAATCTGCTGCTGTCAACGCGCTACGACAAGCGACTGCTGCCTCCAGTGCAAGGTACACTGCGGCCCCCACCCCACACTCGCCAGTTAGACGACAACAACATTAATGATACCCCCAACGATCGTGAATTAGCACCGATGCCACCTCGATACCACTCTTCTCACTGGCCAGCATCCAAGGACAATCACGCTGATAATTCCCAGCACAATTATAATCATGGTCAACATAACCATCGACACTATCACTACTATCACAAAACCATTCACGATACTGCACAGTTACCATCATCATCGTCACCAGTACCACACAACCACAGCTCTCAGCTCACTCTCCATCAAAAGGGTACTTTGCTATCGTCAATATAGTTTCTATAGTTTGTTTATTTTCTCCCTGATTTTTTCCTGCTAATTGTAACCTTCTAATTTTTACTGTATGCTGAATTCTCAATCTGACTTTTACTTTTCGTTACTTTTTGCTGATAAATTGCATTACTGCACTGCATTGGCTGAGCTTAAATCGTATACAGCTATTGCGAAGAATATTACGATCTTCTCTCCTTCAGTCTCATCTGATGATAGCATACGAGTTTATGTTCAAAGTGCATACTACTTAGTACCTAAAATATGTAGAAATGAGCAAAGGTTTCTGTTAAATATTTTCATTTAATTCTTATTGCATAACGTCACATTAAATTTTTTTTCTATCTTAGATATTTTTTAACTTTGCAGACTTTTATTCAGCCCTCATAAAAAAAAGCAGAACTCGCTGACGACATTTAATATACTGTTCTGCATTACATGTGACGGTAAAATTTTTTTATTCAGTAGTAAGCATAATCTTATCTCGCTAAATTACTAACCTTTAACAAAAAAAGCTGATGTACAGTACTAAATTACTTGCAAAAGGGCCATACGGAAAACTGAAAACTGAATTTATACATGATATTAACTTTAGAAGCGAAACTTAAACGGAGCAAACCTCATCCTAGTCTAAGGAACCGATCTATCACTCAATACATTTTTACATCTACTAATATTAAAGTACTGCTAAAGGAGGTTCGATGTATATCATCGACAATGGTTGAAAGCTCTTATTGAGTTTTTGATTTATTATATGTGTTATTAAAAAAAAACTACGTTTGTTTGGCAATCTCAACCATGTAGTTATTAGGATATTTCAAAATAAAAATAAACAACTTAACACGGGCTGTTATGGAAAAATTGTTATGACCTAAACATGACCTACCGTAGTAATGGCTAAAAAATTGAAAAAATATGTTTGAGGAAATCCACAAAAAATATTTCGTTTGTGTCCTCCATTATAACAAAAAAAGTTTTTTTGAGGCACACCTTCGAGATGAGGCTCATTTTACTCGTAATGCCATGTACTATGAGGAAAAAATTTTGAACGCGAGGTTTAGTGAGGGTGACACTCTTCTTCCGTGACTTACATACTAAAATTATATTTATATATGTGATTGATTATAAGCTTCGATAGCTTCTTTAAGGTCTTTGCACACCTTTAATGTGTATTTATTGTCGTATTGACTCGGTTCAACGGCCTTCCTTGTGGATGAACTACTTAGAATTTGAACGGCCTTGGCCTTGTTTACTACTCTACCAAAATATGGATCAATGCATGTGTATGTACGTAGCAGGTGACAAATTTATATTTAGTGTGTTAATTTAAGTTTGAGATGTTTATACTATTTTATCACAATATACGATTAAATAGGTGATTAACTTATGGATGATTATTATTAATACTAAGGATGATTTATATATTTTAATACCTTCCAGGAGATAATTAGAAAGGAATAAGGACACGGTGGAAATGCTCTTGGTGTCAGCGATAACAGTGCTTGTACGCGAATTATTTCGGAAAGGTTTTTAGGTGCCCATGAAAGGTGTACTTATCTTGTGTCCTTCAAATTATTTCCTTTTCACAAGGACTAGTTATTTTCACTGTTGTCTTTTCGTTGATTTAACGGTGATTATCTTAATCACAAAATAGTCACCTATATGATTTTTGCAAAACGAAGTAAAAGAAAGGTAGGAAGCGTATGGATGGAAACAAAATTCAGGCTACGAGCCCAAAAGCCATCTTCACTACATTCATATGTATATATAAGTACTAAAAGCAAACATGAGAGGAAATTACTCCAAAATAAGAGTTAAATTTGTTATATCTTAAATTTTACCAATCTTTAAATAATACTAAAGGAACTTATCTCTTACAATGATAGACAAAGCAAGTTTTATGTGACACAAGTATATATTCGCTTGGTTTTGGTAGAGTTACAGAAGAAAGACAGTGAGCTACAGGGTACGAGACTACCACTCGCTATCAACTCCTTGCTGAAAATGCCGCTCTACGCTTGTTCTCCTTGACGCTTTTATTTGTTCATTAAGCCACCTATTTCGCTACAATCACGTGATGTCAAATATAATATGCTTAAGATCTATGACCCTCCGATTTTGATTATTATCTGTAGTTATTCAAGAGAAAATCAGAATTCTTTAAAGTAAAAATAAAAACTTTGGTGCAGTTAAAAAGATTGATACATAAATTTATGCCTTAGGAATAAGCTATTCAATGTTTTTTCAGTGATGCCATGAGCTTCCCACACCCCTGACTCAACTTCGCCATCTTGATGGAAGAGTGTACATTGTGTATGATTAACTGTTACACTACTATCGCAAATACAAAGTCCTAACATATGTTCATTAGCATAATGTAAATAAATATAAAACTTCACATATTTTTTGCAAAACTATGAGATGGCCATGTTACAAGTCACAGAATTAAATTGTATCAACAAATACTGCAAAGCTTTCTTTCAAACTGGGTGATCTATTTAAAGTAACATTGGGATTTTCTTATAGCCCTTTTTCACAAGAATAGCACTAGAATGGTAACAAATCGATGCATTAAGGCTGAAAAATGGACAACCGAATTATTGCAAGCTTATATTTTTCTTTTTAAATGGAAACTGTCTTTCTTTAACTAGGTCTCAAACTCTAGGTCCCAAAGCTTGTCAACTTACATAAATACAACTGTTTTAGTTCAATTTACTTTACTCGAATAAATATGTATTTCGGTCAGTACTAAATTTTTTAAATAATTTGAAAAATTGCTCATTTCAACTAACATTGTAAGATATTTGTAACATAAGCAATTATTTAAAACTATGGAATATGTATTTCAAGCTTAACAACAGATTTTTTTGAGTAACATAAATATTCAATAAATTAAATACCATTAAGTCCACATGATTTGAATATATTCTTGATTATACCATAAATTGCTCATTTAACTGATTAAACATTTGTTTCATGAGATCTTGAATACTTATTTAATTAAGAATAAACAATTAACTCTATGATTAAAAAGCATTTATATAAAATATATGAAAACAACTCAATAACCTATTCTTGTAGAGTCAGTAGTTATACTTAAAAGATCTTCATATTAATTTTGAATTAAAATATACTTAATAAATTATTCAATATTGTACCACATATTAATTTCTTACTGAACCAATCATTCTGATGAAAGAGGTAGTTATGCTGTAAAACTAACTTATCTATTGGATCAAAACTACTAGTTTTTTTATAAGATATGAAATAAAAGAATTTTTCTACTCTAGGTGTTTTTTTAAACTTAGTGGGAAAAATAGAGTTCACACCTGGTATGCACAGAATTCGAGCGAACACAATGAGTCCTTTGGGTCCTGCATCGCAGGTTTCTCGGGTCTAGTGCTTGCCCTATGAACATGTGCTGATAGGTATGAAAACTACTATTAATTAGACCTAAGCAAAGAGTTATTTCATCTTAATTATTATTATCAATATAAATGACTAAATTATTAACTCCAAATTAAAGTAGCATATTCTGTCATAAGCAACAGAAGTATGTGTTTCTTTCTGAGCGTATGATTGTCAAACACTCGGGAATCAATTCTGTACAAAGAAACATCATGATTTTCTCAATAAGACTTGTTTACTCTGCTTACTACTAGAAAAACATTTAAATTAAAAAGAAAATTACCTCCAAAGCCGTAAGCAAGGATAGTTAAAATGTAGACTTTGCCAAAACGCTTTTGTATGAGCTAAGAATGCGAGTTTTTATACAAGAAAAACGTGGCGCATTTGTCTTCAAAATCAGGGAAGAAAAGTCGTCTTTCAGCCGGGATATGGTCAAAAGTGGTTTGACTCGAAGACTAGCACATTTATAAGATAAAAACTAATAAATCACTTTTCTTACCTTGTGCATTTTTGAAGGTCAGGTGTGCCCTCAGGAGAAAAAATAGTGTTTGCTTCTGGTGCGAGTCCAATCAGGGTAAGAACAAGGAGTCCCTTGGCCTTGGCGCTTACTCTGACAACATGCACTACCAGGAGTACAAAAAATACTATTAAATGATATGTTTTATTGAGTCGTGATTGTAATACAAAAAAAAAACTTTTATTCACTATATTTTTTATTAAAAACGTAAAATGATATTTCTACTATAAAAGATTTGTATAAGGTTTGTTTGAAACGTGTCCATTCTAGGACTTGGGTCATTAATGTACCAATACACTTAAAAGTCGCATCCAACCAGGCAGAAAATTTTAGGACCCTTTTTAATCTAATCACTGTACCCAATAATCCATTAACCTAAGAGACTAAAACTCCAAAATCTTGAAACCCTGGAGTACTATACCCCATAACCTAAGAATCCTGTAGTTCTAAGCCACATAAATCGGGAACCACAGAGTTTATAATCACAAAACATGGAGGAAACGTATCTGAATGACTGTTAATGGCATTAGAAACTCTTTGGTTACCGTCTTATAATGTTTTATGCTTTAGAAATTTTCAAGTTACCTCTAAAGTTACAGTACTATGGCTTACAAACTTAAAAGCTATTAAATTTATGATTTTGTTAATCATTATAGTATTTTTTTTATTTGATGAAAACAGATATACATAGAGGTAGTTTTAATACATAGATATTATTAAGGGTTTTAGTCAGTGCTAAACTTAAAAAGTAATGCTTTTTAGTTGACTTTTTATAGATCTTCTTCGAAAATTTCTTATACTTAATTTCATTTCACTTTGTAGAAACATTTTTTATTTTTGTTGTTTTTCATCCGTATACGTCAACACAATTGTGTTCGTCTTCTGACATTTCATTAGCAAATCATACAACTTGAGACTTACCATTAATGTGCTCTCTTTACGACATTTATACTGTTTTTTAAGTTTTGTTATACTTTTCATATCATATAAAAAAAATTAATTTGAATGACAATGTTTTGTTGGTTTTTAGTTTCTTATTATCAGTATTCACAAAGCTGTGATAATAGCTTCTAAATAATTTCATCTACCTCCGAAAAATTTAAAACATTTTTAAATCAAATCCCTGAAAAGTTCTACATAATCAATAATAGTTATTCACATTACAAGAGCGGAAAATACGATTTCCCGTACGAGTGGTGATTTACTCGCCCGAGTGGCTAGAGTTGGCGGAAACGAAAGCCAGTTGAGCACACGAGTGCATAGCACTAGTGTAATTGCAAGATAAGATTTACCGTTTCAGCTCCAAATCACACGAGTGCAAGAAATCGTCTAACATAAGTTGCGTAAAAAATGTTTCGTAATGAATGTAAGAAAAATAGGTATAAAATTGATTTGAATTTTGAAAACCAGTATGTAGCAAAATTTTTTCTAGTATGTAGTAAAATCTTTTCCACACACTGCATGGTAAAACCTTTGCCACACAATTTTGCTACTATGTGAGAAAATCAATTTCCGCACTGAAAATAGTGGGTAAAACATCTATTTTTTACACACTATTGTAAAAAATGTATTATTTTATTAAAGTCAAAGCTTTCTAAGGTATAAGTCTTACAAGGTCAAGACAATTCTTTTATTATTTATCAAATAATAAGCCATAAGATGTCAATAAATGTTATCTTACATTTATTACGCAAATATTTTAAAAAATAACAATTTTTTTCTAGAACATTTTTATAAACTTACTTATACTGTGCTCTTTTTTATGATGCTTATACTGTTATTTAATTTTTCTGTGATACTATATGTACTAAATACAAAAATTCGATCTTAAGATCTTTTTTTTACAATTGTTACTATCACCTGCCAATAAAAGTTAATATAACTAAATTTAACAGACATTTAACAAAAAAAAATGTATTTTTATAGAAATTAATTGAATAAAGTACATAATTCTGACGATACATGAGCATAAAAGATTCAAAGGTAGGAACTATGAAGGTATTTTGGGAGCTGTAAGGAGTATGAGCTAAATTTTATTGGGTTAGTAAGTAATTAGATTATTGTTAGTAATTAAAAAAAAATTGTTTTTTTTTTGTAATTGTAGGGCCTGTGAAAAAGAAGTCGAAAAATTTAAGATATTTCCATGTTATATAAGGACTTAGCTAGGGCTCATGAATAACTCAGCTAATCAACTACCTAAAACCAAATTGTACATAAATATTCTTTATAAATCATATTTGTCACACATTTATTTGTAACAGCTATACTCGAAAAGTTAAGAGAAATTTATAAAATAATTGTTTTTTCAAATTTTATTAGTTGTTTATTCATTCATTACTAGTAAGACATTAATAAGCTTTATATAATTAGTCTATTTTACTTAACAAAATATCTTTTCATCAATACGTCAAATGATCTGAATAAACAGAAATACTCAGTTATGATGTTTTGAAAAACTGAAAAAGTGTTCTAAAATTCTGAAAATGTAGAAAATGTAATGCACTCAACTAGTATAATGTATCTATTAAAAAGAATATTAAGGAAAATGTTGTCTTATATAATTATGTACTATTTTAACAAATACTTTGACATATAACTTTTTGTACATTTTTTATTTTCCCACTCAAGGTAAGCTTTTAATTAGACTGCCCCAGACTAAGGAAAGAAGTATTAGGTCGGCATATGAGCAAGTTCCAGAAACTGCAAAATTTAATGCAAAAAAATGGAAATCTCGATGTTTTAGAGCACACTCATAAAATTTAGCGTAAAGTCTTGTCAAAAAATCTTTAACCAAATAAACTTATGTTTTTTTTTTACATCAAATGCTTTTAAGTTATAAGAAGTTTTTAAACAAATGAGAATCTGAAGATTTCGCTTATTTGATAGAGAAAAAGCCTCTTGAAATTTTTTTGAAAAAAATTTTTTTGAAAAAAAATGTAAATCATAATCGTTCAATTAATTAAGATAGAGTTATGATGGTTGTAAGATAATGTCATTTGTAGATGTTGTAGAAATCATTGTAATGAGTGACGCAGCAATAAATTCTTTTGACTGTAGTTAGAGACGTGCAGTACAATAAAGGTTTTAATTAGATGATTTTCAGTTGACAGTCTAAAAATTACCTTAAAAATATAAATAAAAGTGTAATTTATAATTTTTTAATTATTTTTTATGCATACTCTTGCTACGACCAAACTTCTATAAGTGAAGGGCGAAACTCGTAGATTCGTTCTACAAACAAATAAATTCAATTTTTGTTCATCAGGAACCAGCCATCAGCTCAAAGGCCATATTTGCTCTTATTTACAGTATACTTTTCTTTTAAATCGTTAACTTAGCGTTGTAGTGTTAAATTTTACCGAATAATATGTGTGCAGTAGTGTTAGTGTGACATACGATAGCTGGCGTACTTAAATGTTCCTTGATTTTTAATTTATTCATCAGAGTAAGAATCATGTGTTTATCAATTAAAATTCTGAATCTTAGACCATTTCATATAATTTAGTAATTGGAATATTTTTGAATCAAAAAAGTAAGCTTAATCAACAACCAATTTAGGTCTTATCTAATTATTTAATAAACTTAGAAAAGCTGGAAACAGTTGACTTTACAACAGTACTAGCGGCCCCCCGTCTCGGCTTCGCCCGAGACTTACTAAATGAAACACCGTAGTGTGTTGACATGTAATGTGAAACGTTTTCAGTTAGAAATTTTACATATATTCCTGACACATCTCAGAACAAAAATCTTCTTATTAAAAACATATTTTTTCGGAATCCATATAGTTTATTTGGTCAAATAATAAGCTGTAAAAATTAAAAAAAAATAACTATGCTGAAAAGTACTGTGCGTTCTTTATGCCATAAAATAATCGTTGGCCATAAGAAGCCGTTGATTTGCAGTTTCTCCCGTATAATTTACAATAAGGGCTATTTTTTAAAGCTGTTAAAATTTTAAACTCCCACAATATATATAATACAAAAAAAAATTTTTTCTCTTATCTCACAACTTTATTACCAAAGCAACAAAGTTCTGGACCTTAAACTCTACATTTTTTATTGCCACAAAAACACAAATACATTTTCTACTTATTTAATAATCTGAGTTAAGATCTTTAAAGATTTCAGAGATTGCTGTAAGGGTACAATGAAAAGCTGCAGATCTCTCTCGTAATGGATTCTTTATTCATTGATGTTGCCACTGCTGTTCCGATCTCCATAAATTTTTTACGTCAGTTTCTTAACGCTTAAAATTGTTTTTATCAGATACATTTAAAGTTTTTCTTCTAATTCACCCTCTTGCGACTTTTGGCATGCTTAAGACTTTTGTGATCCCTAAAGACTGTTTTCTGTCAACTTTGTTAAGTTCTAATATATTTGTTGGCAAGGTAGTTCGACGTCCGATGGCCCTAAAAAAGACCGGTGAGCTTCTTAAGTTAACTCTTTCTTGACTTCAGTTAACAGCAATTGTGACTGCCTGGATACCTCAGGATGATCTTCTCTGGCCTGCTGTTGAAAACCCAGACTGATCGGGAGAAAAATTACAAAGTCCGAAGCTTTGAAGCTAGTTGTAAAGATCTTTCCCAACGTCTCCTGGTATAACGTTGAAGACGTTGGTGTTTAAAGCACCTTTTTTATTTGCAGATTCAGTTGTTTTGGTAATCTTAGATGGGGGGATTGGTTAGCGATACTTGTCCAGTGGAGGCTGTCCCATTGGCTCAAGTTTTTTTTCCTTTACAGCTGTTATAGGTTTGCCCAGCGCAGACCTTGGAGAGGATCGGTGATTCCTGGTTGAATGCTTCGAGTCGAGAGGGTATTATACGGTCGTCGGTCACTGGGGTTCCCAGCCTTGCGAATAACAACTCTGCTCGTGATGTCTGACAGTTAATAACTGACTTAGTTTAATAGTGGCCGGCCTTACATGGTTTTTGATTTGACGAATAGTCTCCAGAAATCGTTGTTAAAACGTATTTGTTGGCAAGGTAATTTAAACTTAGGTGGCCCTTAAAAGAACAGATGAGATTGATGGTTAAGTAGGGAACGTGAATACTCATAATGGCCCTAAAAAGCGTCAGTGGTGAAACTTCCAGCTATTCCTTATTATGACTCTGACCCTTGAAGTCTCTGTGTACAGACTCAGTCAAAAATTATTAGCTATTATTTTAACTATAAAGTATAAAATATTTTTAAATAATAAACGAAGAAACAAAAAATGTAACTGTTGAAATTTTCTTTTGTTTATTGTTCAAAAATACTTGAACCCCCCACTTTTAGTGTTATTATACGGATAATATCATCTTGTAAGGCTGATATACCTTACAAAAAAAAGATTATTGAATAAATTCTGTTAATTAAAATTCGCTAGAAATTTGTAGATGTAAACAGCTACTTTTTATAGGTGTTATTTGTACATGATTATAGCTACTTTGTAGTCGATTATAGCTATTATTGTAGCTGATTATAGCTATAAATACAGCTATAATTTATAGTTCAAATAATAGCTAATAATTTTTGACTAAGGAGATTGTGATGGAGGGAGGTTCGCCGCTGACCAAAGAATATCTCATCATCGGGTCATTCCCCGGATAACCCAACCGCTCATCATCAGACGGGAACACGTGGGTATGCACGTCGGGGACACGACCACTGCGAAGGAAGCTGTTGTGGCTGCCCGTGCCCCTCAGAGCTGTCTTCCCTGGCTTTCATTTCTAGCCACAAATATTCTGACTACACCAGGCGGAATGGTAGGACGCGGCCACACAACTCTGAAGAGTTGGAGCAGGTTGTGCTCTGGCTACATACGTCTTCTGGTATTGCGCTGGAGACGTCATCGGTTAGAATCATTTTTTATTGGTGGTACTTGTCAATCGTGACGATTTAGAGTGAATGGAGACCTAAGTCCCTTCCTCCTTAGAGAAGAGTGTCGTCCGTAACCGGGATATCCAGTTGCACGACTTTTATATTTATTCTCTATGCAGTTCAATGAACTGCCGGGGGACGACTGCAGTATTGTTGGAGATGCTCTGGCGTATTATAATCACACTTATTTAATTCTGTTGCAGGTAGTCTCAATTTTATGTCGACACCACCTAGCGGATCCTACTGAACGAAAGTGAAAAGCTGGCGTATTTTTGCAAAACTTTGAGCCTTGTTATTGTTATTGTTATTAAAGTTTTCGAGATCAAAACTATACTAAAACTGTCTAGGAAGTGTCATGAATCAGTGTGAAAAATTTCAGCCAAATCGGCTCAGTAGTTTTCGCGGTTAGCGATTACAACAGTTTTAGCGACTTTGCTTTATATATTAGTGAGATAAATTATAAAGTTTCAGATTTACATTAACAATGTACATACACTTTATCCTAATCCTTTTCTAATCCTACACGAGAGTACTCGTGGCGATGACAATAATTAGGCTACTATACTTTTAACGTCAGCATAACGTACGAAATAAGTTTACAGTGGCCTAGTTTTCTCGAGCCTTGCTGACATAGCTTAGTCACCAAACTAATTATTATATTTGCTTGAAATTCATGCTACTAACACGTAGCTTAATCTCTAAACTAAGTCTTACATCTACTTAAAAGACGCAACAGAACTTACTCTTTAACCCTTATAGTTACTTTGAAGCACTTGATGAAAGAGAAGAGGCCAATACTGTTATGTACGAGGAGTTTTTGTACTCTTGCACTTAAGGAGGACACGTCAGATTGGGGATTTGAGTGACCAATCAGAGCTTAACCTAATTACTGTCGATTGACACGAGCACAGTCGTGGTGCAATAATTACACAGTAACTAGTGATTAAAACTGCTGATTTCTCGAATTTTACATTGAGTACAAGTTGCTGTCAAAATTGTGTATGATATTTCTTGTAGACATACGCAGTAAAGAGTGTTAAAATAGTTGATTATTCACATTCTTGAATGTACCCCTGTAAATTAATGTTGTAAGATGAGCATTTTATAGGATTGTTGGAGGTTGTACGCGTAGTTTTAGTTTTGCGATGATAGCTTGTTTCAAAAGTAGTAAGTTATATATCTCGCGATTGCAGAAGCAGATGTACAGCTCGATGTTTGGAAATTGCTGAACTTTTGCTTCTTATAATTTGAAAACGAAACTGTGTGCTTCAATGTAATAAATATTAAATATATGACATGGCATGTCACACTCTCACATCTTCACCTACTTCACTGATTAAGTACTTACACTCACATTTATTGTTTTAAGATATTTACTGCAGAAGCTATTTTGGAAAGATAAGAGCATTTATATAGGTGCGCCTATACTTGACTTTTTATTTTACTGCACAAATAATTTGTGAATCCCTCAGAAATTTTAATATAATACTTTTTTTATGGTATTGCATTATACAGAAAAATTGGAGGAATTAAATTGAACGCTTCTGTATTTATTCAATGAGTATGTCACTCTTTTATAAGATAAGGTGTTGAATTAAATTTTCTTTAATAGCCACACTTATTTTTTGCATGCATGTTTTGATAGAGCACGTTAGAAATGAGAAGTTGCATTATTCATAATTCTATCAAACTATTTGGTACGCTATAACTTTTAGAGAAAAGCTCCAAATGATTAAAAATTTTTACACAGTTAACCATGTATGTAGTTTTATAAAAACCTTCATGATGTTGGGTGTGCTCCTAGTTCAAAAAAAAGATTAAAGGCTTAAAGTAGTATCTTTACATTCATACTTAAGACGTATCTTTTGATATTTTGTCATGCCATGTTTGGAGCCTTTGTTAAATAGCCATTAGAAACTTGTATATTTAACAACACTTAAAACAAAGTATTTATTGCATTGAAATTAAAGTTGAATATATGATTAAATAAACTTATACAGAAAGAATCTTTTTTTATAGCATAGTTCCATAGCAATATGACATTTTGGTTTAAAAATTTTCTAACAAATTATACACGAAACAGTGTTGTAAGAAACTCTAACACCAAAGTTATGTAATATACAAAAAAAAAATTTACATAGTCATGAAAGTCATGTAAGTAAGGATAACCTATGAATTTGATACTTTGCAGAGTTTAAAAGGTACTTGATCCATTTAATAAAACAAAAAACAAAAGAAGTTTTTACCATTTTTATTAGAGTAGAAGTTTAAAAAGAGGTGTTGAGTTAAGAAAATTTAAAAAGGTTAATCAAACTGAACAATAAACCAACTGCAATAGTTTTACCTTGTAGTAAAGGTTGCTAAAGCAAGTTTAGTGTCGAAGAGGATTTGAGAATAGGAGCTGGAAAAAATAATTTGCCAGATTAAATAATGGACAGACTAAAACAATTTATACTGATGATTTGAAGGAAATAAGGTGGTTCAAGTGTGATCGCGAAAATAAGGGATAATTTTTCAAAAATGTAACCTAATTTAATTACAGACAAACTGAATTTATTTGACCTTATATCGACGGAGATTTAAGAGAGACCTTTTTAATCGACGTGGGGTGCTGAGGAAGAGTAAAGGATGGTTATTTATTATATATGTTATATTATTTTACAAAGGCTTTAATTCTTATACAATTGATTGTACCAATAATCCAATAACCCTTTAGTTCAGTTGAATCGATAGGTAGCGTCAAAGTGAAATTGAAATAACCCGCAATGAAAACGTATAAGTGTGGTTATAATAGGCCTAAATAGCACACCTAACAGACAGTTGATCACCAACAGTGCGTGAAGCCTAGATTTGGAGGTCGTGCAGCTGGGTATCCTGAATACTAACGACACTGTTCTGTAATAGACAAGTGACTTACGTCGAACCAAATCCTGATCTACCATAATTAACTAGTACTCACTGATACTAAGACGTTCTAAAAGCTAACGTTCCCAGCAAAATACCAGGAGACGTCCCGCCAGAGAATACTCTGCTCTAGAAAGTTGCGGTTTTATGGCCATTTTTCCAGCCAACTTGGTGCTGCTACCGGAGCAGATTATATTAAAACAGCAAGCTAGAGAGAACATGCCTGAGTTCAAGCAGCCACAACAGCTTACTCAATAGTCCATAGAAACAGTATGTCCACAGAGAAGGTATTCTCCAGGCCCACTTTCCTGGCTACCGATAAGCGGTTGGTTATCCGAGGAACGACCCGAAGATGAAATATTCTTTCGTCAGTAACATTCTTCCCTCCAGCACGGTCTCCATATGCGAAGATTCCAAGGGTTAGAGTCAAGCTATTCGCACAGCCAGTGAAAGTCATCAGTGATTAAGAATAAAAATACGCAATGGCTAGAAGCATCACTACTAGTTTATATTAAGGGCCATCAAAAGTATTTATGTTCTCCACTTAATTTCATCAATTTCATCAGTTCTTTTTAGGGCCACCTCATGTTGAACTACTTTGTCTACAAATACATACTTACTACCATTTTCGGCAACGATTCATCAACTAAAAGACTATATAAAGCCGGCCACTATTAAACCAATTCAGTTATTTACTGGCAGACGTCACGAGCAGACTTGTTCGTCGTAAGACAAGAAACCGTGGTGACTGACAATCCTATATTACATGACTCCCTTGACTCTGTAAGCATTCAGCCATAAAATACCGATGCTTTCCGAGGTCTGCGCTGGGCCAACGAAACAACTATGAAGGAAAATTGAACTTGGGCAAACGCAACAGTTTTCAACGGGCAAGCATCACAAACCAATCCCCCCACCTTAGATCACCAAAACAACTGAGCTTTACAAAAAAAGAAGGTGCTTTAGACACAAACGTCTCTGGCGTAACACCAGGAGATATTGGGAAAGAGCTCTACAACTAGCTCTAACGTTTCAGACGGTGTAGTCTTCCTCACGATTAGTCTGGTTACAACAAAAGGCCAGAGAAGATTACCTTGAGGAATCTAGGCAGTCACGTTTGATGGAAACTTCAGTCAAGAAAGAGTCTTAGATCACTGGTCCTCTTTAGGGCCATTGGACGTCAAACTACCTTGTCATCAAATACATTACAACTTAGCAAAGTTAACAAAAAATGGCCTTTAGGGCTCACAAAAGTTTGAACCATGCCTATAGTCACAAGAGAGCAAATTGGAAGGAATGCTTAAATTACTTTAAATGTTTAAAATTTTTGTAAGTGAGAGATCAGATTTCCATTAGAACCATGGCAGTAATCACTTTAATCTTTTAGATTTTTAAATAGGTTATGATAATGTGTGTTTGTATTTACTGTGGCAACAAAACATGTAGAGATTAAGCTTCAGGACTTCGTTGTTCTGGAAACAAAGATATAAGATTATAAGAAACTTTTTTTCAATTATGTATTTTTTGTCAGTTTTAAATATTTAAAGTATCATTAAATAGCGCTTTTTATTAATAATTATATGAGAAAGTGCAAATCAACAGCCCTGTGAGACCAGCAATTGTCTTATGACATAAGAAACATACAATACTGCTCAGCATAACTAAATTTTTTCCACTTTTTACGGTTCACTATTTGATAAAATAAATTGCGTGGATTCTTAATGAATATGTTCTTAATGAAATGATTTTTGTTTTGAGAAGTATCAGGAATTGGTGTAAAATTTTTAACTAAATGCCCTTTACATTAAGTGTAAACTTATTTTGGTGTTCTATTTAGTGAATCTCCGGCGACAGGGGGGGGGCTACCAGTGCAACTATATAATAAACTACGCACGAAGAACTCACACACTATGTGGTTAAGGCAAAAAAATTAAAAGCAATAAAAAGTCTCTGGCATGGCAAAAACTGAAAAGAGTCCTAGAAATCTTAATATCATACCATACCTCATAATAAACTACACAATACAAAGAGGGAAGACTCAGGTGGTGAGTTGTGGGGTAGTTAGAGGTAACACAGGTATTTTAACCTAATTTTTATTGAGGTAAATATTACAGATAAAACGAATAAAATTACCTTGCTGGGGGAAAGAGAATATATATACTAGTAGAGCTTCGACCCCTATGCGCTCCATGCGCTAATCCTGCAATACTCTATCATAAAATAATAAATAATAATTTCTTTAAATAATATCTTAAAATAGTCTGTGTAATTGAAAATAATGACTTTAGTTTTCGTTTTTAATTATTAGTCATGTGATTTCATACTTCAAGAAATAACGTATATTGTATATAAAAATTTTTTTGACAAAAAATGGAACTTTTGACACAGAAATTAATTTAAAAAGTTTAGTTCAAATTTATAATATTTTTGGAACAATTAAATATAAAAATTTAAATTTTACCTCAAGTATCGGAAATAATTTAAGTAGCTTAAATTTAACACTTTTTATCAAGTTACATTGACAGTAGGAATTTTGACTTATTAGAACATTATAATATCGAAATTCAGGAAAGTATAAAAAAAATTATCAACAGAAATCATTATAATTTCGAAAATGAAGGTTGCAAGATGGTGTAAATATTAAAAATTTTGATAAAAAAAAAAAAAATTGTATTGTTACAAATAGTAAGTTGTTATCAAAATACAATAGTTTCGAAAAAAAATTTGTCAAGAAATGAAATGGATACATAATAAAATGTTCTACACAAAAAACAAATTTATAGAACAAACGATTTTGGCGAACGTTTTTCTACTGAATAAGGGGATCATGAGATCTATAATTGGCCGTTGAAAAACATAATCAAAATCCCTTATAACATTTTTAGGTGCCGTGTGACAAACTTAACCTTAAATTTTAAAGTTATGTGTAGTTTTTCTTTTACTTACGACATTAGCACAAAACAACGCAAAAGAAGAAAGATTCTTCAAATTTACAAAAAATATCTAAAATTATCATTGTTTTAAAAGTTGCTTTAATTTGTAATCACAGACTTTAAGTTGGTCATAATATACTTTAGCATTTAAAACAATTTAATTTGTGTCTTTCTCTTTGCCAAAATTTCGCACAAAAAAGTTCACTCTGTTAACATTCGAGAGTACCACTATTTTAATTTAGTAACGAAAACTTGGGTGAACCTGGAATGAGTTTGAAATAATTTAACAATAGGTTGATTTAACAAACTGTCACCTTAGTACTTAAAACGTTTTTTTTTAACTTATTTAAATCGCAAAAATAGAGGCGAATCTTTCGAAATGTTAAAAACAGTTGACAAAAGACTTTCTAATATATTTAAAATAACTTATTATTTAAAATTTGGAAAAAGAAAAAAAAATTGCTTCATCACAGGTGAATTCAACTTCAAAATTTGGAGAAAATACTTTAAAAAATTTTAAAAAGCCTTAAAAATAGTGAGAAGAACATAACGTTATTTGTGGGATACAAAAATCTATTTTGGTAATCAATTCATTGTTTTAGGAGGAGATTTTAGAAGGATTCCTATAGTTTCAAATATTAATAAAAGAAGCATAATTATACAAAAAATTGTTAGATTTGTATTAAGTCATCATATTTTTTATCGTTATTTCATATTCTGAAACTAAATATCAATACTCATTTTGTTGACAAAATATTTTCAAGAATATGATAAGATATTGGAAAAAAAAATTGAATTATTGCAAAAGCTAAATAAATGAAAAACCACCGACGATTATTTTAAGATTTTCAGTAAAGATATAGACTTTTAATAAATAATACTGTTGCGTAGGATTCTATGATCTTGGGGTGTGCACGAAGTAAATAGTCTAGGAACTCGTATCAACGTCTTTATTTATGAAAAAACGAAAGAAGAGCGTGTCGCCTGTGTATGATCTTCGTCCTTGCCGGTTCCAGCCAGAAAGAGCTCCCTTCAGCATCCTATGTGCTCAAGACTCTGCTCTTTCCTACTACAATCATCTGTAGTAGGCCCCAAAAAGAGGGGTGCACGTACGTGTAGCTATGATATCGTACGTGACACGTCCGAGGCCACGCCGCTATCGTCCCCGATGGCGATTTTCTTTTTAATTTGTATGTTTGTGTTAGAGTAATGTTCGTGTAATGTTGTTTGTGTTGTATGTGAGATCTTTAGCATAGGAGTAAAAAGGTGGAGAGAAAAAAAATCCTGTCCTTGTTCCTCCTTTACACAAATTTGCTAAATTTTTGTTTTGTGTAAGCATTTGCTGTTTTTGTTCACGCTCTTCTCCCTTTATAATAAAGTGCATTATTGCAAAATTTCTATTTATAAATCTATGGAGTGTAATAATCTTGAAGTTATTTCCACTAGTTATTAACGAATTATTCAATCCTCCTATAAGTTATTGATGTTTAATTTTTAAAATATGGCACTACAGTATGGTATACTGTATTGTATAATATTACTTATTCTTCTACTGTTGGTTCGATAACCATTTTAATGTTTTTGTTAGTGTTATTGTTACAATGGGCTGCGCTACGAGCCTATTAGATATTTTTACGTATTGCGTTTTTTGTTTGTAAATTTGGTAACTAAATTATAATAAGCGAATAGAACTAAGATTTATGTATGTATACAAAATTTAATTTAATTTTTGTTTTTTCTCCTCTTATGCGCTAGGACGTTGCATATTGTTAGCTGCCAGAGGTGCACCTCTCACCACTACGCGTACTTGGTTTTGCGATGCCACTGGTCTTTGTATGGTCTGTAGCATTATTGGTTGCACTGTCACTGCGCCCGCTGCTGTCTCTTTACTTCCAGAACTGTTTCTTCTACCTGTAAGCATTCTGGCCAAATTCAGTATTAAGGGGCCCCCATTTTTAAAAATCCAAACGACTTCGCCTCCCTGCCTAATAATATTTCCACTGCCGTCCTTGCGTAACCCTTGCAGTCTGACAGCTCTCCTTTTATTTGCACTATCTCGTATGCGTATGCTTGGTAATACACGCCACCGTAACGTTTTCTTATTTCGTATATCCTTCTTTATTTCCACGGGTATATTCTTGTTTTTGACATCTTTTAGGAACCGCAGTAGAAAGAATGAGGGGCGGGAAAAGAGATTGGTTCGCTGTGTCGTCTTTGTTAACGTTTTATCTATGTTTCTATTTTTTTATATCTACACGCATGCACATACATATGTACCTGAAAGGTGTTTTTCTCGAATATGACGCGACCCAATGCATTATACCATTCAAGAACCGTGTGCTTATTTTCAGTTGCGAGTGTGGCACTCTCTTTACAGATATCTATTTCCTCATACGCTATGCAGTATACATACATCTATTTCTCGCTATTCTACTGTGACTACGCTTCCTTGTTGCCGCATGCTAAATGTTTTCTTACTCTGTCTTTATTATTTCTATATTTTTTTCTTTTTCTTAATTTTTTTTTATTTCTTATTTTTCTCATTCTCGTTGGTATAATTCAATAATTACACTTTATCAACACATTTAATTATTATTATACTCTAACAGAGGCGAGTCCAGAAAGATTAAAAATCTTGTGCCAGAGGCTCAATTGGCTTGTATTTGTCAGTCTGATTTTTTGTTCGTAAAATTTTTCCACTCCCTTACTTCCATTCTTGTGTTTCATGTATGTAGACATTACTCGAAGAGCTCAATATTGTCGGCGTAATCGAAAAATTCGGCTTTTTTCTGTTTAATATATTCAATTGTATCTTGCTCAATTTTTGCTTTTTTTCTTCGATTAGTACTGCTGCTGGAATTTTACGGTGATTATAAAGGCTCGACGATTCCTTGCTTGAGCAATTTCTCTATCTTTTTTTTCATCTGTTCCTTTAGCCCTTATAGGTACCTATAGCGTGTCACCCTTATGGGCTTGCCCATTGTTGTCATGATGCAGTGTTTTAATATAGGAGTTGCTTTCAGTGGTTCTCCATCTAGGCCAAATATAAATCGATTATACTCTATGAGTTTCTGAAAGTGCGATTTTTCTTCCTTATTGCAGCTTGAAAAACCAATAAGCTGCATTATTTTATCGATTCTCGCTATTTTTCCTTTATTTGACAAACTACCTAAATTGTCAGAGTTCTTGAAATCACCATTGTTCCCGCCACTTGTACGATTATTTGTAACGCTATGTTCAACTTTATTTACTTTTCTTCTTTGTAGGCCATTTTCCTCAAAAAGTCTCATCATTGCCTCATTAATACCCTGAGCGTCGTCTCCTTTGGCCTCAGAAATAGATCAGCCTTTCGCATCATCTCGCATTCTAATTACTTAATTTCTGGTACAATTATGCTTATTGTTCCATTTAGTATGTTTACACACTCAGCATATACTTGTTCACCATTATTTGTGGCTATGAAATTTCCGAATAAAACTCTGTCTTTCAATATTTGCAAAGGAATCTACCCTACTTTTACATTTTCGCTATTTATTCTGACGTGGGCATATATAACTTGCCTTGAAGTGGCAAGAATTTTGAGCATCTTTGGCTCAATTAAATTAATTCTCATTGCTCCTTATTCAAAAACATTTTCTGCCGCATTTATGCGGCCTTGATATAGTTTTAAAATGTCCCATGCAATTGTACTTTTCTCATCCATCGGAAAGTAGCGTGGGACTACATGCAACCTACACATAAGGCCATTCAGTGGTATTTCAACTACACCTAACGTGCTACCCTCTCCATGCGTGACACCCACAAATTTTACTCGACTCCTGACGTCAAAGAATGCGTTTGGAAAAACACTATGTTCCTTTATAATCGAAATTTCAGCTCCTGTAACCACGTAAAATTTTGCTTCCCCACCTCTTAGTTAAGTGCTTGTTATAAATACCGAAGGGGGTGTCCTACCTGCTAGAAATATATTTATTTTTGCTTCACGTCGAGGCTCGCTTCCGTTATCGTCTCGTCCTTTTTCCATTTGAGGGCTGTTTTAAGGCAAATTATCTCTCCTTGTCATCATATCAACGCTCGCACTCACAGTTAGTCACTCTCTTACCTGTACGCTTGCCATTTCTTTGCTGCCGAGTATTTTTGTTATCTTCTTATCTAATGGGGAATGCCTAGCACTTGGGAAGCGCACCAAGCATCCTGGGAGTCTCAATCCTTCGCGCGTAACCCGTCCATCCTCGTATCTTTTCCATGATTATATCGAGTATTTCGGTTTCCTCGCTGGTCGCAGAGGTTATAACTAATATCCCTGGTCCCATAATTATTGTAATTATTTGTCTGTCGCTAATTATAATTGTTATTATTCGGCCCGTAATTATTATAGTTATTTTTCCGTTGTCAATTACGATTTTTATAATCATTATTTCATTGTGCATAACCATTTCCCCTATTTTGATCATTGAAATTCCTATCCTCTTCGATTGGCGTATTATTGTCCCTATTATTATTCCATGGAGGGCAACTATTGTTGCCAATAAAATTTCTATTGTTATTATTATAACTATTATAATTGGATGTGTAGTTATTATGTTTGTTATGATGATTTCTAGGGTCAAAATTACTGTACTGCACAGTGCTCCTGACAATATAAGCACCACTTTACATCCCGGTTGCCATCCCATTCGATCGTATCACTCTTGCCCTTCAGCGGATCGCTAATTACCATGCCTATCCTTGGGTTTTCTTTTACCAAAACAGCTCTCCCATGTTGCACATGTGCTGAAACTAATGGGTGCCATTTGACGTCGACTCGAATCATTTCTTACTTCTATAGCCACTTCAATGGCTTCCTCTAGTATTACAAGCTTTACCCCAGCCACGTTCAAACTGTATGGTGCTTTTAACCCATAGATAAACTGTTTCGCTGACTCTCTATCTGCGAATGGCTTTAGGATAGTTTTCTGAATTTGGAACAGCTGTGGGTTGGCGTCATGAGTCATCATTATTCTATAATGCAGCCGTTGCGCCCAGCTGCAGTACTGAATAACTGCCTTCAGCTGAGTCATTAACTTAAGTTGGGCTAGCTGTGTATCAATGTCTCCCACACTCCTGAATCGCCGTGATAGAGCGAGTAAAAATGCGTCTACGGTAATAAACAGCGATAACCAGGTGCAAAATTGATCCGCCCCCATCCCCAAGTAGAGAGATGTAGAGAGAGGGAAAGTGTGCAGGCGTGCAGCGTTATACTGATGATGCATATATGCATATGTTCGCATTTTGTTTTTCTCACAACGTGCAAAGCATACGTTCGTATTAGCTGCTGCTGTTTTGAGTATTTACAGATGATGTGCTTGACAAAATATTTTGGACTGATAATTGGTGATTTAGTTCCTGACAATAACGAGAGTTGGAAGCTATACTGGATTTTACGCGAAATCGTGGGCATATTGTCATCTCCAAGATACGTTCCCGCAGATTCATGTAGAATTCATATCCTTATTCAAGAACGCAATGACTTACACATAAAATTATTTGGTCCGTTGCAACCAAAAGATCATTTCGCAATACATGCTCCTAGAATAATGATAGATAGCGGGCCATTCACAAATTTCTGGGCCATGCCTGGCGAAAGAAAAAATAAAAAATTGAAAACTATCGCTGTGAGCACAAGTTCAACGATAAATTTACGTCTTACTGTAGCACTAAAAAACCAACTTCAGCAGTGCTACGTTTACAATTTTGAGAGCAATCATAATTTAGAACCTCAGCTCGGGGCTGTTGATGTTAAAGGAGATACAGATGTATCTAAATATAGTCTGTTAATCGACAAAACAAATTCTTATAAATTTGTAATTATGAAGGATAAGAAATATTCACCAGGAACAGTAATTATAAGCAATGTTAGTGATGATGGTCCTCAGTTCAGTATAATTACGAAAATTTATTATGTTTTGGGAGAAATTTACTTTTTACTTCATCCAATGGATACATTATATTTTAAACACCACTACTATGCATTTAAAGTGATAATAAATACACTAACGGAACAGTTACATTGTTTTAAAATATTACCAAATATTGAGCCTTGCGTATGTGTAAAACTTAACGGTGAAACGTATGTAGCAACTAGATATGATGTGTAATTAAATCTTTGTACAAATCTTTTTTTTAGTTTATATAAATAAATCCATACAAAATTACTGAAGTTATTATTTTTCATTTAAAAAATTGTGTTATTTATTTATAATTATTTTTCATAATCTTAAAATTAAACAAATTATAATTTTTTAGACAAGCATGTCCCTATATACGTAAGTATCATATACATAAATAGATAGGTATTATACACACAGTTACGTACGTGCCTCCATATTTCAGACTCTTTCTCTGTCTATGTATACACCTATATTTATCGTCAGGCCGTGAGCCTCCGGGATTGTCATCAGAGAGTCCAAAGCCTTGGGCTCGCTCGCCCCGTCTCTTCGAGCTCTTACAGCTTGGTGCTGCGTCAAACTGTATAAACACAAACATTGGACTGTGAAAGCCTCATTGCGATGAACTGTACTAGTTCAGTGAGTGTACGAGCTCTAACAGTCCAAATTTTACCTCCGTGTAGCGCACATTGCTGTGCTGTTTGCTGTGCTGCTTGCTTTTCTCTTTGTCTGAACGCATGTTAAAGCGTATCCTGTGTATCCTTACTGTTGAACCTATCTCTCAAGTGCAAGTTTACATCCCTCAAAACTTTGCTCATCCCATTTTTGGCTGTATAATCTGTATTCTTTAAGGGTGATATATTCGCCGCGTCGTTTCTTACGGTGTTCGAATATTCTGCACCCATCCCCATTATGCATAACGTTGTTAGTGAGACTTTCTCCTTAATTACTCTTGGTTTCATTTTTTTTTTAAGAATTTTAAAATTAGCATACGCTGTTTCTTGCCCATTTTTTCCCATTCTATTTGAGTTTCAGGGCTGTGCTCTAAAAATACGGTCAGTATTTCTGACTCTGACTCGTTTTTCGGATACGAGGAAAATTCGTCTTCCCTAATACTCATTACGTCACTTTGCGCTTCATTGAAGTTTTCCATCATAGATTCTTTACTATTATTTTTTTTTTTGTTTTTCTTTATTTTCTGCCTGTATGGGAGCGCTTAAACATTTATAAGTAAATTTCTGTACGATTCCTTGCATTCCTATTTCACAATGATCATTCCGCTTTACTTTAAAATTTTTCGTGTGTCTAATTTATTATTTATTTTTTTATCATTTTCTCGCTTTCAACGTGATCAATTTTTTTTCACGATCTGAAATCTTTCTGACACACGATAGTTACTCTAGCGACGCACCACCGATACTACGAGGAGGATACAGAACACAAAACTGATATAGCAAAAAAAAATTTATATCGCACTAAAAAGTTTCAACAGAACCCCTGGGACAGTATAAACATCTGTTTATTTATTAATCTTAAGTGCTTACCATATGCTCCTGACTAGAACGATGGCAAGCAAGACTTTTAACATTCTTGTTTGCTCGATTTCTATCGTAGTCCCGGGTATCCTCCACCTTGGTCAATGGTTTAAAGTTGCTTTTCTTCGTATTCTAGCCACTCCTTGTTTCGCTGATCCCTCTCAAAGCAGTGCCTTGTTCATTTCGTGGCACGACACTATGTGTATTTCCCAAAAATCACGAGAGTCGATAGTTTACCGTCAACAAAAACCGAAAAAAAATTTCATTTTTATTTAATCGCGATGACCATCCCACTTTTGACACCAAAACTGTTGCGTAGGATTCTGTGGTCTTGGAATGTGCACGAAGTAAATAGTCTAGGATTTAGTACTAACGTTTTTATTTATGCAAATACGAGAGACGAGCGCGTCGCGTGTGTACGACCTTCGTCCTTGCCGGTTCCATCTAGAAGGAGCTCCCTTCAGCATCTTATCTGCTCAAGCGTCCGCTCTCTCCCACTACTATCATCTGTAGTAGACCTCAAGAAAAGGGGCGCACGTACGTGTAGCTATGATATCGTACGTGACAATATCAATTCTCACAGTAAATTTACTTAGATTTTTAATAATAAAACGATAAATCGTGTAAAAAAATCAAAAATATATTACAGCATGCTTCATGTACTTACAAGGATGTTAATAAAGCTCATAGTGATATTTACATGGATTTCCAATTTAATTTCTAAATAATATTTGTAAGAGCTTACCTTTGCATCAGCTTCACTTAAAAATGGAAATAATTGTTATGTTAATAGAAAATGATGCAGTTTATAAACTTATGAAGAATTTAAAATAAAGAAATTAAGATGCCGCAACACTATTTCAAATGTTAAATGAAATTGTATTAAAAAATTATATAGATGAGATAATTATTAAAAGACGGGTGGAAAGTGGCTAGAAAGAGCTAGAATAAATATCAGAGCGTTGCTTAGGCAACATCTTTAGAAATAGTGAGGGGCTGAGGGAAATTTTTTAAAAAGTGTAAGGAAAGCTGAGAGGGGGGGGATGAAAAAAGTAATCTAACTAAGAATGAGATGATAACTAATTTAATTTTACCTTATTTGCAGATGCAGCTAAAGCGTCGCTAAAGGGAGTTTTTTAAATAGTGAACAGGGCTTGTTGGGTTATTTGGTTATTTGGTTACATATTTGCAAAGGAGCTGAGGGTGGTAGAGGGATTTTGAATAAAAATTTAATACAATAAAAATAAAGAAAAAACTGATAGAATCTTACCTTTTTATTGGGGATTTTGGGTGCTGAGGTGGCTAGAGGAAGAATGGAGGATGATATGTGGAATCACCTTCTAAAATCACTATGTTATATAGAAAGATTTCTGAATTCCAGAAGTATTTCTGAGCAATTATTTTAATTTGAAAGAGTTTATATGTAAGATTATTAATATAATGTTGTTATTCTAAGTAGAAGGCACAAATGCTCACCATTATATAAATGAAAGCACCCTCCTAATAAAAAGTATATGAAAACTAGGTAAATCATAAAAAACATTTAACACCCAGAGTTTGTCTACCAAAATAATGATTTTATGGGTATTTATCGCTATTCATGCATACTTAAAAGATTGACGTATTAGCTTACTGAAGTACTAATGAACGGAGCCTGGCAAGTTATTTTATGAGTATTTGATAAAGGTCTCTCAGATCACGCGTATATATACATAAATACACACTTTTTTCCGTAGTAATTCTGTACTTTCTTCTGATTTAGTTATGTGCTTAAGTGTATATGTACAGATATATATTTTGATCTCATTACGCCTGTCCTTTAATGCCGTCAAGCTGGAAGTATAAATACATGCGTATACACGTATATCAATCTATGTCGTGTAATTATTTGCGTTGATAATTTAACATGGATTCCCCTAATAACCCTCTACAGATCCCACCAACCTGTAACAGACCTCCCACATACACAGGTAAAACTCACCTGATGTTTCTGTTATTTTTGTCGAGTTAATTTCTATTGAAACCCCTACATGCCCCCCGCAGACTTTTGAGTCTCCCTCCACAAACCCCTCACTTATATAAGTGTTTTGACTCAGTAAAAAAATTTTCTTTTATTTAAATATTTCATTAATTTCGTTTTATAAGCTCTTAACGATAACTAGACTAAAGTCAGACAAGCCATTTTAGTATACAAAAATTAATGCAGTATTAATAACAAACGAAAGTATAAAAATATTTGCTTGGTTTTTCCGTTATTTTTATCTGTTGAATTTTTTACTGAAATACGATATTCTTGGAGTTGTGAGCCAGGAACTCCACGTCTTAAATATTGATATTGTTGAACTAGATTGTTAATGCATCAAGCGTCCGACTGGCTATTTTTAAGTATTCTCATGTAAGAGGCAGAGACAAGCCAGTCATACGTACTTTTTCATTAAACGATAAGTTTCATGCAGCTTTTTGATTTTGTCTCGTTTTCTTGAGATAGTTAAGTCAGTGGTGCCACTGAAATCGCTTTGGAGTTTAGCTTTTTATTTTTGTATAAATATTTGGAATATGCTTAATACTACGTAGTATACATATTTATTTGTTATTTTAAGTTTTTTTAAATATGTTTTAAACTGAGAAATTATTTTCATACATATTTTTCCACACCGCTCATAAGACGAATAGATAAGCTTCATACTTAGTGATAATTTTAGATTTGTATAATTTTTCACTATGTATTATGTATATTAATATTGATGTTACATATAATGACATGCTAAATAGTAAAATATATAAAAATTATAGTATTCTAATGATGCAAAAGATATTTTGATTCATTAACGAGTATAAAGCTCTCAGTGTATTTGATTCTTTTATTTAATACTATTATAGAATAACGTTAAGTTAATAATTCATAACATAGATTCACATAACATGATATAAGTATGTATACGAATCAGTGAACAGTGGGTGCTTGGATACTCAAGTATGAAGTTATACTTCTATGAAACTCAATGGCAGACGATATATAAATATAAATATACTTTCTATAAAACGATTTTGTGTTTGAAGTTAGTGCAATTATCGTTGGAATCTTTACATGTACATTAAATAAGTGTGGTTTTAATGAATGTTGTAATATCTTACAACTAATCGAATACACATTATATGTTACGTAGATAAAAGAGTTTAAATTAAAGATATGTCAAGACCTACTGATGACATCTCTAACATCCTGCTTGCAACTTTAACATATGCTTACACACTCATTCCTAGTCCATATTTAATACCTACAGTATATTTTTATATTTAAAGCTAAGAAGAACAACTTTGTACTACCACTTATCTTTAATAAGGTTAATCAATATGTGATAGTAAATGTTGCTTCAGGACGTTCTGTTAAATCATTTTTCGTTGTATTGTTCATTTCTTATAGTGGCGATCACACACACATTAATCTCAAAAAGGCGCTTTTCAATCATCGAGTCCACGCACACACTATAGTCAAGTTTTTGTTTAGCGCTCTCTCGAATTGAGCGCTCTAATAGCGCGGGGGAAGCGAGTCAGTCTGCGCAGCGCTGCAAGAGATGTCACAACCCTCCCACAGTAAAAATTTCCGAGCTTTGTTCTCGCATAAGACTTGTGCACGTGCCCGGCCTTGAACATTCCAAGACACGGAGTTCACCTGTGACTCTTTTCGTGTGGACCCTTCTTCCACTTGCCTACGGTGGCAGGCCCTTGTGGCATCCCTTTTTAACTTTTAAGGCTGAACGTGGTCAACTATTTAGTTTTTTTTAGAATAAGAGTTTAGCCAAATGTGTGCGTCGTTCATATTATTATTGTCTTTTAGTTCATAAAGTTTGTATATTTTCTTTTTGTAAAAGTTCATTTGTTAATTATACGTGATGAATTAGAGATCGAGTGTTTTAAATAAATAAGAAGAACAAAAGGACACAACGTAGGATTACTTGTTAATTATTCTGGTGGTCGGAAAGGCCAAATCGAGAGGCTCTTCTAGAGAAGGAGTCTCTTTCTGCAAAACACGTTCACTATTTATACATTTTTTTTACAGATACTTTTCAACATTGAATGTATATGAAAAATAGCATAAAAAATAACCAAAAAAGTTAAGGATCGTTTGATGAAGATAGAACCCTTTGGCAGAATTCATAACTGTAGCCAGAAAGTAGTTCAATATTTGCTAGGACTTACAGTGCTAACAGGAACAAGATACGCTAATGTACCGACAATACGATGGAGAGCCAGTATGAGGCTACCCAACACTATTTACCTCGTTGCTGTGCTGGTTAAGCCCACCAATAGATATAGAAGCAGAAGTTTATTTGCTTATTGCCAATGTGAGGCCAGAACTACAGCTCTGTATTAAATATAATGAGGTGCGTCACACGTGGAACTTGAAAATTCAAGCTATAGGGGCCAAACAGCACTTACAAATCAAAAAATCTTCTTAGAACCCCCAGCGCCAGAATATTTTATGCTACCAGGGCTGACTTGTCCAAAAATAGTACCAGTGACAAAGAAACCCCAGCTACTTGTAAAAATCAGTGTCCTGGATGCAACAGAAACGGCTGACAGCCCAACGGTACTGAGTTTGCTCCAGAAGTTGCTCACTGAACAAGAAGCTAGCAGACACACCAACAAAAAGTTCGAGAGCAAAACTGAAAAATGGAAGACTGGTACTGGCTTCTACTCACAATCAGAAATATAAGTTTAAAGCCCTTGTAGATAACAGTGCAAAGCAAACAATGATTGGCAAGATATGCTTGCAATCAACCAGTGCATGCGGTTGGGTAGTCCTAATCACGAATAGGGACCCAATCCCGCGGGTATCATTGTGGCTAAATGTGCAGACAACTTAGTTCTCCCAATAAAATTTGCAGGACAAGCGAAGGATATCGAAGTCGCGATACCGCCTGACCTGGAGGACGATTGCTGCTTCGGCATGAACTTCATGAAAGCTTTTCAGATAGTCTTCGATGCGTATGCAGATCAACTTTTACGAGGTAAAGAGAAGTTTAACTTGGAGATTACCGTAGTTGAACTGAAGAGAATAATTTAACTGGCTTCTATCGGTCTCACCAACGTGACGTCATTGAGAAAGAAGCTAATCCATTGGCTAGTCAACAGCTTTATCAGCGATAAAGCGCCTATTGGCTGCACTTCGTGGATTGAGCACTGTATTGTGCTTACGACAAAAAAACCGATTAAACGGCGCTATTATCCGGTTTCAGAAAAATTTCAAAAAAACGCCTGAGCGGGTGAATGAAATAACTAGAAACAAAGTGTTAAAGCTGTCAGACAGTAGTTGGTTAAGCTTTGTCGTGACGATTAAAAAGTCAAACGATAAATATTGCTTCTGCATCAACTATACGAATGTAAGCTCTGTGTCATAATTCAACACATGCTCCTTGCCATACATAGAAATCGTTTCTCGCAAGCTTTGCAAAGCTCAATTTATGCCTACACTGAATTGAAGCAGCACATATTATCAGATACCGTTGTCCAAATGTGCCCGCAAGATCATCGCTTTTGCCGTGCCAGAAAAGGGTCTATTTTATTTTTACTGTGTGACCTACGGTCTGAGCTCTGTCCCAGCCACGTTATAGCGGTTGATTGACAGAGTGATTAATCCAGAACTAGAGCCTCTAGCCTATGCTTATCTTGACGATATTATTATTGTCACTAAGACTTTCAAGAAGCACTTGAAGTGGTTTCAATACGTGCTTAAGAGGATAAAAACTGCGAGACTTACATTAAATAAAGAGAAGCGTGAGTTCTGTTGGTATATTTAAAGCAGCTACATTTTTTTTAGGTATGGCTTCCTGGTACTAAAAGTTTCTATTTGAGTATGCCTCTGTCACTGATTCTTTGACTCAACTTTTGCAAAAAGATAGTAAGTTTAAGTGGACTAAGAAACAACAGCATGTTATTGAGTACACGAAGACTTTTACAGCCTCAGCGTCAACGCTGCAGAGACCCTTCATCGATGCACCATTCACCATCCAAACAGACACCAGTAATGTTGGACTTAATGCTGTAATCATACAAGGGATTGACGAGCAGGATTGAGTGCTCGGGTAAGCTAGCTGTAACTGTACACTGGTTAGAAAAAACTATAGGCCAACAAAAAATGAATGTGTTGCTGTGCTTTGGGCCACACACAAATTTTGGACTACAGCAGCCTCCGTTGGTTGTGCCATAAGCACAATCTGATCGGACAACTTTGACGCTAGACTCTAGAGCTGAAAAACTATGATTCTGAGATAAAGTATCAAAAAGATGCATTAAATAACGTGCCAGATGCGCTCCTGTGCTGGTATGGAGAAGAAAAAAAACTTTCTAAAGGAGTGATTGCTCCTTTGGTGGGGTTAAAAATTATTAATAAATAATTGGCACAAAAAAAATTAATCTGAACACAAAATATAATAATCTTTTTATAATTATGTTCATTGATGTGTGTTTAACATGGTATATAGGGCTTAAACTTTTACCATAATGGCTCAGTATTATGATAAACACATGAGCATAATCCTCATTAATAATGAAATTACTTATGGAAACGGCACACACGCGCGCACACATGTAAGAAGTTGTTTGGTTAATTTATCTTTTAGTTATTGATTTTTCGTTTTTTAAATAATTTTTAAAGTTATTTTTGAGCAAAAAAACGGGATACATATCCTACACATTTGTAATAATTAACAAATAAACTATGATTTTTAAAAATTTTACACCTTAGTATTATAAAGAAATATCAAAAACACAGGAATTTAAGGTTATGTCATGTCATAACTTAACACCTCTGTATTTGTGTGCCGCAATGTTTTTTTTCCTATGAGATAACTGTAAAAATCGTTATTTTTTGTGTGTTGTACTTTTTTTTAAACATATGGCGTATTTCTCTGTATTTGGAGGTTATGTGTACACATTACCACGAAAAATATTTTCTACAGTGTCGTTATTTTGTATTTATTGTTACATAATTATTCTTATATATATATGTATAATATTCCTATGGCCTGCCCCTTTATTTTACGAAGGTACATCGAAAACATTTCAAATTTAGGTTATGTTCATACACGATTTAAGACCTCTGTTTTTGTGCACCACAATTATTTGTGTTGCTTTAGAAAAACTGTAAGACATTTTGTTTTATCTCTATCTTGATTCCTTTCAAAAATATGGCGTATTGTTAATATTTAAAGGTTATGTCATATTTCAAAAACCCGCCTAATCAGTATCGGCTATCGGTTTCAGCTTGCCATACATGCAAAAGTTATTTATTTATGTATTTTATTAAAATAATAATATTTACTAGAGTATATTTTTAATATTTACTACTATATATATGTATGTATACATGTATGTATGTATATATACATATAAATGTGTATGTATATATGTATGTGTGTATATATACATATAAATGTATATATATACATGCAGGCAGGCAAACCTGTGCACACACCACTCACTTGTAGGCTAAAGGCTCTAGTTCTGGATGAATCACTCTGTCAATCAACCGCTATAACGTGGCTGGGACAGAGCTCAGACCGTAGGTCACACAGTAAAAATAAAATAGACCCCTTTCTGGCACGGCAAAAGCAATGATCTTGCGGGCACATTTGGACAACTGTATACTAGGATTTATCTCTAGTTGTTACGTGATAGTATGCAGGTGGTGCAGAGTTTTGTCATTTTTACATTGAAGAAGAGAGCGAAGTACGAATTTTTTGTAACGGTGTAGGCAATCGCTGTCAAATGAGAGGGTGTAAAGAAATTTTATTAACTTGGATAATAAGATGATGAAGGAGTCTTGATATCCTTTTAGGTGGCAGGGTAAAATGTACATAATGTCGTTTGGTCGTCTAGTTAAATGCCGTAAGTCCGTCTCTGCGTACAGAGTGAATCGCTGGGCAAGTTGTTAAGGATTGCGGTGTTTTAGTATGTTAGATTAGACTAGATTAATTCTTTATTCAAACCTTGTGGTATAACCACGTATGGTTCTCAAATAATTTACAGATAGTTAATAGAGTAATAAGATACATAACAAATTATCAACATAATTAATAACAATGGAATAAGAATACAGTGAAGATGACAAAAGTAATAGTTCGCAGAATACATATAATTATAATTGACAAAATAATTAATAAAATTGGTAATAGTAATAATCGTATAATTTGGCAATAAATAAATTAAACGTAATTGATTAGACTTATTTTAACACTATTGTAGCTATTGTAAGATTGTATAAGTTTGTTTTTATTAAAAATAATTTTAAAAGTTTTTAGAGTCATGAGATAATGCCTTGTTCGTGGTTCCAATCTTGAGAATCAGAATCAAGCAGTTTATTAAACAGAAATGTTTGAAATTTATTTTTTAACCTTGTGTCGAAAACTGTAATGCCCAGCGAGTTTAGAAGGAGAGTGGATTGAATGAGAAATGAGTGCCTGTAGGTTTCAGTGTGGAATCTTGGACATACTAGGGCTTCTTTAGGCTGCCGGGCAGATCGACGAAGATGATTAAGGTCAGTTGTATGAATGTATTGAGATGATAAGTATTGTGGGTGAGAAGATGCTATAAAAGAGTATGACTGATATCCTAGAAAATAGTCGCGTCGACGACCAACCGATAGCCAGCCCAATGCTATACGAAAAGGTGTAACACGCGAGGAGTGGTTGATGTTACCAAATACAAACCTAACACACGCATTTAATGCCCTATGAAGCTTGAGATTAGACACTGAGTCGATGGAGTGGTAGGCTGTGGACATATAATCGAACAGTGGAAATATAAGACTCTCAACGAGCTGTTTTCGATTAGGGAATGAGAGTGCATGTGTGTAATGTTTCAGTAAATAGAGCGAACGGAAAACTCTTCCGGAGACATATGTAGCATGTCGGTCCCAATTTAGTGAAGGAGTAAGCCAAAGACCTAAATTCTTGACCTAAGTCACATATTCAAGCTCCATCCCATTGATCGTAACCTTCGAGACATCTCTGAGATCAAATGTGTGAAGACAATTGGAGCTAGCCAATATCATGACTTTAGTCTTTTTGTGATTAGGGCGAAGTTGATTCTCATTTGACCAACGTGCTACAGACTCTGCATTCCGGGATGCGTCTTCGACCCCAGTGGGCAAATCTTTAGGAAGGCATGAGAGATATATTTGGAGGTCGTCAGCGTAAATCTTATAGTTGCAATTGTTGAAAAGAGCCGGCAAATCATTAATGTATATTAGAAAAAGGAGTGAACCTAATACGCTCTCCTGAGGGACCCCTGTCGAAGGAGTATGCCATCCCGAAACAGCCACACCATCTAGCGAAATAGCTTGTCTGCGTTCAGATAGGTAACTATGAAACCACTTTATCACGATGTTATCACAATTAAATTTGCGAAGCTTGTGTAAGAGAAGTCTATGGGAGATGCAATCGAAAGCTTTAGAGAAATCAAAAAGTATAAGTAATGTGACCATACCTGAATCAATCGCAGATCTCACACTGTCAAGGACGCTAAGGAAGGCGGTTTGCGTGCTGTGGCCTTTTCGGAACCCAGCTTGATTTGGATCAAGGAGGCCGCATTCATCGAGATAACTCGACAGCTGAAAATGTACAAGTCGCTCTAACACTTTTGAGATTTCAGGCAGTTTTGCGATTGGTCTAGTATCCGACATGGAAGTAGGTATTTTGATTTTTGGAAGAGCAGTGATCAATGCCCGCTTCCAAATCTCAGGAAAATTGCCGTCGCATAGAGAAATGTTGAACAAGGATGATAGTGGTCCAGCAATCGACTCAGCACTCACTCGGAGCATAGCAGAAGAGATGCCGTCCACCCCATAAGAGCCCGAATTGCCACGCATAATCGCTCGCTTCACATCTATTTCTGTGATGGAAGAAAATTTAAAAACTGGTCTAGTGGTATCAAGAGGTATTTCTAATACCTCAGCCAAGTCTCCAGGTAATAGGGGTGGTCCTTGACAAGTAATACTCGTAAAGTGTTCTATGAGGTCATCTGGGTGGAAACGCGACAAAAGAGAGGGAAGTTTAGAGCCACACAGACCCAGTCGACGAATTTCTGCCCATTTTGCCTTTAAATCTGATGCAGAATCTAACTTGTTTGCAATATAATTGTTCTTTAAAGAATCAAGCATTCTACGCACCTCCCTTCTCCAGTGTTTAAAAGAATCAAAATCAATCTGTGATCTAGTTCTGGCAAAGCGTTTATATGCATTATTACGTCTCTTCATAAAATGACGGACTTCTAATGTAACCCATGGTTTGCGAGATGATTTTAAGACAATGGTATGTACAGGGGCGGCTGAATCAAAAACAGATATGAGAGTGTCGGTAAATTGGCCAGTAATAGAATTAATATCGGTGTTAACACTAAATCCAAAATTGTCTATCATTGATTGGGAAATATTTTCATGAAGTTTTATGTGGTTGATATTTTTTAAATTACGGGAGAGAAACTTAGTGAGTGTTGGTTGAGGCTTTTCAAGTTTGATTTTCATTTCTATGAAATCATGGCCTGCAATAAATGGAGCATCAGATTGAGAGTACGAATTCACAGCTGAGAGACTGTGAACTATAAATAAGTCAATTAGAGTGTGAGATGGACGGCCTTGGTACATAGTATGATGTGTTGGGCCAGATGGTATCAAGAAAAGAGAGTAGGTTCTCAGGCTTGCATGCATAAAAGTAGACGCTGGCCCTTCATATAGCATATTTACATTGAAATCTCCAGTGATTACAACATTTTTGTAATTAGGCAAAAATGTAGATAATGTTGCGAAAAAAGCATGTGGAAGTGCTGCATTAGGCCGTCAGTAAGTGACTGCGAATAACAGGGTGTGCATATGCCAGGCAATTTCGATAATTAAAAATTCAGGTGTGTTATTAAAAATTGAATCTGACTGAGCAAGCGATTTGACCTCGTAAAAATTTCGTAAATAGATTCCGACGCCACCACCTTTTTTGCCTAGACGATCGTTTCGAAGAAGTCGATATCCAGCTATTTGAATGACTGAATCATCATCAAGATCCGAAAGAAATGTTTCTGTGATTGCTAATACATCAAAATTAGAATCGATACACTTGAGTTCAATCTCGTTAAAGTGCGTTTTTAAGCGGTTCGCATTAATAAGTCCTATTTTAAAAAAGTTGGGGATAGGAATTTGAGTACTATTATTTAATTGGCGTCAATTTTGAGAATTATTCATACCATTAACGAGGGCCTTCAATTCATTATCAGATCGAATTGGGATCAATGCTGAATCTTTTGTTTTACGCATACAAACCGTTAAATTTTTCATTACAGGAAAATAGTAATTAATAGATTTGTGAACCTTAATAGCGTTACGCCATAGATTATAAATAGGCTGAGGGAGTAATGGTCGTAGATAAATCGCTGTATCACCTCCATTGCCGAAGAGAGTAGAAGATTTAGATTTTGAAAGTTTATTAGAATTTTCTAATATTTGATCTCGAATGTCCAGTGAGTTCATGCGAACGTAAACGGCGCGAGATAATGGTCTTTGATTGCTCTGATTAGATTGTACTTTCGGTGCCCAATCGCGTGTATGTGTAACATAACTGATAAATTCTTGACAGCCTATTTCTTGAAAAACGCTTTTGATGATACCTTGATTACTAAGGTTGATTGATGAAGGGATGTTAGTGATAATTAATTCGGCAGTTTCCTTGTATAAAGAGGCATCAGAGATCGCATTATATTTTGCATTGGCAGTAATTAATTCGTCATTAATTTTGGCTACTTGTGAGTTTAAGGTAGTTTCATGATTATCGATACGTGTATTGACTAACAACAATGACTGACGGAATTCTGTCATATTATCACGAAACTCCCTCATATCATTATGAAATTGTTTCATGTCATCTCGAAGTTTTATCATATCGTCATGATTTTCTTTCCGGAAATCCTCGAAATTTTTGACAAGACTTCGAAGAAGCATCATGCCCGAATTATTTTCTTGATCACCATTATCGCTCATACTGCTCAATAAATACACGAAATGCGGACGAGAGAGAAAAAGTCTAGGGGCCTTAGCTGCTGAGGGAAAGGAATAACTATTGTCAAGTATGTCGGTTGGGATTGAATGCTTCAAGCTTTTCTTATGAGGAAGATTTGTGTGGTGTATTGTTAGATTACAATTTTGTGAATGATGCTGTGAGATAAAATTGGGGGGACTGGGACGTAGGGGTATTAAAGAGCAGCAGTGAAAGACGTTAGATGCAGAATTTGAAAACCAGCTGGGGTCAATACACTTTTTATGATAAGGCTTACAGCAAATAGAACAAATAAGGCGTTCGTTTTGCCCAATTGTAAAAGTAGCGCAACGACAGACTAGACACGGTTTGCGCGGATATTTACGCATAATATTACACAACGCTTAAAATTGGACATTAGAAAAAGTTTGTAGTAGTACATGAAGTTATAAACACTTATTAATATCTTAAAATATAACGGTCGAGACGTATGTAAAGTAAACAACATATAGTAAGCTATGAAAGAGTGTGTATACAAATTAAATGGTAGGGACAAAACATAATATGAAACGTTGGCCTTGAGCCAAGCAAAAATGAACAAAGACAGATGATAATCAGTATATCAAGAATTAAGAAAGAATACTAAGAAAAATACTGATAAGGTAGTGAAAAATGGAGGATATGTTGATAAAATGAGAATAGATATAGAGAAATGGATACAGTGAAGTGATTTAAAACAATGAGTAAATGAAATGCTTAAATAATATTACACTAAAATATGAACTAAGGCCAAGGTTATTATTATAGTTAAGTTTGTGCACAGTCACTGGTTTTCACTCAGAGAAACACTCACTAATTTCGGTATGAGACGCAGGCGAATAGTAGTGGTCCAGCAAAGTGGTGCAGATCAAATAATTCCAGCGCTGCCAGGATTATAACATGAAAGTGGGCAGCCTGAAGTAGTGCAGCAATCCGAAGTTTGAAAAGCCAACGTGGATGAATTGCAATGATTTAAATAACAGGCATCCACAGACTCCCTGGCTCAAAAGGAGAGCGCCCGTGTTTTATGCTCTCAGAAGCTAGAGCCAACAGGAGTCCGAATGCCTGCAAAAATTGAGAAAACCTCATAGAGGTTTGACGAAGAAATTAGCAAAGTCGGTATAGCGAAGAGTTGAGTATTAGCAATTAATAAACACGTCTACTCTGGCTCACCTTACGATAGCTACTGTACTGTTGTATACTAGTGCAGCTATCAGGTATTCTCTGCCGTGTTTTGGCGTTAGCCACCTCAGCTGTAGGTGGTACGGTGTTATGTAGGCCAAGTGAGGTATACTATCGTGTACATATCGTACACAGGCGTTTCACAGTCGTTGTAATCGAGTCTCGCAGCTGGCGTTAACACTGATATACACTGCGCAGGCATAATTAAAGTGCGAAATCATCAGTGACTCAACGAGATGTTTGCAGACTTCATGAGTCAAAGAGTGGCGATGTTGACGCAAAACCCGAAGAGTGCGTCACACACGAGCAAAGATTTGATCTACATGGGTGTCCCAGGAGAGGTCGTGATTGAGCCACACACCTAGACTCTTTACTCGCTCGACGTAATTTATAATTTGCCCTGACATCAAGATCGCAGGTACTAAGTCTCGATTTAAGCGAGATATAAATGTATGGCTGCCAAAAATGATGGCTTTCATTTTATCACGATTAAGTCGCAAGCCGTGCTCGTTAAGCCACAATGCTATTATCAAGTATCTTGGCTTATTCGCTCAACAGCCTCACCTAAATCCACGCATGGTACTGCCATTTGTTATGTTATGTTGCGTTTGCAGTTGCGAAGTACGCTCGGAGGTTCACGTATAAAAATAGTGGAGAGCCTGAGGCCCAGCTCCCCTGTGGCACGCCACAAGGCACATTAACCCAACTCGAACTCGCACCGCTGTTGCTCATAGTCGATTGTCTTCTTCCACGAAGATACGAGTAAAAGTTTTATCAGTAGTTTCGCTAGACAAACCAGGTCAAACGATTTTGAAAGGTTAAACAGCACCATTATTGTGCAGCAGCCTCTCTCGATACCAAGACGAATGTCATCCATAAGGTTTAGGAGCGCTGTTTGGGTGCTGTGACCCTTCCTGTAGCCGGCTTAGTGTGGGTTGTGTAGGTAGTTGATATTAAGGTGGTTTGTAAGTTAAAAATATATTATTTTTTCCATAGTTATTGAGAATTCTGTGAGACAAGCTATGGGACGTGTATCAGACGGTGATTGCGGATTTTTTATTTAAGGGAGTGGTCTGATGAGCACATTCATTTATGTAGCCAGGTAAGTAGCAGTGTTAATAGATATGTTTATAATCAATCTGAGTGATTCAATAATGTGAGGTAGAAGCATTGATATCATTTTGACAGATATGCCGTCGACTCCTACTGTTTTAGAAGTGGCTCTTTTTAGTGCCAAAGTTACTTCATTTTTAGTTACTTCCCGAAGAGTAAAAATCTTCTGCCTGTCTTCTGGTAGTTTAATGGTCAGAGCTCGCTGAAGGTCTTCATCGGTAAGAGCATGGGAACGGGCTGTAACAGAAGAGTAATATTTGTTAAGTTGATCGATGTTGAATGTTATGGCTGATGTATTGGTTGACGAACCTGTCAGTTGCATGTTACAAAAAGTCTGCCATAAAAGGCGAGAGTCTGGTGCTAAAATTAGTTTGGAAGCATAATAGCTGTTTTTTGCTGTTTTAAGGGCATTGCACACTGTGGATTGTAGGTGTTTAAATTTGTGGTAGTCCATGATGAGGCCTGATTGACGATAGTCTTTGTAAGCTCGATCTCTTTTACGCATTAAAAAGCGAATTTTCTTGTGTACCCAGATTTTCCATCGGTTAGAGCTGGTTATCCTGTAAAGAGGAGCTAGTGAGTCGAAGGCTTGTGTAAAAGCATTATTAAATGATGATGTGAGTTTATATATTTCGTAAAGTGTGTGCGCTGAAATTAACGAGTGTAAATGCATGCTAAGGTTGGACCTTTGGAAGGAGTTTTATAATTTCTCTAACAGTTTTTTTTGTTGACACGAGTCAATGATCGAACAGTAATTGGTGTGGGTAAAGCTTTTGTAGTTGACAGATTTGTGAAAATTTCCGTTCAGTCATGACCTGTGGCAAATGGAGCGTCAGATTTGACGAATTGTGCTACTGATTCCCTGTTACTAACTAAAATGAGATCAATACATGTATGTGAGGGTGTATTTTGATAGACTGCGTGGTGTGTTGGTTCAACAGATACTAATTACAGACCGTAGGAGTTTAGTATTTTTTTTATGTAATTTAATGCAGGATATTCTATACACATGTCTATGTTGAAGTCACCAACAACCACGCTGAATGGGTACATTGGAAGGTGCTCAGCAAGGCATGAGAAGAAGTGTTCCGGGTAGATAGACTTTAAACTTCTGTATATAACTGAGGAGAATAATTTTGTATGCGCTTTCTTGAGTTAAAGTATTAGAAATTTAGGTGTGTTGTCATATAATGGATCTGATTGTTTGAGTGTGCGTACCGAGAAAGATGAATTGACGTAAGCCACTACGCCACCCCCCTCTTTACCCAGTCTATCAAGACGATGGATATTATATCCCTCAATTTTAACTAATAAATTTAAGAAAGAATCGTCTACAAACGTTTGTGAAATACCAATGGCTTTATATTAAAGTGATGTTATTTGTGATTCAAGAATACTGAAATACTTTTTTAGCCGATTAATGTTTATATGGGATATTCGCAGTTTATTGTGAGGTAAAGTGACGACTAGATGGTGTCGTTCATTTCATAGATTTGTCGTGTCTGTGGTGGATTCTAAATGATGGTAGTTCTGTAAGGATAGTAGAGCTTGACTATTTGGTATGTGAATTAGCTGGGAGTGCTTTCTTTGACGCATATGCACTTTGTAATTTCTAACTATCGGGCGTGCGTAATTGAGCTCTTTGGCCCTAATTGTTGCTTTACGTAGTAGATCGTATGTTGGCTTGGGCCAGAATGCCTGAAGTGATAGAGTGCCGCCACTACCGAAAATGTCGTTGGTTTTTTGCGAGAGCTTGACTGCAAAGGCCATGAGTCTATTGTGTGACTGGACTGACGCTAGTTGGAGCATGATAGCCTTGATTTTTGGTGCTTGTGCCTGCGTATTTGCACTTGTTAAGGCCGCCAATGAGCCGGTAATTTTCCCTGGTGAGTTCCAATTGCGAATGAATGTCGTTTGAGATTTGAGCTTCGGAATGTCAAGTGCCTTTAAAAGTTTCATGACAGTGTCATCATTAGATAAGGTAACTTTTTGAGAAACACTTGAAAGCAACACTTCACAATCATCAACGATTGAAGAAATGCTATTCATTTCTACCAGGGTAGCTGTTAGCAATGAAACTTTCAACTGCTTGAAGGCGACTAGACACTACAGCAAGGTTTGCTTCTTGGTGTGTGACTCGATCTGTGATTACTTTGACAGTGCTTGTGATGTTTGAAAAATCTGCCTTGTGTTCTGCCAAGTAGGTTTTGAAGCATTGTAGTGCTTCATCACCCATGGCTATTATTGAGTGGTCTGAAGTGCCGGTTGTGGGTGTGCCAATATCTGTAGGTTTCAAAGTGCTGTATGTATTTTGTGGTTGCTTTGTTGGTTGTGTTGATGATGGAGACGGTGGAAAGTGAGGGTGTTTTGAGGTAGGGGTGGACTGTGCTTTTTTTAGTTGATCGGTTGAGAAAGTAGAAACAGGTGGTGGAGTGGGGCTGGTAGTGAAAGTGGATGTAGAGCCACAGATGTGATTGACAGTGGTTTTGGTAGTTGGATAGCAGTTACTGTGGTAAGGTCTCTAAGAGGTAATACAGCATGAGTCAGGCCTTTGGTTGCTTCTTAGTGTGCGTTTACAGCGAGCACAGCTAGTTCGCATCGCCATGCATGCACCTCAAAAGAGAATTTACGTATGTGCCTGACATGTACAAGGTATGCTAATGTGTGAACGTGAGCATGAGGCTTTTGTATGGAGTATGTGATGTTGGATGTAGCAAAAGTATTGTTAATTAGCTTGTTCAATGACTATAAATGATTATAAACCAGTCAAATGCACTAGAGTTTGTGAGCTATGGTTAATGAGTTGAGTGTTGTATAAGCATAGATATTTAGTATTAAGTAGCACTGTAGCAGACACGCTTAAATAATAGTAAGTAAAACAGCAAACTGTAGTAATGCTGTGACAGCCAAATGTGCTTGAGTCCCTTGCAGCGGAGGTCAGCAATAGTGAACGTCTTCAGTAGGTATTGGAGTGTGTTTCATTCAACTGTTGATAAGGTAGAATTCACTGTCACCCCAACGTAAGCAGAGCCTTCGAGAAGATGTCCTTGTAGCACTAAGAGCTCGGATTCTTGGAGTAGATTGAGGTATTTCCGAGATCCTGAGTAATGCCAGGCGTGTGCTCCTTACTCCATGAAGCCAGGATAGGCAGTAGTGCTAGAGAGAAAGAGAGAGAGAGAGTGTAGAACGTATTTATTTAAGCTAAGAACCCGCGGTACGTATCAGCCTAGGCTCAAGTTTTTACAAGACTGCTAAAAGCAATTAATACAAGGAGAGAGAAATGGAGAGAAAGAGCAAAAGAGAGAGAGAAAGAGAGAGAGAAAAGAGACATGTTTTTTGATATACGTATTAGCGTGAGAGACTCTTGATTATCTAGCCAAACGTAATTAGGTATAGGTAGAAGACATACGTGCGTCAATGGCCTGCTGAGCTGATACGAAGTCACTGGAGGATAACCTTGCCATCGTCTTGTCAGCTCCTATCCTCTTCCACCTGCAACCGAATGATCTGCCAGCGGGATGTTGGGTCAAGGATTTTTTTTGGAACTTGGGATCCATTGGAGTTTGCCGATTTAAGATCAAACATGAGGTACAAAGAGAAAGGTAACTACAGTGCGTGCGTCGAAAGCGTATTAGCCACGTAAACTGTTTCCGTGCCTGTATCAACCTATTGTGTACCGTCGGCTCCAAGAGAACAAGAGAAAGGTATTTCCCAGCTGTGCGTGCCTTGTTATTTGTACAATTGAACAAAATGCACACACATATGCTTTTATACCATTGCGATTAATACACTTCAGTTCTTATGATTTTGAAATGTTTGTGTTCTGTGCTGCTGAGCCTTTCCCTGCATAACTTTCCGTAGAAATTGTCATTCAAGAAAGATTTGTAAGCTGAGCACTGGTCTTATTGAGTTTGCCTCCATAGGTACCCAGGAAGCACAGTCATAGTTACAGAACTTTTCGCAGTAATAAGTGGCTATCAGAGCCGTAAGCGAGTGTTGACATCTCATACATAGTCTTTATACATATTCCAAAACACTCCTTTTTGTAAAAAGGCAATTCATGTATACTACGTATACGTAATATTGATCAAAATAAGTGTATGATCTGCTTTTATTATATTGAGAACGAAAAGGGGAATCAAGGTCATGATAGTGCTCAATATATAAACGGTAATGTCGCAATTGGATACAAATAATTACATTTTCTCATTATATGACACGTGGTTTGAACTCAACTGCCCTAATACAATATAAATACATAGGACTGAAAACTTTATTTCTTAGAGTTGTTGACAATGATTTATTTTTTTTAAAACAAAGTAGTAAGACATTAAAATAAAAAAGATGTGGCCTGACGTTCCTAGTATAAAACCTTGCAGTTTCAGATGTATATGACCGATAAGTCGACATTACTACTTTCTTGATCATAGTAGTTCCAACGAATTATTGCAGCTAAAACTGTAAAAAAAAATCTGTTACTTTCGTGTTTCTTATGCTCTTAGTAAGACTTGGTTCGTTATCTCCACCCCCTCCATACTTGTTACACCGCTAATTCTGTTGACCAGCTTAAACAATTTTTAATTACAATATAATCCACATCACAGCTCCAGCTTCCAACCCTTCCTGATCCTGGTTTTAGTACAGTTAAAGGGAATAATTTTACGCAGTCGCTAGGTCCCATAGAAAATTATTTGGACCTATTTTAGTATGTGTGTGCGTGACTGTATATATATGCAGACTTTACGTGATTCCAATATATAATGAGGCATTACATGCAAAATGTCCCAGATCTGCCGAACAATCGCTAAAAATTACAGTTTCAGCTTATTTTCTCGGCCTTATTCCTATTCGTAAAAAGTGTTGCAAATAGAATTGTCAATGTATTTTTCAGTCAGCTTTCTGATGATGTGGTAAGTCTTCTGAAAAAATTTTATTTTCACCATAAAAAAAAAAAAAAAAAGAAATTAAACATGCTACATCACGGAAAAGGTATTTTTAATTTTTTTTTTTGTAGGTGTGATAGAGAGCTTAGATTAATAAAACTCAAAACGTCTTTTAGCACAATGTGCTCTCGTTAAAATATTCAAGTAAAATGATGCTAAAGAGTAGACGCTCAGCCATCTAAACATTCGCGAAGGGTCGCAGCGTACTATGTTCTGAAACGATGATAATGAAGGTAGCTGTATTCAAAATCTAATATCTCCAGTTAGAAAACACGTAAAACAATGATTTTTCTTCAATTTATAGTCAATTACATAGCGAATATAGAAAAAACTATAGCTAAAAGATAAGATGTTGACCTCACCTCACAAATAAAGAAGTTCTTGTAATTTTTAATAAACCGATGATACTACTCTTAGTAAATGGACAATTTGTTTGTATAAGCATTTTTAAGAATAAGACAATTATTATTGAGTCAAAAAATACACAAATATGTTATTGTACAAAGTCTTAAATAATTCAACGTAATTCTGCGTAAAATTTACAGCTCAGATCATGACGGTTTTAGAATAACTATCGTAAAGTATATAATGTGAAATCATTACCTCTAAATTATAACTTAAGGAAGAACTTTTGAAGAGAAAATTCTAAAAATATCATTGAAATGGCTAAATGTCTTTTCTATAAATAGTTTCTTGTATATATAATAGTATTATAACAAAACCTATAGTTATATGCATCCTCATACAACCTTAAAGCTAAAATCTTTATATTTTCCATGTTAAAACCTCATATTTCAAGAGGAAAAAATGAAATCAAGACACTATCGATAAAATCTTAGAGAGTGGTCAATAGATAGCTTGAAACTAAACAGTCACATTACGTTAGTTACTAAACTATAGTTATGAAGAAAAATGAGCCACTTTTATACATGTTATGGTGCAGGTATTTTGTTACTTTGATAATTTTTTAAAGACTTTTCTGAATATTACTTTTTTCTAAAAATATCAGGTTGTTAAATATTTTAAATCCAAAATTTGAACTTAACATTGTATGAACAGTTGTATTCTATTTAATCTTCCATTGTAAGTCGAACATTTATACAGGTATTGAGTAATAGAATGGTAACTTAGTCATTTTTATACTTTGGGACAATTTTTTTTTTAAAGTTTTTTTTTCAATTTGAATGTTACAATTTGATATTTAATAATTCTTCGTACCTTTTTTCTATTCTGTACGATCTCAGCTTGAAGTACCGCAAAGGATTTTCTCAATTCATCCCTTCCTTCTACAGATATAGGGTTCTTGATATAGAAGACTCAAAACTCTTAACTTTAAGATTATCTTGGGTGGTATTTAATTAAATTTGAAATTTTAATAGTTACACATGTTCAAGAAACAAATAATAGAAAGGTAATCTTGTCACTTTTATGATACTTGAAAAAAACACAAAGAGTATCTTTGAAATGTATTAGAATTTTTTTTCAAATGTGGTAAGGTTTTGTATCCTTATGTGATTGCAGATAATACGTTAATGGAAAAGCGATTTTTGAATTATAACGTTGTGGAAGCAAATAAGTATTTTCTTTCAAAATTAAGATTATAATTAATATTATGTATCTTTGTTAACAATAAAAGTTTTGTAATAAAAGCGAGTAAAAACATTAAAACTTAGTATACTATCCAAAAAAATAATTTAGCATTAAACTTTTTTTAACTTACAATATATATACTCCTACAGCAACGATATTTTGGGTTTGATAAATTAGTATTTAACATAAGAAGCTCAAACTTTTATTGACAACCCGACATATTGTAAATTATAAACTAACGCATTTCCTACGTTGAATCTAAGTTTATGTATTCTTCAAAAAAAAAAATGAATGTTTTCCATGAGTGATCAAGATACATTGTACATTTGAAAAGACTGCTTTATAGAACCTTGAAATTATAAATTTTACAGGAATTATAATAAACTTTCTTCACTTTCATTTGCTTTTCATCCATCCAGTTTTATTACTTGGAAAATTCGATATTTTTTTCGTTTAAATCAGCATCTGAAAAAAATTTTATTTATTTATTTAATTTAAGAAGAGAGATTTTGGACAAGTTAACCGCAACAAAGTGAGACATTAAAAGTATTAAGAGTTGAAAATCAAATATCTTAAGAAGTAAAAAGTAAGTTCATAGAATTATTTTTAATGTTTAGAGCTAGTACTAAAGAGATAGTAAAAAAAGTTTTAAAAGTTATTAAATGTCGAATCCCAAACTTAAAATTAAGGGAAATCTCAGAAAAAAAATTATTTTTTCTTTCGTTATACCATAAAAATGATCAGAGAACCTTTAAAATATTTTTTTATTAATCTTGTGTTAACATTATACTGAAAAATAATTGAGTTTATTACCAATTAACATAAGCTTTAAGATAAGGTTTCAAGCTTCTAATGTTAAAAATCTAATATCGAGAAAAAAAAAATTATCTTGAAACATATTTTTTCTGCTAAAAGCTTAGATAATAAAAAGTAGTGTATCATAATAGAAAATTTATTAATTTTAAATCCTTATCTCAAAGTTTCAAAAAAATCTCGAAAAAAGAAATTTTTTTTTTTAATTATAAAAATGCATGTATTACCTTGTATATCATTTGTTTCTTGAACATGTACAATTATTGTCATTTAAAATTAAGTTGAATACCGCCCAATATAGTATTTTGATATCGTTTTTCCTTCTTTAAATATAAGGTTTTAACATGAAAAATAGAAATATTTTAGCTTTTAGGTTATATGAAGATAAATGTAACTACATCTTTTGTTATAATACTATTCTATATACAAGGAACTATTAATAGAAAGGACATTCTGCCATTTCTTCGATATTTTTAGAATTTTTTCTTCAAAAGTTCTTCCTTAAGTTATAATTTAAAGGTAAGGATCTCACATTTCATACTTTACGATATTTACTATAAATTCTCCGTTATCTGAGCTCTCAGGTTTACGCAGGAATTTTTTAAACTTATCTTTTTGTTTGATATTAAGCTTTTGAAACTTAACATCCGAAATCTCCCACTGCGTGCCATATTAAATCCAGTAATACAACCTATGATGGTTATGTCGTTACACGTGTATAATTGTTGTTCTTAAATTTAATTAGACAATTGATTTTGAGTAATTTACACCATAAAGAACCCAGTAACTTAGAAATTTATTTATTTTCTAAGTTACTGGGTGTATTTTTTGAGTCAATATTAACTGTAACACTTTTTGAAAATACTTATACAAACAAATCATCCATTTAATAAGACAAGTTTTATCGGTTCATTAAAAAATTACATAATTTTATTTATTTGTTAGGTAAGGTTAACATCTTTTCTTTTAGCTATAGTTTTTCTATATTCACTATACGATTACCTACAAATTAAAAAAAAAATATTTTCTTACGTGTCTTCTAACTGGAGATATTAGATTTCAAACACACCTACCTCCATTTTTATCGTTTCAGGACATAGTGAGGCACAGCACCATTCCACGCCCTCCTGAATTCTAAGAGCATATTACCTAGAGGCAGCATTCACTGTTTGGCCTGCGGGACAAAGTGCGAGAGAGAGCGCACGATTGTCAGTACATCCTTTCTCTCTAGCTCACTTGTTCCGATTGGGTGTTGCTATGGCATATATACAGATATGTTAGAGCTATTGCAGGTGATGTACAGGTCATTGGAGTAGGTGCAAGGAAATATGTACTGGTACAGCAGTGATCTTACATACTAAGTTAAGTAGAATGGTGGTAAAATTTAACGTATTTACAAAAATTGGTCATTTTTAATAAGCGTACAGTACTGTATAAAAGTATGCAAATAACAAATACATAGTAAAAATTTTACGTTACACTATAAGACATTAAACAACCTATTAGCTGTGAGGGGGCTACATTACTTTTATACCGGTTATACCGTACAACATCGTTGCGCAGGCGACTAATGTTTTTCTTTTGGATCTCTGAAACTTGATTTCAAATTCTTGTTGCACAACTTTTTTTTTTTTCTTAAACTATTTATAGAACACACGAATTAGTTAAGTTTTACTGACAATATATTAATATTCATTAATTTTTCAAAAATCAAATTTGAATTTTTTTCGTTTAGAATTCAATCCGTTAGCGAAACGATTGTGTTATCTCTTTTATTCTTACAACATGTATATAAAATACGAAGCACAATTGTTTTGCGAACTAATTCAATTTCAAACAAAATTTTTAATTTTATTTTTTATAAATTGGTAAATATTAATATATCATCAGTAAAACTGAAGTAATGTGTGTGTTCCACAAATAGTTTAAGAAGAAAAAGAAAAGTAGTGTGACAGAGATTAAATATCACATTTCAGAGATCCAAAACCAAAACCTTAGTCACCTGCGTTACAAAATCGTACGAAATAACTGGTACAAAAGTAACATATAATCATGGACCTTCTTCACAAGTTTTGTTATGATAACTTGTCACTGGTCCCATAGGTTAATGTAAGACTTGTACTGTGTATTTGTTATTTACATACTTTTTATAGCGTACTGTAAGTTTATTACAACAGTGGACAGTAAATGCTTGGTTAGCTAAGTATGAAGTTATACTTCTACAGAATGATATGTCAAACAATATAATTATAAGTATAAAAATGCCATCTATAAGACAATATTGTGTACGTAGATGGGGCCATTATCGTGGGAATGAGTATACCTACGACAATTGGGTATGTTTTTAATTAATATTTAATAAGTTAACGATTATAAGCAACATTTTAAGGCATGATACAAAAAAATAATATATAGGCTGGCCAGTACAAGACAGTGGAAAACTTAGCTTTCCCACAGTAGCACATTTTAAACAAGATGGTGCAAAAAATTGCAGGTGAATTAATGTTTCCGGTTGATTGCTGATTTTGCCCCGTTTGATAGCAGCGTGGGTAATGGCCTCGACTAGTAAGCGGCAGGTTGGGGTTCCAAATCTTTTTGGAAAGTGTTTTTTTTTAAGACAAACAAAACTCTGTAAAATTAAAAATGTATGGCTTGGTGTCGTAGCGTTGTGTTATGTGCAGGAGACTGGAATTATGTCTAGAGGGATGAGGCGAAAGGGAAGAATCAAGCAACATCTACTTCTGTCACACTTTTTCTTAAGACCTGTCTGGAATAATTGTTTTATCCTTATACATAACGCGCCTTTAGAAGTATAATTTCGAAACGGTCAATTTTTATGAATACGTAAAACGTTACCATCATTCTACTGCACTAAGTACGTAGGATCACTGCTGTACGAGTACGTATTCCCTTGCACCTACTCCAACGACCTTTTTATCATCCCCAATATCTCTAACATATCAGTATATATGGCAGAGCAACAACCGATTGGAAGAAGTATGTGAGAGAAAAAGGATGTAATGTACTGACAATCGTGCGCTCTCTCTCTCTCTCGCACTTGGTCCCACAGGCCAAGCAGTGAATGCTCCCTCCAGGTATATATGCTCTAATGCTGAAGTTGACTAATATGATTAATTTAGAAATACTTTCCATGGTAGTTTTTAAGAGGCAGTTCAGTGTTTTGCTTCAAATGTTCCAGATCTATAGCTTTACGACTTAGTTTAAAACTTTCATGATATACCCTTACGGATCCGTTATGTGTACTGCAAGTTCCAGCTAAACCGCAGTGTGATAGTCTTGTTTGTGAAAATTTAGTATGATTTTATATAAAAATCATATAAAAAGAAGAAGATTCTATTTTAATTATCCAAAACTATATTTAATAATAAGTATAAGCACACTTTATTGTTCAATAAATAATTTTAGATTATAAAAATAATATTATTAGTTAATTTAAGTAGAGCATGAAGGGTGCCTCGGTGGCCCCTGTCACGCGTTCAGACGGCCGAGTGTTTACTCTTTACTTTAATATCGTCTTACTCGATAAATCTACGTACAATTGACTATAAGAAAATAAATGTATTTCAAAAATAATCCCACATTATCAAAACTTTGACCTTGAGACTTGTTTATAGTCCTAGAAAATACTACAACTAATAAAATAAAAGTAACGATAAAGTATTTTTGGTATTGACTGTTATTTTCGAAATAAAAATTTTTTACGAATTTTTTTTCATAACTATTTTGCCTTCTATCTTATACTTTAACAATTTAGTAATTCGCAATCGTGTACCATTACATAAGCTGTGTGATACACAAAAATTTTAAATTAATGTTACCATTGTATCTATTTTAAATTTAAGTTCATGAGGTAGCAACACTTCACGAATATTGTTCAATATTTTTACAGGAAAATTTATATGAATATTATCATTTGATTTATTAACACCTTTATAGGTTGCATTATGGATACTGTATGCCGGATACAGCATGTCAATCTAATAGATGGAGTACATAAGATAGATAAAAATTTTTAACAAGCGCAGAAAATCTTACGTTGCTTCAATATTATTTATACCGAACTTTTTATCTACCAAATCGTAAAATTTTTAGTCCCATACTCTATCCTAAAAAATTAACAAAACAAATTTTTTTGCATGCATATGTTACGATAATAGAATAAACTTCTTTCACAATGATCAAAATTTCTTAGAATTGAATGTTATCAAGATTTAGTAAATCACGTTATGCATAGTGCCTCGAATAACTCTTAAAATTTTGAAAACTATAAAGTTGGAAATATGTTCATTTTACCTTCAACATACATCAGTGGTATCAGGTATAAGCATAAATATTATCAAGATGCAATGGCAATAATATTTGGACGATCGAATTCTTTTATCACCGTAACATTTAACCATAAATAAAAATAAATAAAACAAGTTTTTACAAACTTTTCTAAAAGTACCACTCTGGATGATGTACAGAATATAACTGTTAGATTATTTCATGCAAAATTGAAATGAATTTTAGATGATATAACTAAACATAATATTTTTGATAAAGTCATTGCTTACGTTTACTATTGAATTTTAAAAAACGGAATTATTTCATTTTCATATTATTGTAACATTTCAGCTAAACAATAAATTATTCACTACTATAGACATAGATAAATATATTTCAGTGGAAATTGTACTTAATTCACAAATTCACTAGTACAATCATTATTTATTAAACACATGCTTTCTGGAACTCATGGTAAAGATAGTCGACGTCCTTACAGTCATCAAATAGTTTGTACAAAATAGTTTCCGAAAAACCTTACTCATCATACTTTTTTTAAAAAAAATGAATACCCAAATTACAAAAAAAGTGACAATAAACGTGATAATCACACATATAGAATTAAAAATAGTAATTAAAAAATTTTAGCTGATAGTTTAATGGTAGTATCATAAAATTCATTTTTATTAACGAAATATAATCACCACATTAATGTTGAGTATTGTTAATCTATTCAAAGTATAAAGTATATTTTTGATTATTTTCATGAAGGAGGATAGAACATCACGTGAACGAACGAAAACAGATACGAGTAGTAAAAAAGACGATATAGAAATTTTTGATGAAATATCAGATTATGTAAATGGCCACTATTGTAGCCCCATTAAAGAAGCATAGCAATTGCAAGAGTTATTTTTGTGTGGACGTAGTCATTCTGTATTTTATTTACCAGTACATATTAAAATAAATGAAAAAAAGTTTTTAAAAAAAATCATATGTTTAGGGCAATAGAAAACTCTGAAACGGCATTAACGGCTTGGTTTCAATTTTATAAAATAGATAGTTTCACAAAAAACTAGATACGTGAATATTTCAGAATATTACTGTTTCAATTCAACAGTAAAACTTAGGTTAGAAAAGAAAGAGTTATACGTAATTGACCAGTAGGGCAACTTAATATAGTGTCACCTCAGGACTCTCAGCTTTTTTTTAAATCAAATTTTAATCGGGCGAGTGGAGCTAAATCTTTTAAAAGTTTGAAAACAGTTGATAACATACATTACAGTACGTTAAAATATACTACTATTGCTGAAGGTTAAGTTAAACACGACTCTAAAATGTGTAAAATATTTAAAGAAGCTCGTAACGTTATGCTGCTATACCAACTGAGAAAACTTTTCACATGGTTTTTAATATCTGAATACGTTTGTGGTAAGTCTACTAGGGAATCACTCCAAAAATTTTTTATTAAAGATTTAAAAGACGATAAATCAAGTAATGCTTTAATACATTTAAATGAAATCTTCAAGTTTGCAGAAAATTTATGTAAAAATCATGGACTCCCAGAACCACATGAAACAGTAAAATCTGAGAATATTGAGAAAAAATAAAACTCTTATTGATTTAGAAACATATTTTAAGGATTTATTTTCTAACCTTAATAGTAATCAAAAAATAATTTTTAATCAAAATATTAACTGTGATACATAATTATATTTAATTGATGATCCAGGAGGTTTTGAAAAAACATTTTTATACAAAACATTAATTTTTTTTTGTTTGGACAGGAATTTTTTAAATTTTGTTATCTAAAGAAATGACAAGTCATAGAACATTTTAATTACCATTAGATGTCAATAACATTAAAACTTCTTTCCTATAATACAAAGGTGATTAAAAAAAATTACAAGAAGTCAATAACATTATTTGGAATGAAACTTCCATAAGCCCCAAAAAGCTTTGGAAATAGGAGATAAAACTTCGAAAGATTTATGTGATAATAATATTCCATTTGGTGGAAAATTATTTATTTTAGGAAGCGATTTTAGACAAATACCTCCGGTGATAAGGCATGAGTGTAAAAGTTTTATAATTATTGAAACTATAAGGTATTCTTTTCTATGGAAACGTTGTAAAACTATTAAATTCACAAGTAATGTATGGTATACAGATCAAATGGAACAACAAAGTCTTTTGAAATTCCACAGGGATGAAAAACTGATGATGCTTCTAAAAAAAATTAATACAGATGGTATAAATAGCTGTCTATACAAAGTAATTCTAACAACTCATAACGAACTTCCGTACATTTCAAATAATAAAATTTTTAGTTTTATTAAAGGAAAAGAATATACTTATTGTAGCATAGATTATGCAAAATATAAAGGTAGTGATCGCACTGATAAAAATATAAACATAAATTTTTTTATAGAAACTGTAAATAATACACATGATGCATTACAGCCACATGTTTTCAATTCTAAAGTAGATGCTATTCTTGTGTTAGTAAGAAACTCGAGTATATTTGATGGATCGTGCAATGGCACTGAATAACGTACAACAAAGTTTTTTAAATGTAAGGTAAAAGCACCAGTACGTGAACACTTCCTAAAATTGCACCAGTAGATTGAACAGCTTGAATAAACTATTTTCAATTTAAGTGGATAAAAAAAAAAAATGTTTCTGATATCCTTTGATCGTTCTTTAGATAAAACAAAATTTATATTTCAGTGAGTCTTTATACTCAACGAAAAAAAAATTATTTATTTGTGCAACTTGTATGAGGTGGCTTGTGAGACTGTTCAGGTACTGGTACCATTATGTTTTACCTATACCCAGTACTCGAACACATAAAAATGATTGAAATCACTGTTAATCAATAATAATAGTATGTCAAGCCAGTCGTTATAGTTTTCATAATATGTCACCAACGAAATTAGAAAGAAATTTTTCGATTTGGTTATTTGCAATACATAATAAAAATAGAAATCAGTAGAAGGCAGCTAACATAACCTCTCTTCCATTTAATTAACATGGGATGTTCAAGTACTCGGTCAAAAATACGTATCGGTACCAATACCTGAACACGCTGTTCATCTACTGGGTCATTGGTAAAAAAACTTTAAAATTAATTTATTAATTGTACACATGACCTAGAAAAACTTTTTTGTTTTTTTTTTAAAGGAAAAAATATAAACTTACTGGCGCAATGACTGTTTTGTTGTTATGCAAATCAGAAATTCAATAAAAATGAGAAAACAAAGACTTTCTGGAAAAAGTGTTCACGTACTGGTGCTTTTACCTTAATTTGAAAGCAGAAATAATAACTGGTGAAAAATCTGGTGATAAGGTTTTTATTCCAAGAATAACGGTAAATACTGGTTGTAATTTATCCTTACCATTTATTTTACACAGAAAACAATTTTCAATAGTTCTAGCTTCCTCCATGACAATCAATAAATTGCAAGGTCAAAGTTTTGACAAATAAAGATTTTACTACAAAAAACCTTTGTTTTCTCATAGTCGACTGTGTACCTATTGGTATCAACATGTGAAAGTCCTGAGAATACATCTATACAAAATGATTTGGAGAACCAAGCAAACATTGAAAACATTGTATGGCAAGAGATTTCTTGTTGTTAACAGTTTTATTATTTGTTTGTCAAACTTTATTTCTTATAATTTTCCATTTTTTTCTAAGAAATAAAGTTTTTTAAATAAATAGAATGCATCTCAAGAGTTACAATGTTAACGAGTGAAAGCATAAAAAAACTGATATATTTAGGTACTGTATTTTTAAATTCTTACATTAAAAAAAATAGGAATGGTCACATTACAAAACTTTTTATGCATATTATAACTTTGATATTTATCTTCAAAATTTTCGAATTTTGGTGAAAAATTATCGTTACAAAATTAAAGAAGAAGACAGCCTTGAATTTCGTACTAGAAATTCTGTAATGACAAAAATCGTCGTATATTTTTAATCACCTATTTCATTACTATTAAAATGTTATACTTTCATTTTATGTTTCAAATTACATTTTACTGCAATGTTTTCATGATCATTAATATGGAATAATAAACATTGCAATTCATACGATGATACGAGTATGTTAATTTTTTTTTTGCTAAAAAGCTTTTCTAATAAAAATTTTATCTCTGAATACTTTAACTTCAAATATAAGTTGTATTTATCATATAATAAAATATTGTGATACCAAACTATATGTTGGGTGTGTATTTCAAGTATACTCGAATATAAAAAACGTTACTAAGAAAAGTAAGCAAATTAAGTAACAATTGATTATTCATCTAGGAACTACATTATTTTGTAGATATTAAATTTAAATCATATGTTGTTCTGAAATTTTCAAGTTTTAAATATTCTTGGGGGGTTGGCACGCGAAGCATGCAGGGGGCAAAGATATATATATAATATGGTAATTATGCGGATGTATACATAAATCCCTTTTTAGCATTATAATCATCCCCTCATATATAGTTATGCGCATAAGTCACCAGAGCATAAACACATATCTTCATACCATTATACAGTTCTTTTGGCACGGCAGTCCACACTGTTTCTGCCAAACTTTCCCCCTCCCTATCTCTTATTCCTATTTATTCTTGAGCCCTGCCAATCTCACCGAGACCTTTTTAAGGAGTCCCCCTCTACCCCCCCCCCCACAACATCTATCATTATGAATCCGTAATAACTTATAATTTTCTGTACTCCTTTGCTCCCAACACCTTGAATTTGGTATTTTTTAATTTTTATTTGAATAACTTCAATATATTTTAGGCTGACTTGCAGTTTAATATGAATTTTATCTGTTTTTTTATGCTCCTTCTGAAGCAAAAGAATTAATTTTATACTTACAATTTCAGAAGAAATATTATTACTTATTCAAAAAATATTAAAAAACTAACATTCTCCTACCTCAGATTCAGCCAAGATTTACTAAGTGAAGAGCCATAGTGTGTTGACACATAGTTCTAATTAAATAAAATTTTGTTTAGGATCCATGCAGTTTTCGTCAAATAGTAAGCTCTAAGAAAATTTAAAAAATATATAATGATGCTGATATGTAAGATGCGTTTCTTACGCCAAAAAATGGTTCTTCACTTCAAACGGCCATTGATTTGCACTTTCTCACGTAATAATAAATAATAAGGACTGCTTAATCAACCTAAAAAGATACTAAACCACCAGAAAATACGTAATTGAAAAAAATTCTTTTTAATCACATCACACATTATCCATCAATTTGAGTATCTAAAAGATTTAAATAATCAATGTTCGGGTTATGATGAAAAGCCAACCTCTCACTTAATCAATTTTTCATTCGTCGATTTTGACACTGTTGTTTCAATCTCGACAAATGTTTCACGTCAGTTTCTTGATCCCTAAGTTTCATTATGTTTAAAGCATTTGGAGTTTTCTTTCCAATACACCCTCTTCCAAATAAAGGCATTGTTAAAACTTTAATAAGCTGTTTTTTTTTCTTCTTTGTTTACTTGTAATACATTTGTTGGCAAGATACTTTGACGTTCGATGTCCCTAAAAAGGACAGATGAGCTTCACTTTTTCTTGACTTACGATACCTGAGATGATCTGCTCTGGCCTAATATTGTAGCACTAGGCTGACTGGGAGGAAAAACACAACGCTCTTGAGTTGAAGCTAGTTGTAGCAACGACTTTTTCCTAACCTTTTCCAGCGTTACGCCAGAGATATTGGTGTCCAGGAAACCTTTTGTTTAACAGAACTTAGTTGTTTTAGTTATCCAAGATGAGGAGATTAGTTTGCGTTGCTTGCTTCTTGAAGACTATCCCGTTCGCTTATCTCCTTATTACTTTACTTTTAGATCCTTCCAGGGCAGACTTTGGAAGGAATTGGTGATTCCTGATTAAATGCTTAGAGTCAAAAGAGTAATGCGGGGTCGTCGATGGCTGGGGTTCCCAGCCTCGTGACAAACTACGCCACTCGTAACGTCAGCCAGTGAATGACTCACTTGGTTTAATAGTAGCCAGTTCTATGTAGTCTTTCAGTAGACAAATTAATGTTAGAAATTTTTACAAAAATTTATTTGTTAGTTAGATAGCTTAACGTTAGATGATCCTGAAAAAAACCAATGAGATTAATGGTTGATTATGAAACGTAAATACTTTAATAGCTCTGAAAGGAAGTAGTGGTGGCACTCCTAGTCATTCCTTATTATCATTCTCAATGATGGAGAGCTGACTGCAAGTAGCTTAACTCTTAACCTGGAAGGCACTGCATACAAAAATCGTGCTAGAGGGTGGTACGCCACTGGCTAAACAGTCGGTTCCTGCATAACCAATTACTCACCACAGTCACTACAAAAAACTTAAGTATCTTTGAAAATAAGTAGATCAAAATAACAAATACTCGAAGGATAATAAGAAAATAGACATTAAGAACTCCATAATAATTTTTTCTAACTACTTCACCCGAAAACTCAAGTTTTAGCGGAGAGTGAATGAGTAAAAACAAATTTATTATGCTGTGGTTGGATTGACCGTATGACAACAAAGTTTAACAAGGTTTAAATTACAAAAGGTATGATATTTTACGATTAAAATTGCTTGCAGTTTTATAAATTTGTTTATTTGGCCGTAGTTTTGTAGAAAATAATATGTAAATCAAACCTATGCATAAATTTTGCGCAAATGTTTGAAGTAGAAATGATTATATTACACAGAGATTTGTACAAGATAATAGTATTTATTACATGATTGAAAATAAAGATAAAATGTGATTTGCTGTTTAATTTAACGCAATAAGATAATCGTGTGATGCTTAAAAGACTCAGAGGTACAACTTCCTTTCATATTTTCCGGGATTTCTCCCTAGAACTTTAGGGCACTCATTTAAAATGATCGCTCATATGCAACCGTCCGAGCAAAAGGTATGCAGAACTTGACCCACATTTATCTCACAGACCACCTAAGACCATTGTTACAGGAAAAAAAATCAGCAAGGTACTGCAGTTTATTTATGTTAAATATGTGCTATAATGCTCTTTCCAAGAGGAACATTCTGCACGATTTGAAAGTCAGCCAATTGAGTCGACTATATAGAGACTTCATCTCAGTATTACGTCTGACCCCAAAGACAAATCCAACAACCGTATTTAATAGTTTATGCAACTTGACACCAAGGTACTTAGAGAGATTAAGGTAAACTAGGGACGCATAATTAATGTACGGTAACACCAGTGCAGTGACAAGAGTCCTCCTTATTCTCCAAGGTAAGGAACTATCCATATAATGCAGCATATGAAGTGTGCCATGAGCTGAAGAGCAAACACGAGAGAATTAAGCATTTCACGTTAAGTTCTCCTTAAGGATAATACCTAGGCTCTTAATTAATGCAATGAAGGCTACAGGCTGGTCACGAACGAACACTGGGGGCAAGAGTGATCAGTTAAGTTGTATGCGTTACTGCTTTGTACCGAATATAATCGCCTTGGTTTTTAACAGATTTAAGGAGATCCCGTGACAGTATGCCCAATGAACAATCGATGCTATATCCTCATTTAATCTTTCTAAAGTGGTAGTCAAGTTTATGGGAGCATATCATATATATTTCTGCAAATCATCTGCAAAGAGCATAGCCTGGCAGAATGAGAGGTACGACACGATTGAGTTTATAAATATAAGAAACAGTATGGGGCCGGGTTATGACCCTTGAGGAACCCCAGAAGTCACCCAACGCGGCTCAGTCCACTCATCATTTCCATTCGTGACCACCTGAGAACGCCCACACAGATAGCTATGCAAAAAACCTAACCAAATTTGCTGAAAAACCCATATTACATAACGATTTATAAGCTTGCAGTGGTCTATCTTTTCGAATGCTTTTTCAAAATCAAAAAAGACCGATATTGTGAGCATACCCCCGTCTATATCCTCGCGGATATCATTGGTAACCCTTAACAGTGCCGTCAGGGTACTGTAACCTCCACAAAAATGCGACTTATAAGGCGAACAAAGCGAGGCACCCTCCAAGTAAGTATACATTCGGTCTGTCATAAAGAAATCAAATACCTTTGTAAAGTGAACAAGGTTTGCAATTGGGCGCGTATCAGTCGGGGTCGTCGGGCTTCCAACGTTGGACAAAGGCACATCCAAATATCTGGGTACTTATTTGATATAAGTGACATATTGAACAGATGTACTAAAAATGTGGCGATAATCGATGTAACATCCTTGAAATAACTCAAAAATAAACCATCGTTGCTTGAGCTCTTGGTCTTGGCTTAAAAGTGCACAATTGCCCGGAGTTCATGTGCTATGGTAATAGGGCAAAAAAAATTCACGATCATGTGCGTCCACGACAATATCCTCTAGGTTATCCAGATAGCAAGGCCTGTGCCTATATGCCACCAGCGAGTAGTGATCTGCCAACGACTCAGCCGGTAGGCAGGTCAAGAGTTGAGGAAGCCCACCAGCAATGAGACCATAACGTTGTAAGACTTTTCAAGTTATAATGGTGGAATTTACTCGCCAACCTTACGAGTTTAGTGCACGGCGGCCCTTTGATCCCTACAAGCAATCCGATAGCTTTGTGAGGTGAGGTGAAAGACGTTGGACGTACTTTCCCGGTGCTCCAGAGTTTTGTGTATTATAGGAATTAGCTGATACTTCTGGACAGAGCTTTTCTTAGAGGTGAGCCTTCTCTGGAAGCTGGATTGGCCTGCACCTTGCTCTTTGTTATCTCCATGCCTCCTGGGGCCCAGTATTCCTGTTTATCGTGACGCTCTGGCCTAACCTTAATTTTGGGCACTTGGATGGTGTCTTTCCCGGAGTCCTACACTGATGCTGACTGTTTTTCGACGTGGTTACCGTCAACCCTGTATATGTGCCACTGTTTCTCATCTCGTGCTCCTAGTGATGAGGCTTTTGGTGCCGGCAGAGCTTTTTCTAAAAGCTGCGACTGGCTGTATGGATCGTCGTCTCAGCTGCTGCTGTAAATCAGCATGAGGCTGCGCTGCAGGTCCCATGTGCCAGCTGTGTCTCTATATTTGAGAATGTTCTGTTGATTATGACTTCCTAGGATTGTGCATACCGAATACCTGGAGGTTTTTTCCTGGATTATCTTCTCAGTCCCGTGCGCATGCTGTCTTACTGACGGTCAAAATATCATCATCGATCGTCAGTTATCCATGGCCAGCAAACATACCTACTTTTGCTGCAGCCTGTGGCTTTACCTGCCTTTTCCTCTACTGTCGGTGATGACTGTTTTGTCTGTATGGTTCGTTTGGTTGTATTGTTTGTTTACGCTGTCTGCTCCAGTGGCCATCACAAATCTCCCAGGTGCGTATTAAATACTAAGCGACTAAGCTGAGATGTATAGATCTTTAAACTCTGTTCTAAAAATTTGTGTTTTCTTCATAAATGAGGGCACAAATTTTTTGTATAGTATAAGCAAAATTTTACTAAGTACACACAATGCTTTACAAAGAGATAACTGACATGCAGTACCTAAGCGTGTTATTTATTTATTTATTGTTAGTATTGTACATTTTAAATTTGTTATATGTGTTCATATCAGTTGCATTTGTCTCTTAAGATCAGATTGTTTTTATTATTTATTACATTGCTTGAGATCGCCAATCACTGGGCTTGCTTTAACACACACATCAATGTAACCAAGTGGAAGAAATGCTCAAAATCTGTTACCACTCATTTGTGCAATGGTTCTGTACGTCGGCAATCATTCCACCCGGGTTGTATAACGAACCGCTTGCTTACTAAAACTGATATTGTTTGTTGCGCTCGTGCAAGTCAAAGTGTAGCCAAGCGTAGCAATGTGCTTGATGTTGTGTCGTCCCCACGAGCTAGCCAACATGACTTAAACCGTGATCTGGACGAGGAAAGTAATGATGAGAATTATCCAATGAGTGGCTCCTTTAACTCTACAAATAGTAAGTCAAATAACGCTGATAATGAGAAATCTGCTGGGGCTACTGAATTCGACAAGCTGGAAACCGGTATGCCATCTTGCTAGTAGGATTTTAATAAAAACTAACGTTTGGAACAGCTAATGATGGCAATAAATGGTATCAGATCTAATGATAAACATTGCTTTGATAAAATTGAAAAGCGCATAGATAACCTTGCCAGCCAGCCAGCTGGACAAGACCAGCGCATTGATAGGTTTGAGCTAGAAAATGCAGCATTGCGTGACGAGTTCGAGGAACTAAAGTCTACTCAAGCCTCTAACGTAACATCTAGTGCGATTGCAGGTGCAACTCCCTCTGCGGATCTTAAACTCACGGGAGTGCCTTTCGAATCCCAATACTCTGCCTCCAACATTGAACGTACCCAGCTCACGATTTTTGGTTTCAGACATCTTCATTTTGATATCCTTGAAATCAAAGAAGAAAAACTCATGAGCCGAGGTGAAGGGAGAAGTGGAGCTGAGGATAAGGGAGACGCTAATTCTGCGATCGATTGGGTGGAGCTCCCGATCCACAGGAATTTTTGGGTATTACTAAAATCAACCCACACATGAGACCCTATATTAAATGCAAAACGGTCTTATGGAGAATTAAATTTTATTACTCTTTTTCCAGACTCAGACATTAGCTTGACTATCAGACTCTATAAGATGCTGTCACATTTGGCTTATAAACTCTTCCGTAGGGTGAAATATATCGCAAAAGAAAGGGGATATAAGTATGTCTAGTCACGGGAGAGTCAAATTCTCGTGCGAAAGGATGTTAGAGAAAGTGTATTGGAGGTGACCTCTGAACCAGATCCATGTAAATTAAAATGACTATATGTGCAGACGTTGCCTGTTCCAAAGAGTATGGCTAAAAGTTATCTGCACGTTGCCCATATTAACGTTGGTTCAATTGGCCCCCATATGGAGGTCATTAGATGATTCTTGTGCAGATATGATATTGATGTTCTTTCCTTTTCAGAGTCTTATTTTACACCAGCATGGGTCTCCGTTTTATATTCAATCACTTCATACCAATTGAATCGAAATGACTAAGGGCTTAAGTCGTGCACTGGCAGGCGAGAGTATGTACAGGGTGCCTGAGTCGCATTCTACGTTCGGAATAATATTTAGTGTCGGGTTGTTGAATCGTTAAAGATTTCAGAAATCAATAAAACAGAGTTCATGTTCCGTGAACTGATCTCTGAAACACGTCATAAAGTCCTGTTGGCAATGGTCAATAGGAATCCAAAAGAAAGAGTTCTTTGAACCCTCTTTGAAGCACTTAGTAGTTGCTCTGTGGCTTATCCAAACTTGATTATCACCAGCGACCTTTAAATTGATATGATAAGTGCAAACTACTATTCGTTATATCTTTGTGCTCTCCTCACTGATTACTCGATGCAGTTGGTTGGCTTTCAGCTAACGCCTTATCGTGTCAGTACACATACTTTGATTGATCGTATTATAGTTGATTCCTTACATAAAGTTTTTTCTTTGGGCCAATCCAATGATCCATTTATAGGCGAGTAAGACTATATCTACATTGACTATAAATTCGATGTTGCAGATTCTACTTGCGTACAGACGTGGTTACGTAATTTTTGGAACTTTTCGGTTGAAGCCTTTTCGTTGGAACTTTGTGTGAATGCATAATGTATGGCGATGACGTAGATGTGGCTCTCAGCAAATTAAAAGAGATATCTATTGAACTTCTTGATGTTTATTTAGCCTTCAGAGGACATCATCACCACCGGTCGCCCACCTCATGGTTCACTGTTCACGAGCTCAAAGACCGTTTGAAGTGCCATAATCGGCTCTATAAGAGGGCTAGACGTACGGGTAGTAAAGATATTCTCAAAGAGGAGGAGAAAATGGAGAGAGAGAGAGAAAAGGAGAGCAGTAGTACAAAAGTGCATTAGTATTAAGAACTTACCAACACTGCGTTTATTAATTTTTTTTCGAGATGAGTAAAACTATGAGAAAACTTCTACATGAAGCACGTGGCCACCTCGAGTCTGACTATAAATTTGTCGTGTGATGCATGTAATCCCTTTCGGTAGTATACAGCGGAGTAAATTTCTAAATTTATTCTAAATATAAAAACAATGATTGAATGATTGTTGGAAAATCTTATAAAAATCAAACATGTGACTTCTACAGCAACCGGTGTCCAGGAGTCTACGAAATAATTATATTAGCGTATAAATGCTTTAATACTGGTAAGATGCAAAAATAGTTAGTACGTAATAAAATTTATAGTATATCATTCGACACCTAAAAAAATTTGAAGGATTTTTCCAGAAAATTAAGTAGTTCTGACCAATTTCTTTTACTCTTCAAGCCTGTTATCATCCACTTACAAACAACTCTGGCTTCGCTCGAGTCGTAAATGTTAGTGGATGATACAGGCCCTTCGCTTTTGCCCTAAGCGTAGTCCATCACCATTGAAGCTAATTATTTTCTAATGACTAACAAACCGCAAATTTTTGGCCAAAGCAGTAAGAAAACTAGTGTACATTACACGAGACGTCGCTGAATCATCCGCTCCAGTGGTGAAGTTACCCCCCGAGGCGAAGCCAGGAGTGAATTATTGAGTTTTATCCCTTGGCATGTGATGTACTTCTATTTTTTATCATAATGCATTATATTATTACTTGTACTAACGAATTTTAAAAATAATCTTGGGGGTTAGTACGCTGAGTACGCAAGGAAGTGGAGCCTTACTATGATTTATAAATCTGTACCGTACAGTTGTTAATACTTTTTAGTGTTGGTATTTTATTCGTAGCCGCCACAGCCCCTTTCCTGCAAAATAAGGTAAAATTCAGTCTTTTTCTCCCTCGTTTTGGCTTAGATTCCCACAACTCTGCAGTGGCCCTTACACATAGCCCACAGTATCCCACCGCAGAATGTTTATTAACACTCACCACACACACACACGCTCGTACTTGCATACGTGCGTGTGTGTGTTGGTGTTACTACGGGTTAAATTATGTGGACAACTATATGCGTAAGGGAGCTGTTACAATATATCAGTTGAATCATACAATTATGATTTTTAACAAGAAATAACAAAACAAACTTAACTTTGACAGTAAGAAATAAGCAAATTATTTTAATTTTAGAAAAAAAAATTGCTAAATAATATAAAAATTACAATTTCTACTAAAAAAAAAAATTCTGTAGTGTCACAAATAGAAAAATAATATCAAAATAGTAGTTCCAAAAAAAAAATAAGTCAAGAAATGGAAAAGATAAAAATAAAAATATAATTCGCAATAAACAGAAATTCATAAAAACAATTTATTGTGAAGAAAGTTTGTTTTCTTAAGTAAAGTCATCATATCTATATAATAAACTATAAAAGGATTATCAGAACTGTTATTCAGAGATGTAGATGTAATTTGACAAACTTGACCTTGAATTTTAAATTTTAGATAGCTGTTTCTTTTTACTTACAACATTGGCAATGAATAATAAGATTATTCCAATATCAATCAAAACATCTAAGATCATTGTTTCAATAGTTGCTTTAATCTATTATCATACAGACTTTAAGCAGATAAAAGTGATCTGTTACATTTACAAAATGGAACATTTGTCTTTCAGAAATCTTGCCAAAACTTTGCACAACAAAAGTTGCCATGACAACAATCTGGAATACTACTGTCTTATTTCAGTAACAAAAACTTGAGTAAATCAGGAAAGGGTTCAAAATAATTTAACAATAGGTCAATTTAATATAGTGTTTCCTAAGGGCTAGGGGCATTTTTAAAGTGAAACTTTTTTAGGCCCACCTTATATGGGGAGTTAACCCGTGAAATGGGCGAGCGAACGCTGCCATGCACATATGTATCAATGTATATATATATATGTGTACGTATACCAGCTGCTCCAAAGGCAGGGGTCTGTTTTGTCTGTCTCCCTTCCTCTGTCTCCCTCTCTCTCACATGCGCACAATAGTGCACCGCAATTACTCTATCTACATAAATGATATAGCTTCTCTCTATCTCTATATATAAAGTAGACAGTCGATCCGAATAATTACCAGCGCAAGCGAACGGAATAGTTGAGTGGTCACCCATCCAACTACCAATCGCAGCCAACTTTGCTTATCTTTTCAGATCGACGAGACTGCAACTCTACCACTGCACTACCATAACGGTAGTAGGTATACCTATTGCTGCATGGTGGAAATAATAACCTTGCTGTAATAGGGGCTAAACTGGGCCTCTGTTACAGCTAAAGTACTATCAGGTAATAATGCCTGACACAAAACATCGCTTGATCTCTTTAAAGTCTTAAAAAAATCATAGTAAAAATCATTTTTGTTTCCTGTTTATCTTTTCGTATGCATACATGTAGGTAAAAAACGTACGTAGGAAATGAAATATGTATAATATGACAACTTCACATTTGAAAAAAAGAAAAAACGCTGTAACTCGAAAGGGAAGCGAAATTGGCTAAATACTACTATTTCTATAGATTTCCTAATAGGGATCTACATGACTGAGGTGCACAAATAAAAAGGAGTTAGACTATGAACAAACATAACCTCAATTTTTTAATTTTTTGACTTTATCTTGAAAAGAACGAGTAAAAAAAAAACTTTATTTAGTAAGGCATGTATGGAATATTAATACGGACGTTGACAAAATCTTCGAAAAATTTTTGTTACAACATAACCTCCCAAAATTAGAAAAACACCCGTATCTCTAAAAAGAAGCCAGACAGGCCAAAAATAATTTCACGTTTAAAATGTAACTATTGAGGTACAAAAATATGTTACACAGATTCATAAAAATAATCGTTTTAATCCTGCAAATAATAAGTCATATCTCAAAGGCAAAGCTACAACCTTTATATTCTAACGATAAATTGATTTTTTTTATGCTTTAAATAGTGTATTATAAAAAGAATGGTCACGTGACAAAAATCTATGTTCTTTTGATCAACTTTGAGATTAGTAGAAATTAGTTAAGCATGGATGAATTTGAATATTTAATTATAAGTTATTATATAAAATAAGTAAATGAAAAATTACAATTTTACAATAGAACATAGCTTGAGGAGGGGAGGGCTCGTTGAGCAGGGCTGCAAAGCGTTGCACCTTGATAATATTAACATTCATGCATTTTAAGAATAAGACTTCTATAGAAATTTAATAAAAAAGACTCTTACTATAATCCTCTGAGTTTTTAATGTCATATAATGAAATTTTCTAATTATTTGATGATTTTTGAGTGTAGTGTACTGAATAAAAGTTTCATATATTTCTCAATAGCTTGAAGCAGGTCGAAAGTGTTGTATTTTGTCAAACAAAGTAGGCCAATTTGATAGCTCAGGTCCTTAACTTTCGCGTTCAACAATTTCTTTCATTCTAAAGTTTATATAAGTGCCGTAATAAACAATATAAAATTGTATTAGAATGGGGTAGGCGTGGCACCTCAGGTAAGGCAGGTGTAGTCCGGTGAACAGCCATAAGACTCTTAAGTCGGTGGAGTGAATCGTCTGCTGATTTCCTACCTAACCTTATTCGTATGTAAGCAATACAATTCGTATGTTTTGAGTGCCGACTTTGCAATGTTTAGTGATTAACACAGTTGATTACACTTGGTAAGTTGTATCAAGTGTGTGTCTATAAAAATTATAATATGTTGATACATGAAAATTTTATGATATATATACTTTTTTCATATTATAGTGTCCCGCCCCCATCTGAAGTATGTATATATATATATATATATATATATATATATATATATATATATTTAACTATTTAATAGCATTTAATATGTAAATATATACATACATTAGAGCGTGTAGTGGCTTAGTTAACTAGGTCGTGGATTGATACGCGGAAGACCGTGGTTCGATTGCCCGCCAGTGCGACTTTTTCGGGCAAGTACCTCTATGACTTTGCTTATGACATGTGCTTTTTCACTACGCAATGCTCCTCGAGGAGGGCTTAGGCGACCTTCTCGCAGCAAAAATTGCCTAATTTCTCCCTACCCGCCTCCCAGTAATGGCAAGCCTCCCATCCCTCTTTCTTTCTTTCTCCCAAGTGCTAAGTGCTCATAGTAGTGCCCTTATTAAAGGAGCCAGACGTAGAGTACTCTAATATATATATGCACACATTTAATACATGACGTCATTATACTTAGTTATTCGTAAAAATTAAGAAAAAAGTATGTGAACTTAATTCTGTGTAGTTATTCACTAACAGAAGAATGTTATGTTGCCTAATCAGAAAGTTTTCAATTATTTTACTTTGTTAAAAATAACGTTTGTTTCGTTATGAAAATACTTACAACTAAACTATACACTTAGCACTTCATAGCCCCCATGTTACACATGCCCTTTCTGAAGCCACCTTATGCCCTCTGATGGGGTAAGTGGAGCAGTTTTTAAACTCATTTTAAGAAATTTTTTGCCCCTGCAATAATGAATAAAAAAAAAATTTTTTTTTTACGTCTCCTAATTTTAAACAGTTGCTTTTACTCATTTCTATTTTTTAATAGTTGCATATTTACAGTCTCTTAATGCAATGTGCAACTAATGTTGTTGTGCCATATCTGCCCTTCCCTTCCCTATATGTTTATTGTTCTCCTTAATCTGAATAGGATATGGTGGATTATTTTACTTTTATGGTAGCCAAAATTTCGAAAAATTTTTATTTGCTGGATACAAAGATTCAAACAAAAATTTATTGTACACATATAATGTCATATCAAATGCACAAATATTAATTTTAAATAAAAGGAGTTTTTGTCCTGCGTAATGGGACAAAAGTGCCTCCTTCTGGCGCAGTATAGTCAAAATTTTTTTTATTCTGCATTACATGACTAACAATTTATGCATGTATCACATATACTATAGGAAACATAGAGGTACTTAGAATAGGCGAATCATAACATAAGTAATACGTTAAGGTATATAGTATAAGGTATACATGTATTCTATGCACACATGAGCTCGAGTACGTAATAATATTAAAATTTTTACTATTTTAACATGGGATTCTTAGAGGTCTATAAAAATTAGGTGTGCTCTAATTTTCTTAGTTTTTATGATACCAAGTTTAATATCATTTAAGATTGTAGTTTCACTTCTGCTAGGGATCCTGAGATCCACATCTGATTTTTTAAAACTCATTTAAAGTCGCATCAATGCAGCAAAATCTTTTCGATTGCTAAGAATAGTTGACAGAATGTTTTATAGTACATTTAAATATGTTGCTATTGCTTAAGGTTGAGTGGATCATGATTTCCAAATTTATAATATTTCTAAGATTACTCCAAATAACAAAATCTTATAAAGTAAAATATTAAACATCTGCTACATGCTTAACACATTTAAAAAAATGCAATTAATTAACTTTAGCACTGCCTTAAAAGTAGTATAAAAATGTAATAACAAATACATATGGATAAAAATTAATGAGATAATTGTGAATAATGGCTGAAGAGGGTTAAAACAAATACTAAAGCGTCCCTAAGACAATGTGCTTAGAAATTGTGAGAGAACTTTCTTAAAACTGTAAGGAGTGCATGAAAGGGAAGTTGAAAGAGTAGTAAAACTACGTAGATAGAGAAAGAACTACAGAAATAAACAACACTGTTTCGAAAAAAAAATTTTTATGATTAATTGGGTTTGCTTGATGATTCTTATAAACAAATTGGCAAAATTTATGGCACTCAATTAAAAAATAGTATATTTAGGAACATTTCATCAATTAACAATAATACATGACATTATGTATTATTTTTTATGATAATACTTTTTTGTTAAGAAAATTTGATCTTAAATTTTTTAGCATAAGAAATCTCTTATTTTCTTAACAAAATTTATTTTAATATGATATAATATTACAATATAATATGAATTATTATGATAGCTCAGTTGACATAATATAGGAAATTATTAATGCTGTTTTTACAATCTTTAGTTAATTTTATTATTATAAATAGTTTTAATTGCAGTTGTGATATTGAATTTTAATTTATTGGTGCACAAAATTAAGATACAACAATTATTATCTTATAACACGTATACATCGAAGAAAAAAGTAAGAGACAGAAAGGGTTCTTTGAATTGGAACAATAAATTATACATATAAACAACTTATAAATTATTAATTTATTTAAAAAATGTATAAATTATTAATATACATAAAATAAATGTGTGTACTTTAAAAAATTTTTCTAATCAAAAATTGGGTACGGGTAGTTCTGTCTCTTCGTGGTTATAATACGGCTGAAATTAGTAGGTTGTTCACTTAACCTTTTCAATTAAGCCGATACTCGCACGGTTTTATTATTATTTTATAATCATGTTTCATTTTAGTTTGTATGCATAGTTGTATTATGTTATATGTACATATACATAAAATAAATTATAAATGTTATATTACTTTAAAATAATAGTAACACAAAATAAAGTTGAATGCACCGAGAACTTTACACTTATTAGTAAATTGAAACAATTTGATGATAAATATATTACGATTTTTAATATGATTTGTTAATATTATTGCACAATTAAACGTAAATTCCATATTTCATTATTACGTACAAGGTCTATCTATTTGCCTCCTTAGTGGTGTGGAAAAATGAATGAAAATAATTATTTTGGAAACTAAGTATTATTTAGTATCTTAAAAATAGGGATGTATATATATTTATGTATATGTATTAGCAATATACATACATATTTATTGTTGGGTACACGGTTAAACAGTAGTGAAACGTATGAGTTGCTGCACGATCAAAAATATTGCTATGGGTTGCTAGGTGTTGTTGTTAATAAAATAATAGTAGTCGAGATTGAAATCTTTAGCTGATTACTTCTATTTATCTCTGCTAATGAAGTTTAATTTCGCTTTGTTAAGTAATGTGCTTTTATCATTACTTGTAAGGGTGACAATTTTGGGGCTCATCTGGGATCTGAATGTCATGTTTTGCCATAACTACTACAATCGTCAAAACCACCATAGTTGTCATAAGCACCACAGACGTCACAGTTAACACAAACTTTACCGACTCAACATGCATCTTTTGGGCAATCTCCAAAAATTAAAATTAAAAATTATGATGGTAGTTATTCGTTTAGAGATTTCTCTAATCAGATTAGCCTGATCACCAAGTTAAATGGTTGGGATGGTAACAGGAAAATAATTGCTCCAATTTCTTGTTGATGTGAAAAGGTGAGATTGGTGCAAGATAATTTTTCAGAGTTAGAGGGACTATTGGGTTTGACTTCAAAACTTGAGGTTAGTTTTGGGGAAAAACATTTGGCAATGACGTGTTATTCTCAACTTCAGAATTGGAAACAGAGGCTCTCTGAAAATTTTTCAAGTTCAGCTGCTGATTTACAAGAGCTAGTTTCAGTAGTTTAACCTAAGTGTTCGTTTACTTCTCAAGATTAAATTGCTTCTTTACAGTTCGTTTTTGGGATTACTGATAATTCCTTCAGAGAAGTGCTTTAGTTAGAAGGAATTGAATTTTCGACAGTTTCTGTTTAACGGGAAATTGAGGTTAAGGCAATTTTCAAGGGAACCTTGAAGGGACTAATGTTGTTGCAGGAATATATAGAACAGTGCAATCAAGTTTTAATCCGGGAATGAGTCAGAAACAGAAGCCCCTGAATAACACCAATGTAAAGTGCTGGATTTACGGAGAGAAGGCTCATGTAAAGAACAATTGTCTTTAACTACATGCGTTCAATTGGCAGGAAAACTAAATTTTTTTAATTTCCAGGAGTATGTTCAACAGTAAGAAAGCCAGCTCCTTGACATTCAGTCTTGAATATCAGAAAGATGAAAGCGTGTATTTACCTCTCACATTACCCTAAAAAATAAGGCGTAGCAGAATAAAACAAATACAATACGTTTGAAGATACTCGGTAACTTGGCAGTGGAATCGAAGTAGAGATTTGAAGTCCTGCAGCTATAAAAAGAAGATATGGATGTAGTTGGATTCACAGTTGCAAGCAATGTACTTGGTAAGTTGAAAAAAGGGTTAAGTAGAGTCATTAGATATTCTGAAGCTGTATTGATATCCTCTAGCTATAACAGAAGAAGATATAGGTGATCTTTTGGTGTGCTATGTGATGTTTAGTTTTGTAATTATCAGGACGACAATCTGAAAGACGAGAGGATAATATTCGTGACACTGTTAAAAAATCGTGGAACGTATGAGTTGCCAATCAAAAATTATGATATGCGTTGCTAGGTGTTGTTGATAAAAAAATAAAGTATTTGAGTGATTGTAACCTTAAAGCTGATTACTTCTGGTCATGTCTGCTAATAAGATTTGGTTTTATTTTGTAAAGAAATGTGCTTTAATTATTACTGGTAATCGAAAAAATATGTATAAGCTCAAACAACACTTAGCTTTGTTTTTATATGAACCGTGGAAGTATCGCCCTTATGGCAGTTTTTTATAATGAGTCAACTTACAGAGCCAGTCAAGTTATTTAATAAGTATTCATTATTCTATCAGATGTACACATCTTTATAAGAAAGTTTTGTGACCATTTAAATGTTAAATAAAGTATTATCAAGTTAAAAAATTCTTTTCTTTTGTAGGTTATAAAATTTAGAAAATACACATGAAACTGGAAGAAGTAAGTTTATTTGATGACGGTCTTCTAATTTCCATCGAGTAGTAAATTTGTTGAAAGGGAGAGAGTTCTCCAAACGAAGCATACCACTATTGGAAGTATGAAAGAATGTCAAATGGTCATGCATTTTTGAACATTACATAATGACATTTACAAACGAGTGGGACTGAAGTGTGCTCCTCAAACTATTATAAGAGAAATATCAGGATCTTAAAAAGTTATAAAAATGAAATACATATGCAAACAGTTGCTTTTTATTGTATATTTTACGTCAGTACTTTCTGATATTTCACATACATATTTTCTATTTAAATATATTCCTCTAAACCCAAAAACTCATGAAATAACAAATAATTAAGGGGGTTGGCACAAGAAGCGCGCAGAAAATGGAGCCCCACTTGCGTGTATACATATACATAAGTGTATGAGCATATTTGTGCATGTCATCGGTACTTTTAGTGTTAATGGCTGCAGGGATTGACTTATTCGTCATAATGCGAGTAAATGAGCAAAGCTTGTTAGAAAGCCATTGCATACAGCATTGTATTTCATCTGTATGTAAGGACCTGGTATGAAGAAAAACATTATGTCAGCGACGGTTAAAATAGAGAAAATTTTGTTGGAGAAAATTCAAGTGCGCTTCGATCTAATTTTACATCATTTGCGTTATGTAAAATTAAAACATTTTAATCCTAAAGTAGTTTTTTGTCTTCTTAAGAGATTATATTAAAAAATTGTCAACGTAATATTATTTAGAGTAGGCTTTCAAGGAATAATAGCTCATGAGCTTGAGTCTGGTATTAAAAGTGAAAGATGCTTTTGAAAAAAAAGTAAAATGTGTTTTTAATGGAACGTGAGTAGAATAGTGAAGACAGCAGACTGTCTTTTATAAAATATGAAGTAGTAATTTAACATATCGTCTCTCATTATGTGAAAGGCTGCAGGAAATTGGAGCATCTGTTACATGACATCCCAAAATCGATATGTAACAGAGAAAATACATCTTGAGTTAGGCTTTACCCTTCTATTCTTATGACTTGCTAAGCTCTTAATGATAATCTTTTTCACGGAAAATCAACAAATAAAAATTTTTATTTAACAAAATGAATGATTTCGATAAATGTTTATAAGATCTAATGCTATAAGTAGTAGTTCTAGGATCTTAAAATTTCTTTTCCGTTTTAAATAATACTTGGACCAAGTTTTAATTTATAAATAAAGTTCAATATCAAAACTATTCTTTAATTTAAAGAAAATTTAAAACTATTGACTTTCACTTAGGATTGAAACGAGGCTGGCTGAGCCACTTGTTGTTCAAAATCATATTTTATAGTTTTTGACATTTGATAACGAAATTCGCGGGACAGTACCTATAGTCAACAAATTTAAGTAACTTTTTCAAATTTGTGTCGCATATGTTACTCTGGAAAACATTGTAAAACAATACAATAGTTATTACCAATAGTAATAGCTTTTAATAATTTGACATTCTAATCTGCATGTACCTTTTAACTTATATTTTAAAATTATTTTGTTTATTGCATTCGTCAGAAAAATAGAGCCACTAGCTACTGAAACTTTTCACTATTGTTTTCATAATTTATAACAGACTTGCCATTATACTTGAAAAGTCTCCATAAGTCATGAATCATGAATGATAATGGATTATATTTTTAATCAGCGATTTCGTCTTTTTTATTTTCTTATTTTTTTTTTCCTTAGAGGAGTAAATATTACAATATTTTATTCGTGTTTATAGTATTAAATTAATTTTGAGTACATGCTTATTTAAATAAATATAACTTGAACTGGTATATAAATAATCCATTCTATGATATGAAAAGTTTTATTACAGCATAAGTTACTTCTAAGAATTATATGCTTAGTACGTTAATGGATATACTCTAAATATAAGATATACTAAATAATGTCATTTATTTTCTAAGCCTAAAAAATACCATGTTATGAAAATGGTTTTTTTATCTTTTTTTATTGAGAATTACAGACAAATTTTGGGAAATTGTGTTCTTTGGTTTTATGACACCCAAATTAATATGTTTTTAATCTAAAATGTTTATTATTATGCATAAGTGTGCAACAAACTTGTCACTGAAAATAACGTTCACGCAAAATCATATAAATCATTTTTAAAGTAACAGAAATAGAAATTACCCAACAACTTTCAAACTTGATAGTAATCACATAATTCTTTAACACCATCAGCAACAATAATATAGTTTATTCTACTTACTCAACACGTAACATACCGTCATTGTGCACTTTTATGATAATACTTATCTAGGTAAACAAAAACAAAACAAAAAATTAAAGCACTGATAAAAACATAGATTTTAACATATGAAAAAGATAGATATCCAGAGAAAAGGCCACCATGTGTGCGGGTTGGCTGTGTGTTACAGATGCAGATTTCTGCTGCGGGTTGCGCCAGCCCGGAGATGTGCTCGAGCAGCTGGCAGACTCCAACAGTTCTATGCTAATGAGTGAGCTATCGTCTAGTGCCAGCTACCACGATCACCAGAATAAGCATCAGTACACGAGCCCTCAACAGCTACGCTATCACGTTCGTGGTCTGTTTTTCTGTTCTTTCTCAGAGTTATTTTCATTATTAGACTATTTATCTCTCTTTTCTGTTATTTTGAATGACTATGACTGTTGTTAGTGTTGTTATATTATTTATTCTTGTTTTCCTTGCAATTACATTTGTTGTTACTCCTTTCACTTTTTAAAACTGTTTTCTATATTGTTGATAGGCTTATTGTATGTGCAAATCTATGTTTATTGTGTTACTACAGACAAACGGATAATTCTCGTATATTTTATTGAATTTAATCTTCACCTTACAGTTATCAACGTTTTTTGTTTCCTGTTTGAAAATTAATTAAACATTTTATCTATTTAGTCTACTTTTCGTCTAGGATTTTTCCTGATTCTTATACTATGTTTTCTTTCTATTGCCTTATCGTCAAGTTGTGTCAGTAATGTGGGATAACTTTATTTTTTATCTTGAAGAAGCTATGTGGCACTTTTGTTACTGAAGTAAACTGTGTTTAAAAGTATACTTCGAACGAATAGTTGACTTGCCATGGATAATTAGTGATTCTAAATTATTAAATTAAAAAAAGTTATAAGAATTTTTACGAACAAATTTAGCAAGTGTGGGAGGGTCAAAAATTTAATTATTATTTCGTACGTATAAAGAATCTTGAGACGTGATATTTTATACCTATAAAAGATTAGTACGGAGACACCTTTACAAGGATATCTTCCAATCCACCAATTAACTAAGTAGGGTGAGGATTTACTTCGGTTCACAATACCTCAGGGATTGGCTCCTTACCCCAGTACCTCTTGACAAACGCACACGCGTGCACACATCATCATTTATTCAGTATTAATAATGTATTACAGAGATGAGTTCATAAGCAAAGGATCAGACTCACTGTGAAAGGTAAAAGCAAAGTGACCAGTTCGAGTCGCTGCTGGCACTTTTATTCGCTCCGAAAATGAAGTTAGAAGGGATAAAAGAATCTATGCCAGCGCTCATAGTGGCAAATGTGCGTGATCTAAAGGTACTCTAGTGAACCAAAGTCAATATCATGTGCTGTTTTCATTAAATATTTTGAAAAACAGAAAGTATAGAGGAGAACATGTTGTCATTGTTATTATGGGAGTCAAGATTTATCCACAAAAATTGGTCATATCATGAAATTTTGTCAGTAATTATTAATTAATAGTCGTTGGAAGTACCAAAGCAGTGATCTCGTCTGCTCTACGTGCATCGTACCTGTATGGCAGATGAAAGTGTATGGTTATTGGTCAATCAGAGTTCTGAAATACTTGAGTTCAGATCTTTAAATCGGAATCCAAAAGAATGGTTTTATAAGTTATTAAACTCATACTACTTTAAAAAGTGTAATGATATTCAAAATTACTGAACTATTTTGTTATTAGATTATTATTATGAATAGTATGATTCCTTCGTAAACTTTTTTTTTTTCACTAACGTACAAAAGAGTAAGAAGTGAGCGCTGCAGTCATTCTTGCAGTGAATACTCGAATCTGCGGCCGTGGCTCGAGTTAGGTAAGTAGTTTGGCCACTGGAGAAAGTGTTGTTCTGCATTCTTATTTTATTACCTTATAGAAGGCCCTAATACATATTATTTTTCTTTACGACTGGTACGAGTATTCAAATTTTAATCGGCTATACCTTTTATAAAAATAATTTTATATTATTGTACAATATTTGTTCTCTCACAAGCGATGTGGATTAAAGCCTATCGATAAATCTAGCTACAACTCTTATGACATGATAAAGAAATATAATTTCGTACAAATATTGATCGGGTCAATTTTTTCTGCACACTGTTCTTAGATTAATCTAACGAGATTGTATACACTGGATGAGATTTTAAATAATATTGTCTTTAGACTATTTTCTGTTATCCAGTGTATGCAAATCAAAGTAAAAGTAAACATCTTATGTTTTGTAAGGAACAGTTGTCTAGTACTCATCTAAAATTTATTGACGTTCTATTAAACTTGTATTATGAAAATATGATTCAATGACTTAATGAATATTACCATGTATTCATTATTATTTTATTTATATCTGCCCTGTGCTCTTTAAAATAGTACTGCAGGCATTTATTAAACCATGTCGTGATTTATTGAACCATAAAAAAATCAGAGCAATACAGACACTGTAATAATTGTGGCTACAATACATTATATGCTCAGTAACATCAAAGCAGCACAAATAAAAGCTTAAATGTCCGTAAGTGGTACACAAATTGATCTGGTTCTCTAAGACTGAGTCCCACATAGATAAAAAAAAGGGCTTTTCTGTTTTCGAAATTTTTAGAGACCACAAATTTTCACCGGTTAAAATAATTTCTTTAATTTTACTCCTACAAGGGTACTATGAATAAAAGTAAATTACTGGTTCCAAAATTGTCTTTCTTGACAAAATGTAACCGTGAATTTTTACTTTTATTTGTAGTGCCTGGACTGAAAAAAGATTGACATAAGCAAAGAAAATTTTTAATCTTTATTCCTGAATTTGATGAAAAAAAACTTTATTCAATTATTCAAGGTGTGTTTACTGTCAAAGGTAAAACAGAATTTAGATCATTAACAAGCATTCCTTAAGTTTTAGATATAAAAAGGGAACTAAATGAGCGTTACGGACCTGTGTTTTGAAAATTTACAGTTTTTACGACGTCTAAAACCAAAGTATTGGATTTATTTATTTCGACCAAAATTGAAGACTTTAATTACTCTGTGGTATAGAATCTAAGACTCATTAACGTCAACAACATTTTTATGCATTTTAAAGAAGTAACAAGAATTGTATAGACTTGGAATGTGTTTAAGTTACGAGATCGAAATCTTATAAATTTAAAATTTTAACGGAAAATGCTCTCAAAAATTAACGCAATTAGATTTTGGCATTTTAATTAGAAAAATTTGTATTTTACAAAGGTCGAGGATGTTGCAAAAAAATTTTACAATATTTGTATTCCAATGAACCAGTGCTACAGGCTTGTGAATCCGCAGAGAGCTTGTAATGCTAAGAAATGTAATGTAACTTTTCGATGCGTTTTGTTATCGACTTGGAAGGTAGGAGATTGAAATATGACTGTTTGATAAATAAAACGAGTGCAGTGACGAGGTTTAATATTTGTCTGATGCGTCACAATCTTGGTTTTTTAATGCATTTTTAAGAGCCCCTAATGTTCCTTTTTCAAAAATCCGTAACGCCAAAGAATGTCGTGTATCTTTTTAAAACGTTCGATTATCAAGTTGAAAGGTGGAGTACAATAATATTAGTGTCTTTGACGTAATATAAGTGTAAAAGTGAAGCTTAATTTTCATCTGGTGCGTTACAATATCGGTTTTTCAACGCATTATATAAGCCCCTAGCGTTCCATTGTTTGCTAAAAGCCTGTAATGCTACCCCATAACGGTACAAAGCACATTATATCTTCGTTTAAGGACGTTTGGAAGTATCATTCAGAGAAGCAAGGAACGGGGAGTGCCCCTTGCCCGCGCACCTGGGTCCCCTTTACCGCGCTCCTCCTCTTGCACTCTACAAATTTTAAACTGTACGACTGTAACTGCTAGTATTTTTCAAAAATGCCTGGCAAAGCTTGATTTTTTTTTCGTGCAACTTTCTTTTGTACCAAGGTATTTATGAAAACGTATTTTTTTTAGATCTATTTAGAATATACCTTAATTTTAATTAAAAGGCAAACCTAACCTTGCTCCCTTATAAGAGACCATGTTAAACTGTTAATATTTCACAATTTTTTTCTCGAAAATTTTCCCTGGTGAAAGATCTGAAAAATTCATGTGCACTCCTCATATGCTTAAATATAACACACATTTTTTTTGGCGCGTTTCTACATTTTTAGCTTTTTTTCCAAACATCCTTAATGTTAGATTAGTAACTCGGATAGTGACTTGCAGAAATGTGAACAGTAAGCTATTTATTAATTTTTACGCGAGAAGCGTTGTTTAGAGCTTTCACCAATTTTCTTGTTTGTTGCTGTGATTCCGTTGCTGCTGTGATGGTTTTATTGCTACAACGATCAGGTTAATCAAAGTGCCGTGATTGTTGCTGCTGTGAAAGAAGGTGGCCACGACTTTCGTAAGAGGTAGAAGACTTCCTCAGCTAGGAAAAGTCAGGGTCGACGCTGAGGTCGATGACTTATTAGCACTGCCAGTAGGGACGCCTACTGGCCTCAGTGAGTACGCTACAGTTCTCCAAGGATGAAGAGTGTTGCCACTACTTGCAATCGTGAGTACCGGTCCGCAGTTGACCGTACGTTGTAAAGGGCAGTGACCCTTGATTAGCCCGCGTGAGTCTGCCCATGCCGCGATTTTGCGCCGCGAGCATGTCGAGCACTCGCGCTCGACGTGTAATCACACACACTTACACACACCGTCACCTGCGAGTATACTTTTGCATTTTTTATTTATATTGAATATACTCCCTATACTAGAAATTCTTGTGAGTGTTTATTTGTTGTGTGCCTGACTCCCCCCTTGTGTTATGATAGAGTCGTCGCAAGAAGCGACGACGCCTGTAGCCGCGATTCTTGGCCCCAGTGGTGTCTCGACGGACGAGACCCGCGTATACATATTGCAGGGAGCGATGCCACAGGTATCCAGGTAAACACAGGCCCGGTCAAGGTTGATTAATCCGACTCGCAAATCCACATCGTACCACCCCGTAACAGTACATATAGTTTTAATTATATAGCATCTTTTATTTAAAAAAAATATAGAGTCAACACATCAAATTTTGAAAAAATAGCTAGGGAAGCGTCGAACGTGAAAATTATTTTATCAGGTGCTGTAAGTGCGCATGTGCAAGAAAAATTGCAACAATACATCGATAAGATGGTGCGCTATTTAAACGATTGAAATATACTATATAAGTAAACGCGGGTAACGGTACGTTTTGTATACTAGTCGTTGTTAAATAATAAATAGAAACTGAAAATAAAATAACTAAGATAGTGTACACTAGTTCATCGAGTACAATTAAATTTGTTAGAAACATTTATTAAATATCACATTTAAATAATATCTTTTGATGCAACTTTTACTTCTAACTTGCTTCCTTTATTTTATTTAATTGATATAGTATAAGTTTAGGGAAATGTCCTCTGAGAAAAGCATTTAATTCCATTTCATACAATTTAAAGTTAAAGGTCTTTGCAACGTAGTTTAAATCAGACTATTTTGTTATAGTGTAAGGTGACAGCCGCCTTAAAGTCACAATGGCAAATTAGTCATCATTACCAATTAGTGTTGTAATTTGGCATTATTTTTTAACTTAATCTTCATTTAATTTTTTTACCTACTTATCTTTCACTACATTCAAAGGATTTAGCATTATAAATGTGACACTTTAAGGCTAATAAATAAGTGTTGATCTTGGTTGCACCAAGACCTGCATCAAGTGTTCCTTGAAATTTTTTTAAAAACTTTTTTAAAAGGTAGTACATTCTTATTTAAAGTACTAAATCTGATATTATTTCTCTACTAGTAGCTGATATTAAGTTACTACCATAGTGACCACGGTTTGATTTCTTTCCAGTTTCTACTTACACAATAATATCACAAAAATGGCATATTATATACTATTTTCTGACTGTTCATTGAAACGTTTTATGTTAAAAGTGTCGAAGAGATAACGGATTGTCACAAAATTGACTTCGTAAATTCTCTGCCAGTGCCTTTTCTTTAATTGTTACTCTTCCTACTAAGATTACTTTGAATTAATTACTGTAAACCTAGGCACAAAAAAAAAGAAATTAGCAAGTTCTCATTTTATAATTAAAATTTAGAACATAAAAATGTTTCGGACTTTCCACTGTTTAACATATTTTAACTAACCTTACTTTTTAAATGTATGCACGTTCCTTCTTTTTCAGTTGTATTTACCAACAGTTTCACTACAATATCTTTTTTTTTAATGAACTTTCCTTTCTTCTTATCCATAAGTCCATGCTCTCTCTGAAACATTTTTACTCAATCTTTCATGACAAAAGCATAGATAAAGTAAGATTTAACTCCAGCACATCCATAGATACATAACAGCAGAAGTAAGTGTGGTGTTGTCAGTTTTATTGTGGCAGGGCTGTTATCTTTACACAAAAATCTCGGGAAAACTAATAATTTTTTTAACACCGACTTCCTCAGTGACTTTTCTACGTAGTATTGCTATTTTGCTGACACATTTGTACAACCAGTATAATTAGGAAATAAATAGAAACAGTCTTTCGTACGATAAGTACTCCACAGGGGCCACTCAATACCAAAGTACGATACCAAACCCCCAAGCCTTCTTGAATAATTAAATATTTATTAAAATCCCACCTTATTTCTCGACATAATAATTCTAAGGAACGTTGTACCATCTTAAATACATCGCAGTGGATTAATCAATATATCGTTCATAAAAGGTAATAAGTTAAAAATAAGTAAAAGTAAAATCACAAAGCACTTACATCACTTGAAATCAGAAAAAAAAAGTAGGTGAAATATTTCCATAGCCTTAATGTTACTTCATTTTAAATTTTATTTTTAGTAGTTTAGTAGTTGCTAATGCTAAGTTTTATGCAAACTTCATTAAAAGAGTGAATACTTAATAAAAATGAGTATTGCAAATAGTTTTATAAGATTTTGTCTAGTAAATCGAAATTTGTATTGGTCTTGAACGTTAGATATTACTACACTGTTTAAAGATGCAACTTGTGATTTATACTTTCATTACCTATAAACGCCTAATGTTAAATGTGACAAAAGGGATATCAGAGAAAAAAAAATACGTTAAAAACAAAAAATTAAGACGCTTAAGAGTACGGTACGTTCCTTTCCCCATAAAATAGTTATTGGCCCTTAATTTTGCTTTTTTCATTAGATAATAAAGGTTGTTTGTACAAGTTGAAAAATTTAAAATTTATACGAAACATAACTTTGTCATGTCGAAAGAAATTATGACAGAAAATTATAGACGCTTAAAATAAAAAGGTAAATAAGTTGGTATCATTCAAATTCTAAAAATCAAATTTAACTATCCTAATGCTGGACTTGTTAAGAAAAAGATTCTATTAGACTATCCTCATAGTTTTAACTTGAAAAGTGGTTCCATTACACAGATTTTGGAGTTTAAAATTACATAATAGCATACTCGGAGATCTAATTTTCAAACTCATCTTATGGAATATTTCTGATGGATTTAGGAAGCTGAAAAATTTATGAGGATAGTTAACATCTTCAGCTGCGATGACTGAATCAATAAAAAAGTGTTTTTGGAAATCATCTGCAAACTTTTAATAAAAGTTGTTTTTAATTTTCTCTGCTGTAACTTTTATCGGTAAAATTATCGCTATTTCACCCAATTTTTCGTTCAATTTGTTGGATAAAATTTCAGTGTCCGAGTGGAAAAAATAAAATTAGATTATCGATAGTTGTAACTAGTTTTTCAATTGATTAATTCATGGTAGTAAGACATTTTTTATTTCCATCATGTTGTTGCCAGTTTTTTAATAACTGTGTTGGAAATTCCATTTCCTCCACAATAATATATGCTCTCATACATCAAAAGAGAGACTCTACATAATGCCAGAAAAATTATTTTAAACAGAAATGAATGATGAAAGCTCTAGTTCTTCTCAAAATGACTGGTAATGTCTGTAAAAAATCAGCAGCAAAAATAAACATGATGCTGTACATGAATTTCTGGTTTGATTTTAAATCTAGTAACATCTTATTAGTTGCTTGAATATAAGTTCTGTGACTCATTGTGTACTTATCGAAGAACATGTAATGATACTTTAAAAGTAGAGTGAGCTGCTCTATATGCATTTAAGTGGCAGCAATGCCAGAAAATACAACAGCAAGGGTAAGTTTTCCAGCAGACCTTACTTTAGCCAACATCAGAACGATTAGGAATGTTTTTTCAGTGCCTCCAGGACACAGTGGGCAAAAAATGGCAAGAAATAGTCAAAACTAAAGATTCACTTGAGCTTTTGACAGAAACGGACACGGTTATTTGGTACGGATTCCTAAAATGATAGTGGATAGTTTCTAATGAATAAAAAATGATGTCTTACGAGTATTTTTTTTAATTAACATACAAAATCAGTATTTAAAATTGAAGTACCTAACCAAAAACCAGTAGCTAAAATTATCTTCTAGCATTTCAGGAATCCACACCACTATACAGATTCCTTCTTTCAAAAACTAACGTGAATATTTAATTATGACTACTTTTTTCTATTCACCGCCGACTGTGCAGAGACATCCCATTTTTCCTTTATTATTTGAGACACTATTAATCATAAAAATTGATAGCTTGTTATTAATTAAGAACGAACTTTAGATGCTTCTGCTTAACGAAAGTATGTAAATAGCGATAATTAAAACCTCGTTCGATGGAATGCTCAAAAGGATATTTAGTACAAAGTTCCTGACGAAATAGTGAGCTTATCCCAAACTCAGAAAAAGTTTTTTCTTAAAGAAAGAGATGACCTTGTTTTTAATTCCATTTAAAAATTCCTTCAGAGAATACTTATTAATAATCATGGTAATGAATTCACTGAAAGTAAAGAATATCTTCGCATAAATGTTGTTTGAACATACTTCATATTTCACAAAATTGATGTTGCAATAGCACGTAAACAACTATAATCGTTGCAAATAAGTAATGAAATGAGGATGGATTTTCAGACAAGGCAGTATCTGCAAGTGTTTTTTAAAGTTATACTTCTATAGGCACGTTATGCGTGAGAGTAAATGAATGGTTTCAAATTAGTGACCTTGACAAAAAGTGAGATGGAACTGGATTTTGCATATTACTCTCCCTTCGCCCCGCTCCTCTTGCCATACTTCTAGTCCTCTCCACACCACACTACGCCACCGCACCACACCACACATTTTATGTGTAGTTCATAACATTTGTTACGTGTAAATTTTAAAATAAACTTTTTTTTCAGTTGATTGTCTGTTTCAAAAAATTTATAATTACTATATTTCAGCGAAGCGGCTTTTTTAGGTACTGATGAATATTTATTAATTTTTCATTAATTTGTTACTTTGGCAATAAATAAATTATTGTTAGTAAAATTTTTTCGTACTTCTTTAAAACTTTCATAAATACAAAAAATAGTTTTTTACATAGTTACTGGGGAAAAAGTTCAGAGGAGTGAGAGGAGTGCAAATATGTGCAGCAAATCTGGCAATTGTTTTTATCATGTGGATGTAGTTGCATACATACTTTTACACAAACTCGATCCCCTCTTTCTAAATTTATTTAAAAATCAACTTGTAGGTCTATTTAAAATATTTATAGCTTTATCTAAAATTAATCTTTAATACCGACAAATTTGAAGATTTCTACAGATCAAATAAATGCAATTTTACGTACTTTTTCTTTCTTGTTTTCTTCTTTTCTTCTCACCAATTTTTAATTTTTTCATTATTAGCAGCACTTTCAGAGTATAAAAAAGTTTGAGCAAAATTATCCTTTTTGCAAAGTTCACAGAATGCAGTCAAACCTGTTTCACACGAGTAATTATACACTTTATGGTAATTTCTTATTATAAACATCCTAATATAAAGTGTTTATCTAGCGTGAGTTTCAAAATCGAAAAAATGCCAAAATCCTTCAGAGAAACAAACAGAGCATAAATTAGAATAATTTGACATCAAGATAAGACAGTAAGTAAGAGACGACCCAGTGGTTATCAGTTTTTACATTTTTACCCCGAATTGTAACTACATAACTTTGACCTTTATGTGCAGATAATCTTCAATAATCGATACCATACCCGTTATCTGCAGTTTGAGTTTCTTCTAGAAAATTGCAAGGATAATATATAAGACGTCTTTTTTCATGCATAAATGTTAAAGCCATGTTGAACTCGCCAGAAGACCCATGAATCATGCTTTTGAAATAATATTTAATAGCAAGGGATCTTGTTGTCAATATGGTTAGTAACCTAAATTTTATTGTTTATTTTATCTCGCTGAATTCTTATTTTTAGCCATAAAAGTATGTGCAGGTGAGGTAGGCCTCCTTTTAGTAAAGTTGTAAAATAATCTTACTAATATATAAAGCAAAGTCGCTAAAACCGTTGTAATCGCTAACCGCGAAAACTACTGAACCGATTTTGCTGAAATTTTGCACACTGATTCATGATACTTCCTTGATGGTTTTAGTATAGTTTTTATCTTAAAAAATTTAATAACAATAGCAATAAATGAGCTCAAAGTTTTGCAAAAATACGCCAGCTTTTTACTATAGTTCAGTAAAATCTGCTGGGTGGCGTCCACATAAAATCGAAGCTACCTGCAACATAATTAAATAAGTGTGGTTATAATAGGCCGGAGCTTATCGATAGTTGTATAGTCGTGCTTCGACAGCTCAGCAAGCTGTACAGAGAATGCTGGTGATAGTCCTGCAGCTGGGTATCCCGGTTACGGACGACACTCTTTTCTAAGGTGGAAGGGACCTAAGTGTCTCTCCACCCTGAATCTCGACGAGTGCGATCAAAAAAAAAAAAATCAATTCCAACCGATGCCATCTCTGCCAGAATACCAGGAGACATATCTAGCCAGAGCACAATCTGCACCAACTCTTCAGAGTTGTGTGGCAGTCCCACCATCCCACCTGGTGTAGTTAGCGAATTTGTGGCTACAAATGTAAGCAAGGGAAAACAGCTTTAAAAGGCATAGGCAGCCACAACGGCTACCTTCTTAGTCGCCGCGTCCCCAACGTGCTTACCCACATGTTCCCGTCTAACGATGAGCGGTTGGTTATCCGGGAAACGACCCGAGACGAGATATTCTTTGGTCAGCGGCGTACCTCCCTCCAATACAGTCTCCGTACATCGAAACTTCCAGGGTAAGAATCAAGCAACCCGTAGCCAGCTCTTCATCATCAGGAATAATAATAAAGAATAGCTTGGAAGTTTCACTACTGGCGCTTTTTAGGGCCATTATAAGTATTTACGTTTTCTACTTAACCATCAATTTCATCGGTTCTTTTTAGGGGCCACCTAAGTGTAAACTACCTTGCCAACAAAGACATTTTTATTACCATTTCCGGAAGCGATTCGTCGACTAAAAGACTATATTAACTAAAGACGGGCACTATTAAACCAAGTCAGCTATTCACTGGCAGACGTCACCTGCTGAGTTGTTCTTCGCAAGGCTGGAAAACTCGGTGACCGACGACCCTATATTACCCTCTCGACTCTAAACATTCAACCAGGAATCACTCTCCAAGGTTTGAGCTGGGAAACCTATAACAACTATAAAGGAAAAAAAACTTGAGCCAACGGGACAGCCTCCACTGGACAAGTATCACTAACCAATCTCCCCATCTAAGATCACCAAAACAACTGAATCTGCAAATAAAAAGGTGCTTTAGACACCAATGTCTTTGACGTTATACTGGGAGACGTTGGGAAAGAGTACTACAACTATCCCCAAAGCTTCGGACTTTGTAATTTTTCTCCCAATCAGTCTGGGTCTTCAACAGTAAGCCAGACAAGATCACCCTGAGGTATCCAGGCAGTCACAATTGCTGTTAACTGCAGTTAAGAAAGAGTTAACTTAAGAAGCTCACCGGTCCTTTTTAGGGCCATTGGACGTCCAACTACCTAGCCAACAAATGTATTAAAATTAACAAAGTTTACTGAAAATAGCCTTTAGGGATCATAAAAGTCGTAAGCATGCCAATAGTCACAAAAGGGTATATTGGAAAGAAAACTTTAAATGTATCTAATGAATACAATTTGAGGCGTCAAGAAACTGACGCAGAAAATTTATTAAGATTGAAACAGCAGCGTCAAAATCGACAACTTTAAAGTCCATTACGTGAGAGATCAGCTTTTCATTGTACCCTCACAGCAATCTCTGAAATCTTTAAAGATCCTACTTCAGATTTTTAAATAAGTAGAAAATGTATTTCTGTTTTTGTGGCAATAAAAATGTTGGGTTTAAGGTCCAGGACTTTGTTGCTCTGGTAATAAAATTGTGAGATTTGAGAAAAAAAATTTTTTTTTCAATATAAATTTTTTAGGGGTTTAAAATCTTAACAGCTTTAAAAAATAGCCCATACGTGAATTACACAGAAGAAACTGTAAATCAACAACTTCTTATAGCCATCGATTATTTTATGGCATAAAGAATGCACGGTACTTTTCAGCATAATTATTTTTTTGAATTTTTACACCTTATTATTTGACCAAATAAACTATATGGATTCCGAAAAAATATGTTTTTAATAAGAAGATTATTGTTCTGTGATGTATCGGGAATATGTGTAAAATTTTCTAACTAAAAATGTTTTACATTACATGTCAACACACTACGGTGTTTTATTTAGTAAGTCTCGGGCGAAGCCGAGACGGGGGGGCTGCTAGTTGTTAATAAGATAGTTCAACGTTGGATAGTCTTAAAAAAGCCAGAGTTTCCAACCTCACGACAAACAGCTTCACTTTTAAAGTCTGCCTATGAATGACTACATTGGTTCAATAGTGACCTGTGCTCTGGCAGTACCAGGTTGGTTGGAAGAACAACCACGATTATCTGGTGTGTCACAGAAGACTTTGTGGGTCAGACCACCATTGGTTATCTTGGCAGTCTAGGGTAAAAGTCGGGGTAGGTTGTTAGCCCATAAAAGACCATCAGAGTTTCGTCAGTAGCAAGGATACCCAACTTCTCGACTAACAGCTGTGTTCTTGACGTACTGCTAGTAAAACTGTGGTAATCGACAATTCACTTGAGAATATTGTTTCTAGATTTGTCGACTTTCATTGCAGGTGGCTTTAATTTTATTTTGACACCACCAAGCAGATCCTATGAAACTAAAGTGCAAAGCTACAGTTTTTCTGCGGAAATTTGAGCTTATTAGTTGCTACTATTATTAATTTTTTTGATAAAGTAACAATGCAAAAACTATCTAGGAAGGGTCAAAAATTAGTACACAGAATTGAAACAAAATTGGTTCAGTATTTTTTAAGGTCAGTGATAACAAAGTTTTTTGAGACTTTACTGTGTATTAAAGTTAGATGGTAAGCTTGTGTATATGATTATACATCATCACACGCTATTCAGGAGAAGTCTTAGTACTCTTATGGAACTTTCCTTGCTATTACTAGTCTGTAGTTAATACCCTTTTTTTATCAAAGGACTACGTTTAATAAAACCCTTAAGTTGAAAACATTAAGAGTATGATGTGACCATTGTATTTAAATTTACAATATGTCCTAATAACAAATTGTTGTTAAGAACTTTTTCTTAAAGAATTTAAAGCCATCACTCATTCTTGTTTATGAAATAATGTAATTTCCATATTTATTCTAAACTCTACTGATATCATACTCATGACATTACCTCGTATACTTTTGCAAAATTACTTTTTCTTTCTTGTCCATTTAATAATGTTTTTGTTTTTGTGTCCCATTATTTATTAATTTATTTTTTTTCCTATTCAGACCAAACAAGGAGTCTCTAAACTCATAATTTTGTATGGAGTGTAATATTTCTATTTCAAATATTTAAAACTTTTTTACCAGTTTTTTTTTTTCTTTTAAGTTTGAATAATAATTTTTTTTAAGTTAAGCTTCTTATGCACCATTCTGAAGCTGAGAGTTAAGCTGCGTATGCATCGAGTTTTGAACTTCCAGGACTAGCCATAAGCCCTTGTGAGTGCAAGTAAGAAGCGAGTGTAAACTTATAAACATGATAAATGAAATTAAAGTGGAAGAACGAAGTTTAAGACTCATTTTTTTTTTTTTTTAATACATAAAATCATAAAAATTAAGGTAAAGAGAATCGTACCTTTTAGTTACACCATTGTGAAGCAACTAATGATTAAAGCTCAGAAAACAAAGTTGTTACTGTACAAATCAAAACCTTATTAATTTTTTTTAATAAAAAAAATTTTTAATTAAAAACAAAACAAAATAACAATTAGAAATAATGTACTTTGTAAATAAAATAATAAAAAACAATCAACTTTAAAATCATCAAACCAAACGACCTTGAATCCTTATATTAGACATTCGCGCGCGTATTTGCTATGAGAATAAAGACAGCCAGCGCTCTAGTCAACAATTTTTTGTAACGCTGGCTGGATAGTGGACGACTTTTATGATGCCAAATCTAGAAAAAATATTTCATACAATTAATAGAATTTCTGTATGATTAAGCAAATGTTATTGAAACATGATGGAAAAAATCTTCTTGATTAAAAAAATATGTGAAGCGACTTTACAAAGTCGAGCAAAATAGCCTCGATGCTTCTACCAGAAGAAAACATGACGTCAAATTGTATGTATCTGTCTGTTCTAACAATACGTGAAGGTAAGCTTGTTTGACTTTTTATATGGCGTTTGAGTTACACATCCACTAAAATTACTTCACATATTTTTTGTAGTCAAAAAATTTCTCACATTATCTTTAATCAACACTTGCTCAACCATGTAAAAATTAAATTGATTGTAATAAATATTTTTTCTAGGTTTGTCATCGCGGAAGTTGACCATTATTAAGCCAGCGTTGCAAAAAATCGCTAACTAGAGCCCTGGCTTGTGAGGGTCGAATTTTTCTTAATTATTAGTACACATACTATTTTTTACTTCTTGTTTTATTTATTTTTTTTTCATTTCTTGTTTTATTTTTTTTTATATTTAATTTTATTACATTTTTTTTTTATTGTTTTGTGTTTCCTTTATTTAATGTCTTTTTTATTTTTATATTTATTTTTTTTTTTCATTCCCTTTTTTATTTTATTTTTTTTCATCTCATTGTATTTATTCATGTCTTTTGTAATTTTATTTCATTTTATTTTTATATTTCATTTCATTTATTTAAAAGAAAAATTCGTTTTTACTTATTTTTTTGCGATTTTATAGCCCATTAATACAAGCTTTGTTTTATTTTTATATAATTACTCAATTACATTGTGCCATTATTTGTTTATCAAATTTAAAATAAGTGACCTTAAAAACTATTAAAATGACATAAAACTCGAAATATATTTATATAATGATCTTACATAATTCGTTTATGATTGAATGATGTTAATGACTCCAATAACAGCGGGTAGGACGGAATGCAATAAATACTAACTCCAAACTAGTTTTTAACAGCAACAGCTATTGGAGTTAGTATTTATTGCCTTTAATTTATGATTGATTTAATGAATTACTTTATTCATGAAATTATGTGATATTGTAACATAATTTGTTTGTCGAATTTGAAATAAGCGCCTTTAAAAACCATTGATACAATCTTCAACTCGATTCCACATGTTTTTTTTTTTTTTTTTTTTTTTTTTGTATTAAGTATTTAGAAAACAAATACAAATATAATTTATCATGAATCGAATGTATTATCAGTGAATGCATGTAAAAATGAAATATTTTAGTTACGAACCACATCAAAAGTACAAAAGTACAAGAAATCAAGTTTCTATAAACGGAAGCGCTCGTAGCAGAGTGGGTGAGATAATGGACTCATATGCAGGAGGTCGAGGGTTCAAATTTCCTTATTGGAAAATGTTTTTTTTTTTTTTTTTTAAGAATTGTAAAAGAAAAAAATTCAAAGTGAAATAAAAATTGTTGTGTGAAAATAAAAAGAAAGGTATGCAGAAGAGTACGAGACGGTTGGCAGATATACATATATAGTGGAGAGAGGAGAAGTGTATAGAGAACAGTCGGTAAGGGGGACGGGGTAAGGGGGGAAACTTGAGAGGAAGAGTAAACCACTTTTATTTAAAAAAAAAAAAATCTGTTGGTTTTAAAATTCCAGCCCCCCGAGTAACGCGACATAAAAAACTTCGTTCTAAAAACAAGGAGTCAAGCCAAGAACTCGTGGGTACGAAGCTAGATTTGTAATGCCCCCAACCCATAGCACAAGATACCTCACTGAGAGCATGTAAGTACACAGTCAGATTCATATTGCCCCTGATAGGTAGTACATGACATCTTGGGTGGATTTCCTGCCTTTTAATTAAATAATAATAAATAAATTAACTCTTTTTGAACTCTACTAGGCGCAATAGTTTCTCGATGTCTTGGGATAGCTTCAGTTCGTATTGCCCTGAAGATCCGCCGATCCACTGATTTTCTATATATAGGATTCACCTCGGTTCGCAATGCCCCGAGGGTTGGCTCCTTACCTAAGTGATCCAAAAAAAAAAACAATGGGGAGAGAAAGCTAAGAGACTGCACTAGCCTCGTTGCTGTCTCACCTATTGCTACGTTTTTTCAAAACCAAGAATGAATACAGAGAAATACAAGTTTTTAGAGAATAGGTATATATATATAACATACTTGTGGTCACGGTGGCGCAATGGTTGAGTTGCAGTTCCATCGATCTCCGAGGTTAAGCTGCATTTGGCGCAGTTAGTACTTGGATGGGTGATCGTGTGGTCACCAATTAGGTCTCGCCCTTTCGCCTGTGCTCTTGATTCTCGAAGGTCGATTAACTGTTTCTCTGACGCTTTGTCTACGTGATCATAGGTGTGACTGAGTTGGTCCAGAAGTTTATGTATGTATATTAACATCTGGTCATAACTCAGGTGCATCGATGGCTACTTAACACTTTGCTTGTATAAAAAATGTCATGTCTGAGCCTACGGGCGATGATGAATAAAAAAAAAAAGTATATATAAATTTATTAAACATTTAATATATACACGATGTTTTAAGAGGGTTATTGTTGTACAATACGCGCTAAAAATTTGGTGTATCAAGATCCAAGCTAATTGGACACCCTTTTCTTTCCGTAACGATAAATTTTTATGAGTGAATGTACTCGCGCATGCACAGTTTGAGTCTAGCCATCTGTTTTCTTCGTTTTCATCAAACTTTTGGCAAAATGCGCTACTTCATATTACAACATCTTATAAACTATAAAGCTAGGCCCTCTAAAATTTGAGAAAATTCTTCCTAATACAGTCACCTTCAGCGTATTAATTTCGTAGGAAAATCTATAAAAAATTAAACAAGTTATGTGACAATAAGCATGGTTGGCAGTGAGCTCACGACGACCTCTCCATAAGAGCCCGTGTTTAACAGAAAAACTTTAAGATTTTTTTTTTCATTCAGATTCATTCCTCTAAAATTTTAATATGATATGTGTAGTGATAAAATAAGTACCTTATAATTTTTTTTTAAATTCTATAGAAAAAAAAATATCACGATAACCCCTTAAAGAGCCACGCTCATATGTAAAAGGTCGGACCCGCTGCGTAAGGCAAAAGTAGAGTGATCGATCCGTGTCCCTACTGGGTCTTTTATCCCTGAATCTGTGGTGGCAGCTTGATTAAGGCAGCTTGGTCGCTGATAAAAGTAAAGTTTCGCTTAGTTTTACTGTGTTATAGAGGGCGATAATACACATTTATAGGTGCTAGAATTCACATGAACAATAGCTTTGGTTTAGTAATATATTTAAGTATACTTGTAACCTCACAGGCTATCTTCACTCTCACAGCAAATATGAACCTTCATAACAAGAGGTAACAAATTATTAACTCACTAGGTTTATGAAGCACTTTAAAAGTTTTTATTGCAAATGCTGTTTAATAGTACCAATTATTTTTAAGCTGCAAATGAATTTAAAAAAAACATACCTTTTCGTTATAGCTTAAAATACAATTTGTTACTCGCGTCACAGCGAGAACGTATTCGCTCCGAGGGTTGGCGTGGTGGGGAAAAAAGTTCGACAGTGCTTCGCATGGTGGCAGATAGTTTTGAAAAGAAGGGACGCCTAATGCTGGTTAAGAAAGAAGTTTTTTTTTTTTAATTCCTTATAACGCTTGTTGTTGCGTTGTTACTTGCAGAAATAAAATAAGTGGCGAAATAGCGGAGCAAGATTCTTTTATTTTCCCCATCTGAAAAAAAATTTGGAAAGATGGCAAATATGGACAAGAGCTGTACGAAGGAACAAGTAATTTAATCTCACTTTTACTCCAATATCTCTTTGTTTACTTCATGCAGATACATTCTATCGTGATGTTTTACTTTTGTTTTTGATGTCAGTGTAGATGGATCTGAATGGACTCCCAAATTAGGGGATGTGATTTGTAGTGATCATTTTATTGGGAATATTAAATCGAATGATCCTTACATCCCTAGTTATTCACCAGTGATATTTCCCCAAATCTACAAAAAAAAAGTAAATTCGATTATTGTACAAAACAGGTTGATACAATTTTATAGTTTTGCAATTCAATTTATTGAATGTACATTGCATAACATATTACTACTTGCATTCCTGGCACAAGCGTTTAATGAAGAGACGAACGAGCATAATAAATAAAAAAGAAGCGAACGTTTTGCAGACTATGACACAAGTTCCAGAAAATGTCAGTGAAACTGGGGCAATTGAAGAGATTGATATTCAAATTCCAGAATATAAAAAAGATGCTTTGTGTCCAGTTTACTAGTATCAAACTACTCTCACGACTCAATGTAATACTTTTGTCTGTAGCAAATGTATGTGTGTAAATTCCACCACAGCTGACTCAGAAATTCAAACTGATATTATTGTAAATAAAAATATCGTAAGCTATAGTACAGTGACAACAAAAGAGCTGTGAAACACGTTTAAAAAGCTTTGTCGTTACACATGTACAAACAAACAATGAGTATAAAATAAGTAATGATCAGCTTTTTCAAGGCTTCTCATCGATTGAAAATGATTAACAGTTAATGGATCTAGGTGGAGTAACGCTGAGAAATTTTAATATCTTACTATGCCAGAATGCTTCAAGCCTAATTACGAAGAACACAAGAGTTATTTTGGACTGCATAGAGTTTCGGGTTGAGATACCGTCAAGATCAGATAATCAGGTGTGGTTTTATGCCCATTACAAAAAGGGTTTCACTGTGAAAGTTTTAATTGGCATAACATCCAGTGGTTTCATAAGTTTTAAATCCGAAGTTTACGGTGGACGAAAATCTAATTCTCAGATAACTATTTAATTTGGCGTTTTGGATTTCTTGAAAGATAAAGATCATGTATTGGCTGCTAAAGGTTTTCTTGAAGTAAAAACAGAAACAAATACCAAAGAAAAAGATATTTTAATTGTTAAGCCCCCTTTTCTAGAAAATAAAACAGCATTCACAAAGGAAGATTGCAACAAAACTTACAGCGTTGTTAGAGTTCGTATTCACGTTGAGCGTATCATGCAAAGAAATAAACTGATTTATTAATGTCACATAATTTATTAATCACAATCATTAATCACAACAGCATCACATTTTTATTATGTTACTTTTATAATTATACTTTTTATTTTATACTTAATCTTTAAAAAATTTACTTTAATTATTCATTTAGTTAGCTAAATCTTGTCCATTAAAAGTACGATTGACTATTCATTTATCTTTTAGTTTTTTTAAAGCTCGTAAAACTGAATCAAACTAGAACTTTTTACATGAAGGTATAACAGTACTAATAAAAGATTCATCTCTGAGAACACAAACTTTGACACTCTGACTTTTGAAAGGTGAAAAACAGAATAAGTCACATTTGCTTAAACCAGTTAAATACAACTGTGTTTTGCATTGTGTATAATATTTATGTAATTTATTTAAATTTACTGTGCCATTATTGTCTAGACTTAAATACACTAATTGTTTTTCCCCATTACATTCACAATGCACTTATTTTCACATGACTTTGGACACTTTATTTCCAAAATTTTTGTGATGCATCCATCTTCCACAACGACTCTATCTAAGCTTGCACAGAGCCGCGGCTGCAAATAAGATACCAACAGTCCTATTTTTTTACTTCTACTCTGTAAGTAGACACATTAATTTTTCGGGCCGTATCTTTGTATTTAGTTCCATATTTTGTTGAGTTGGTATTAATATTCTTTGGTTTAATTATGTCATAAACTAATGTTTCGACAGTCTTTGTTTTGCGAGTTTAAATTGCATAAACATTTGAACTTGCACTTACTCTTAGAATCCTGGATTTGAACCACTCTGAAGATCGAGTTTTTTTAATTGTGTCACAATACAGATCAGTAATCTATTCTCAGTTTAATTTTATATTATTGTTATAAAAAATTCTTTAATAAGCGTCTCTAAACTTGAAACTGATGCCATGATCATCTAAGAAGAAAAAAAATAGCTCCAAGCAAACCCTGCATTTTTTTTGAACTGGTTCAGTCCATGGTTGAGTTCAACTTCTTTAAAAAACAAGTCTATTGCCAAGGCATCTTTATTTTTGCAAGAAACTGACAGTATAGTTTTTAAATGAGAAGGATGCTCTAATTATTTTTATTGTGGAGGTTGATTTATACATTGAAATTTTTTTTTTTTCAATGGAAACATTTCTCCAAGACTTAGAACTTTGACATATTTTTCTTGCAGCATCATTTTTACATTGGGTTTTTCCAATACTTGTTTATAATCAGTTTTTGTAAGACTTTTTCATTGTTGGTGTGGTCAATCAGAGCTGCAATATTCTTGCATTTCTCACTCTTACTGTAAGTGCATGTGCATGATACACCTGTCACATTCCTTCTCTTATCAAGCTGTAATAATAAAAAAAAAACTTATGATAGTATTCTTTAAATTCACGATACTCTTTAAAAAATTGGTACTTATATGCTTACTTCTAATTAAACATCATACGGTTTGGATGTGACGAACGTTTGTCTGAGACAAGTAGCTCCTACAGTGTAGTGTAACATCGGTGTATCCACATTAATTTTTTTTTCCTCTTGCTTCAAATCTTTCCGTGCCGATTTTAAAATACAAAACGCAGGGGCCAACGTGCATCTGCAAAGAGGTGAATCACCTACAAGAATGCTCGTAGCTAAGGTACTACGACCATGCATGACTCACTTACATGCACGCTGGCCCACGCTGACCGGAAATGCAAAATAAAATATTTTTCTACAACCATCGATACAAAAGTTTAACTGGGAACAGTTAAACTGAAATATTAAATTCAGATATAATGTTAGATAAACATAAGGTTGAACATTAGGATAGCTTAGAATTAATGCATAGAAATAAGCGAAAATATTATTACAAGCCAGAATCATCACAAACAACCAGTACGTACTACACCACTAGCAAACAACTACATTACATATTAACTATAACAAATTTGGTACACAACTTTAGTAACCTTCAAAGAACTATCCGATTTTTACCTTTCAAGTTAGCAAACTCATAATTTACAGAGTAATCATTTTTTCATCGAATTAATAATTTCATAAACATACTGCAATAGTCTAATTTGTAATCTAGTTGATTGCTAACACCTTTTCCCGAATGTAAAGGAAAAACGGAAAATAGCCCTTCCCTTTTTCTTGACTCGGAGAGAGAGTCCGTATGCCTGCCTCCAATAGGGGTAACAGAGTCCTGATTCCCCAGGGTACCACGAGACGACTCCCTCTCCAACTACTAGCAGCAGAAAAACATGTTTACCAAAATTATACCAAAATTCCGCATTATTTTCGTAACATTATAAACATTCAAACTACCGGTAAAACAAATTATGTTAACTCACAACAAGCAAAGCACTAGTATTTGAACAACTGCTATTCTTATTATCATCATTATGATTATTATTATTATTATTATTATTATTATTATTATAATTGTTACTACTATTATTATAAATACCACCGCTAATTATAAGTTAGTACGGCCGCAGCCACCGTTTTGGCGCTTAAGTAGTAGTATTAACTAACAACTCACCAATCGTTTGTTCACCCTAGCATCAACCGAATTCTTAAGCGATTTTCACCGCTCTTTTTGCAATGAACTTAGCTGAACGAACAACCAATGTGTAGCATTAGTAAATATTAATAATACCTGGTCGTAATGTTAAGATTGAAATATATTGAAATTCTGTCAACTTTTGATGTAAAAGAGAAAGGAAGGGCATGAGTAAGTGAATCACCTTCCCTTCTCTTGACGCACAGAGGAGAACAAGCCGGATGTGGGATGTGCCAATTTCTGAGTGGCTAAACTAGAGCAGTTCTAGCCAATTAGATTTTCGGCTATTGTCTTTTCTTCAAAATTTCCCCCCGGCAAGCTTTCCTGCGTTTTTCAAGCCAGCGCGTGACCGAGGTCCGCTTCTCGCAATAAAAAGGCCCGTAGGCCCAGAGAGCACCCACTTCAATTCGGCACGCGAAATTCGACGATACCCTTCGAAGTAGACTGAGTAGTGAGAGCCCGACTCTGCTACAACCCAGTCTTCTGCGAAGCGAGGACACTGTCGAATTTCGCTACCACCCTCGTACGATCAACTGGTTGCCAGAGTCCGTCTCTACTGCCACTTGATCTTCCTCGAGAGCGACTTACATTCACGCTGGTTCAATGTCTGTATAACAACTTTCGCGTTTGAATAAAAGTAAGTGACAACATATCATATTCTTTCTTTTGACCAAGTGTTTCCTTTTGCGCGAATACCATTACTCGCCCTAGTATTGGCACCCGCGGATCACCGGGAAGTGTAAAGTGTTTTCGTTTGCGCAAACGCCATATTAATACCCGCGGATCACAGGGAAGTATAAAGTGTTCTTCGCGAACGCCATTACTCGCCACAGTATTGGCACCCTTCGGTCACCGGTAATAACAAATTAATCTTCAGTATAAAGTGTTCTTCGCGAACGCCATTACTCGCCACAGTATTGGCACCCTTCGGTCGCCGGTAATAACAAATTAATCTTCAGTATAAAGTGTTCTTCGCAAACGCCATTACTCGCCACAGTATTGGCACCCTTCGGTCACCGGTAATAACAAATTAATCTTCAGTATAAAGTGTCCTTCGCAAACGCCATTACTCGCCACAGTATTGGCACCCTTCAGTCACCGGTAATAACAAATTAATCTTCAGTATAAAGTGTTCTTCGCGAACGCCATTACTCGCCACAGTATTGGCACCCTTCGGTCACCGGTAATAACAAATTAATCTTCAGTATAAAGTGTTCTTCGCGAACGCCATTACTCGCCACAGTATTGGCACCCTTTGGTCACCGGTAATAACAAATTAATCTTCAGTATAAAGTGTTCTTCGCGAACGCCATTACTCGCCACAGTATTGGCACCCTTCGGTCACCGGTAATAACAAATTAATCTCCAGTATAAAGTGTTCTTCGCGAACGCCATTACTCGCCACAGTATTGGCATCCTTCAGTCATCGATAATATCAAATTAGCCACGGACAATCCGTTGCCCTCCGTGGTAATAATACTATTAGAATAACAACGAACGGTTGAGTTAAGGCAAATGCTTACCGTGATATTAGTGTGTCAAGGTCAAATTACATACGATATCCTTACTCGTGACGGTGTTAACTGTTTTTAGATCGTGAACGAGGTATACACCGCTCTTGACAAAAGAAAACCGCGAGCAAGTGCATCGGAATATTGCACAGCAGTCAATCTTAGTCGCGTGAAGGCAATTGTACCCCTTTTTGAGTAACGCGTCTTTAAGCTGAATAACCCTTTTAACCCCGCGTCCCACCTACGCGCCCAGTGTAAATCCCGAGTTATTGAGCGAAAGCTTAGGCTCAAATAATACGTTGCGCCGACGTAACAGTAGCTTATCCCATTGATTTTCATTTCCACAACGTTTAGCAAGTGACCAGAATCACATAATTTTTTTCCCTTTTTTAGCGTTTCTGGTTGAAATGTTATAAAAGAATTTACTTTGGCGAATCCAGTCCTTATGCTTAGCTACATTTTTCCGCTGCCTGTTCAACTATTTTTACTTAAATGAACAGTTTATATCACAACTATAATTGAGTTTGAAAAAAGGACTATTGTATTTAAGTAAATAATACTTTAATAACAATAATGAGTTACACAATCACAGTCACATAACCTTCATTTTAGAAAACTGAATTGATCCTCCTTGTAATTAAAGCCTGATTTTCGTAACAAAAACAACTCGATATTAAGTAAAACTCATCTCAATACAAGTTTATGTCAAACATGGGGAAGTTTTTTTAATTAAAAACTATATACCTACATTTTCTTTCGCATCTGTGTACATTACAATGCTAAAGCGTCCTCACTTTTTGAAAAGGGTACCACGTGACCTGTCTATATTGGTTAACCCTCGGAGCGAATATTCTCTTTCTCACACTTATATGGGAATATGGACTAGTCCTGGAAGTCCAAGACTCCATGTATGAGCAGCCTTATGGGTGATGAACATCCTGAAGGAACATTAACTGCCATATAGTACTATCCAACCAAGCACCCACTGTCTACTAAATTAAAAGCTGCATAGATCTAAGCCTTACATTGTATAGTTTATTTTCTATAAAATAATTTTTTAATTTTTAATGGGTATGAGATGCTTTTTTTACATACTCACAGGTATTTAAGCAGATGTTAAGAATATTTTAGTTTGAGGCCAAAAAATTCCGAAGCACACTCATGCAATTCGGTATGAACTTATCAAGATATAGTTGTATACTAAATCAAACGTATGGGTGCAATACTGGTTAGTACATAGACTAAACGTATATGGGTACAAAATTCTGAATCGATTTACCGTGTCACTATTAAAATATTCTTCTCAAAAATCACTTATTTCATTACCTATAACCATAGGAAGAATGGTGCAAAAACTGCTTAGTTTTACTATTCTAAAGGCTTTTACTTACTGTGTAAGAAACATTGGGATGGAATGGATTACTAATGAATGAACATTACTTGAAAATAAGAAATACTATCATAAATATTTAACTACAATACTCAATCAGTTTCTTAACAACCAAGGAATACAGTTTACCAACTCAACTAATATTAACAAATTTTCCTTGTACATGAAAAAAATTGGCATGTTCTTAAAATTAAGCAGAGCTGCTAAGTTATAGAGTTCTAGCTTTCTGTCTGAAGGGCTTGGGTTCAAGACTCCGTGCAAACACTTTTTTGCGAGTATACCTCTGAGATATTTTTTACATGTTCTAATCACCATGATAGCTTCTAGGGCTGATGCAGCTGATGTCTAATTCTTAATCGTGCCATGCTAATAATAATGATAACGAATGTCTCAAGGGAGGATAAGAGAGGAGAATTCTCTGACAGTAAATGCATCTCTAAAATTATCATTAATACAGAATATAAAATGTTGCATTTCTTTGTGGAACCTTCATTTCTACCAAACTTTACTACTAGATTTATTTGTACTAAAACTATCAAAAGTCATGAAATAAAGAAAAAAAGCATACAGCGTTGTTAAGTAGAGACCTACTTAATGGAAAACTTACATGTAAACAAATATTAGGTACCTCAAATTAATAAATTAATTGACTGCTCGAAACTAGTAGAAAAAATTGACACCTGAAAAGAAGGCTATCCCAACTATCTGTTTTAACGGAGATTATCCTAAATTGGCACTTTTGCGAAGAGTATCTCACCAAGTTACTGTGACGAACGAAAACGCACCACTTTTTACTAAACCAAAGACAATCCCACTAATTATACCTAATTATACAGTACAGGAAGAAAATTTTCTAGAGAACACACCTTCCTCCTTATTAGTTGTGCCATTGCTTGTATTCCCTTATACTACTTGAAGTAGATGGATTACAGAGACTTGTTTTGTTTATTAATATAAGTCAATTATTTTTAAAAAAATAAACAAATTATGAAAACGATATTGGGTCAGGCGAGTAAGCGAGTTTTGACACGTAGTGTTTAAAACCTTGTTGCTTTTCTGAGATGTTTCTTTTATTTATAAGGGTATATATAAATAAGCAAATAAATAACGAAAGAAAAAAATCAAATAACTGATAAGTGGTCAGAATAAAAGTAAAAGTTTCGCCAATCTACGTAACTTTGCTGGACATTTTGCTTTATTTGTCAATAGGTATATAGATAAGTAAATTAGAAGACAAACGAATGAAAGAACCATGGAATGGATGAATTAAAGATTCCAAATCCTTACAACCCTTAAATGAGTAATTCTACTGGCTGGATGCACATGATAGACGAGTATGACAATACCATTTTTGGTTTACTTTTTTTTAATGAGTATTAAGTATACTAATTTTGATGCAGTTTTGTTCTTTCAAAGGATCATTCCAAAAAAGTTAGCAACAAAAGTTAAGTCAATAACTTTTTTAAGCTATGATTAATAAATTTTAATGTGGTTGATAAAATTCAACAATAAATTTAAAAAGATTGTTTTCATTTTAACGATTAAAAGTAAGAAAATTGTTCATATACATAGTATGTATGTTATCGTTTTATTTTTATTCAAAATACGCTTTCTCACGCCTTTCACCTTTCTGCTAGCTTCCCAAGCAGCAGTTTCATCCTTAATAGGAGAGTTGGTTAACACTGCAGATTTCATCTTGCGTCTCTTTGGTTGGTTTCCTTTTCGTAGTGGAGCTTTTGGAAGTGGCTTTAGAGCAAACGGTGAAATACTAGTAGAAGTATAGAAAATTGGGCAAGACACTGAAACTGGATCAATGTTAGCAGACGGATTAGGGTCTTTGCTTAAAATAGATGTAGTAGCTACGGTCGTGTTTTGCTCCACAGACGAAAGTTTTTTGCATTGACCATTCCAGTATTCGTCTTCTCTCTTAATATAGTTTTAGAATGACCTTTAATGAGGGTTTTAACATGCTGCAGCTTTCTTTAAACTTTGACCCCTTAATGTCACTTCCTCAGAAGCCATTTCCTATATTTCAACACTAGACGTGCCTCTATCCGTTTTTCTTTTATATTTATTGGGCATTCTCAAACAAAATGATAATATTCTATCACTCCTTGCTATGTAACATCTTATATTATTGCTACAAAAAAATAAAACAGGAGACGGAACATAATGTTTTACACCGATGAGAGTTGTAATAAATCGACAAACCTCAGGCGTGCCACGAGTAACTGTATCGGAATACTGCACAGCAGTCGCTCCGAGTCATAATAAGACAGTCGTAGCCCTTTTGCAAATACTCCATATTGTTTAAATTAATCATCCTCTGTCCTTCACGTCCCACCTACACCCCAAATGCGAGTTCCCAGTTATTAATAGCAAGCGTAGACTTGAATAAATCGTTGCGCAGACGTAACACAGCTTTACACATAGTTTTAATAGTAAATTATACATACTTAACAATTGATGAACATAATTAAAACATTAATTGTAGAACCTATGCTTGACATTTCACTAAGAAAAATATTGTTTCACATACAATTAATTGTTACTGAATAAATTCACATAAGAATTTTTTTAGAAAAATTGTAAAGTCAATTTTATATCCTAACTTTATTAAATTATAGTATTAGTACGATATGTAAGCTATCCGATTCTCCGTACATACAATTTTGTCATAGCCGAGTGGTTAAGAGTGCTTAGGTTGCACGCAAAATCTCAGCATCTGAAGTTCGAGACCATCTCCTGTACGGCCTTTTCCATAAGTCGTATTTGCATTCCAACATATATAGTGCCGTAGAAAATTAAATTTTTACAAGTTTAGATAAATACTAGCTTAACTTAAGTCAAATGTTTCAGCAAAAATCTAAGTTTGGGATCTTCTCATTGCCCATGTTTAGACAACGTTTGGCCAAACGTAAAAATTTCTACGTGGATTTCTTATTTTTTTTTACAGAAATCGTAAAACGTAAGGATTTTTTTGAAAAAATTTATTTCATAAAATGCATAGAAAAAGATATTTAACATACCTACAGAGCTTCAAAACATAGTTTGGCAAACAGATATTGTTCCATTTAATGACAGTATATTGTAAAATCACAAGATTTCTTTTATCATCGTTTATTTAGCAGTTGGGTAAGTTTAAGTGAGTCTTTGGTAGATTCTGCATTGGTTTTTGATATAATCCAATTATTTTGATCTTCTCATAGTTAAGTCCTTTTTTCTTATTTGAAATAACCACTGAAAGCAAGAAAGCAGATAATCTTTCGACTGCAGATATCTTTACGTTGCACTTTATACGATATTTCTCAGCGCATCCGGACTCCATGACCTTAGCTCCGATGGGTTCCTTTTTGCCTGTACCTTGTATTCCACGAGCTCTGGCATCTTTTGCCATATTATGTAGTGACTCATTTATAGTTTTTACCCTTTTTCTAGTCACATTACTTTACTCTCTTTTCCTTTTTGTTGAAAATAGCATTATTCTTCTGATCACATCAGAAGTTTTCGGTACGATCAAATCTAACAACAGAAATGAACGGTTAGATTATTTTTTTCTAATCTATTTTAATTTTACTCCCTCAAAAAGCAAGCTTTGTGGATCTCCGGATTAAGAAATTAAGATTTTTATATTTTTTTATGTTTCTGAGGTCACTCCATAAGACAGGGTATTTTTAAAAATGTCTGTCCGTATGAACGTAAGTACGTCTATAGTCCATAAATATGGATATCTTTGATGGAGAAATAGAACTTCATGATGGTTGTGTGACCTATATGCGGAAAGTTAACAGTCATTTTTTAAGAAGAATGATATATGTACATGTGACAATCTACATACACACATTTTAGTTACAGATATTGCCTACCTACCATTATGATTAAAACAACAAAATATGATTTTAGATTTAAAAATTATTAACTACGGAAAAAAAATTTTTTGGGAAAGCATTTGAAAAAATTTATCAGTATAATTTAAAATTATTCTTCGCAGTTCTACATTTATGTTAGTAAATGAAAAACTGATTAGGTGTTCAATTATCTACTATTCCTAGTGTTGATATACCTAGCTATGTCTCACTGCGTCAAGGTATGCTCTGCTGGCAAGGTATAGTGTAAGGACATAGTGAGGCAATTTCACTTGATGTTGACTCGGTACGTCAATGTCTTATCGTTATGCCAATTAGTGTCAAGACTGTGGACTGGCCCTTATTTTCATAAAAATTTCCATGTAATCATTTTATTCATATAACTAAGTAATATAGTTCTTTAAAATATTTAGAAATAACTATTACCATATTTATATGACTTAAAAAAAAAATTATTGCTTATTCAAATTATGCAATTATCAGACAAGAATCAAAATTAAGTAAATATGTACACCCTTCTAACCGTTTAAGGTACGCTACCAAATGAGGCTTCCAAAATGTTTTTCCAAATATATTATTCTGAACAGTTATGACGATGCTCTTTAAATTACTATAACAACATTGTTTCTGCTTGTGCACTCACACTCATATTTGCACAAACATTTTCGTTTTAGGATTTGGGGACCTTGTAAACATGTAACAAAAGTAAGATCTCAAATGTAAAATTTTTGACGTTCACAATAATTTCTATGAATGGAAGCCAAATTTGTATTGAAAGTAGTTATAAGTATAAAAGTTATGTTTATATTTTAAAAGAATATTCTTTGTTTTTTTTTTTATAAATAAAAATAATTTCAAGCACCTTAACCTTTTTGTTATAAAATAATGATTCTGGGATTATAGATTTTTCGTTCTTTTCAAAATCTGTATTAAAACATTTTCACATTTTGTTTCTGAAAATAGTAGGTAGAAATCAAAACAGAAAATATTCTTTTTCTTCAAAAAATTTGAGAAGTTAAGATCATTTCTATGAGTAAAAGTAATGTTTATTATTATGATTACCATCGCACTAAGAAAATGTAACTCCTATTGTTTTAATGCTGTAGTTCACCTAATTTGACTAGTATATAGCTAAGCCGCTAAAATCATTGTAATCACTAACCGCGAAAGCTACTCAACTGATTTTGCTGACATTTTGCATGCCGATTCTTGACACTTTCTGAATGGTTTTCAGAGATTAGTAGAGAGATTGCTGATTGCAGTGCTACGTTTGAGTTGGCTTTTTGTCACTGTTTCGAGCACCCCGTCGTGGCCAAGTGGACTAACCAGGCACACATATTTTTTTTTTTTTATTTGAGAAGTGAGGAGGGGGTATTTTCAGTGTGTGCCTATAGATACGCGTAGAAATGGGCTTGTGGACACATACTTTGGGAACGTGTGGAAGAGATGTACTGAATATGTGCTGATAAAGAAAGGAGCGGAAATGCCGACTACAGCTATACAGATGTATGATCACGTATATCATAGCGAACTGGTAATCATAGCTTTTTAAGGTTACCAAAGGCATTTTTAATTTTTCTCGAGAAATTAACTTGGTCAGCGTACAAAGCTTTCATTTTGCTAGAATCAGATTTTAAATTTAAAAGTCAATTCTAAGTAGATACTCAAAAGAAATAAGGACTATATACCGTAGCTTAACTTGAGTCAGTCAAGAAAAAAACTAATTTAATACTGTCACTGCTAAGCAATAACTACGCCGCATGTCCTTAGTACAATCGAAAGTTTAAATAGCATTTTTCCACAAGGAATAAATATCACATAATCATCAGCAGCACGCAGCAGAAGGAGCAGCCTGCAGAGCGAGCATAGGAGCAGCGGCGCCAACGAAAATGGCCTGCAGAGCAGGCAGCAGCAGCACGCAGCAGTTGAAGACAAAACGGGCTTCCGAAGTTGAAAAGGGAAACCATAGCTGTCCGTCTCGCAAGAGCACTTTCACAAGAAAAATCCGTTCTGCATTATCACAAAAAATAATCATTGGATCAGACTCTTAAATTCTATGTTCTTCAGATAGTCTCCGTAGCCGTGTACCTTTTTAAGGAGCCAATGTCAACGAGTGATTGTCAGCCTCCGTACTTAAGAGAGCTGTAAACAATTTTTTTTTTAAACCAGTTAACTGTTCTACCTTAAAGTTAGAAAACATATCCAGAAGTTGAACGTGGATCACCTGGATCTGAGGCCCAAGTAGCATTGCAATATCTTTAAAGCTTTATTCCAAATGCACATCTATAGGTAAGCCTGAACTTCTTCAGTATAGTTACTGTTAAACGTAATAACTAAACTGACAGCGTGACATAAATCTGACCGCTTACACTGACTGATGTACACCCGAGTGACAGTGATTCTTTCTCGGCACTTGCCCTAAATGGCAACGTTGAATATTATTTTTTCGAAGCAATCATAGATGTCGACAGATATGCATGGCACCCAGACTTCTCCCCTGTAAGTAAAGAAAGGGAAGCGAAGGGAGAGCTGACAGAGCTTGTTTACGTTTTTGAGCGTATCTTCTGCTATGCCGTCGAGACACGTAATAGTGTGATTTTTGGTGCCGGCATTATGAGTATAAGACTCGTTCTCCAGCTGTAGTTGTACCCCGTGGTATTATTTATGTAATTAATGAACTATAGCTGCACGATAGAGTCCTGACGGCTTACATAAAACAATGCTACATTAGTTCAATAACCTGCAATTAATAATTAAGTTTAATTAACTCCTGAACAAGAGTGTGCACGTTGTAAGTCAATGGCTGTTTTTATTTGTTTATATTAATTTATCTCGCAAACGAGATAAACTTAGGGGTATCAAAATCTTGCACTTATTTTCTGATCCTGTAGATTTATTGAAAATATCAGCTGATACCAGATGAGCAGGATTCCTCAAAGATTCCTTGTTAAATCCTGAATTGTATATTACGTGCTTGTCAAGATTAAAACAGATGGTTTTCGATGCTTATTTTTTTTTCATAAAGTCTAAAAGACAGTTAATTTAGTGGAAGTGTGGGGAAGCAGCAAAGTTTCAGATAAGTGCCACAAATTCTTAATCTTTTACATAATATATATTGGATACAAGAAATCCGATACTTTGTGGTTTTTTTTGTATTTGTTTCCAGAATATGACTTTTTTAAAGGAGTATCCAACAGTACTAAACATGACCAAGGGATGACAGCAATAAGGTATCGGGCAACAAGCAGCTGGTCAACAAAAGGAACAATCTCCTGGCAGTAAAGTGCTTGTACTCGTCGGATTTGGTGTTTCCACCAAGTTCTCTTTACTAGTCAGGTCAACTGTAAGAAATTCATGCAAAGGGCCTAAGTGTTAATGCCCCAGTAGCTTCCAGTAGCTTTGTCAGCAAAAATCGTGTAAAAGTCTGTATCTGGGTAAGCTAGTGTATTACTCTGTTTTTTTTTTTTTGCTTTTTTCACAATAACAGCATGCTTTTGTACTTCTGGCATTTTAATCATGAAAATGCACGTATCATTGGCAGAATTTTAATAAAAATAGCCTGTTACCGTTGTTAATACTTAACTTCCAAACTTGTGTGTGCGTTTTAGGTAGTGCAAGGCTAAGGAAGAAATATCAATGGCATTCGAAAAGGACCCCACGGCTTAGGAAAGCCAACGATGATTGGTGTATGAGTACTGAAGTATTTGCAGATCATCACTATTTTGAAGGAGTACCCAGCACGATACACTGTCACACTTAAAATTAGATCTTTGCAGGGAGTGTTGACAGAAGCTACAGCCAAAGTAGGTATAATATTTTATAGGCACGTTGAAAAATAGTTCCAAAGCGCTCAATCAACTTGCAATGTCGAGACAACAATGCGCAATGGTTTTTGTAAGCTGCTAACAGATTATCTTAAAATCACCCACAACCTCACAAATCACCGTATAAGCCTGTTTTGGGCATTCGCTTGTGCATACTCATCTGCACCGTTGAATGCCCAAAACTGGCTTATACGGTGAATTGTAAGGTTGTGGATGATCCTAAGTTATTGTACTGGCAGCTTACAAAACACATTGCGCTTCATTGTTTTGATATTACAAGTTTATTCAGTGCTCTGAAATTACTTTTCAACGTGCCCATGAAATAATTATATCCATCTTGGCTGCAGTTGCTGTGATCGCTTACTGTAAAGATCTTATTTTGGTTGGTATGATAGCAGGACTCACAAGGCTGGGATTTTAAAGGAAGGAATTAAAAAAGTGTTTCTCTTTAAAATTCATCTTTTCAAAATTGGGTAATCTTATTTTTATACTTTCACAATTAGTATACCTGTGAAACTATTACTTTGAAAGTAATAAATTGTGACAGTTATGAATTTCCATGTTGGAAAGGTGTAAAATTAATTATCAATTTGCTCGAACACTTGTTTGAACATATGTAGAGCTGGGTGGAGGAGGGATGTTGGATGGCATACGACAAGTGTCCATTGATTTACGAATGCCAACTACTGTTGTTTTCGAAACCTTACTCCACTTTACAAGTGATTTTATGAACACTGCAAAGTCCTCAGCCTATCAAACCAGGATGAAAATTAATAATGAAGAGAGAACATTCTACGCTCGAATGAATGCTATTTTTTAATTATCATTAATTCCGTTCAATATATTCCTTGTGCTCTCACTACTCTCATTTTGTAATCTATTATATATTTTAATAACATGCATTATGGTATCGTAACATACATATGATAGTTTGATAGATACCAATAATCGGAATGAAAATGTTGATGTAGTAAAAATTAAATCTAAGGTATGGTAACAAAAATATAAAAACTAATGAATTGTGCTCCAGTAAAATAATTAAAATTTATATTTTTGGTTTAATTTCATCGAAGTCGCTGATTAGATATTGTTCTTCCTTTGTCAGACTTATCTTTTTTCTGAATCCAAAAGCCAGGTCACTCTTCACACGAGTATAGTCCCCTTTAAGACGTAATAGGATTTGGTCACAAATTTTTCTGAAAACACATAAATAGTTGTTTTTAGCGTAGTTCTGAAAATACTGCTTTCCACGTTTCCGATGAACATAAAAATGCGAAATTGAATAACTCGTTGTTTTTACATAAACTTACTAGTGATTACATTGGAGCCGAAGCATCCAGCAAAACTGGGCGAGTTGCACTGATAGACGACGCTTTCCCATACTCTATTCACCATATCTTTCGTCATATTATCTCTAAATTCAACACCGAAGATTTGTCGAATCTCAGCTATCTCTTCTTTAACAAAAACTGGAATGTAATTTCGGACGTTTAATATTTGTTGTTTGTTCAGACCGTGCCGGGCTAACTCTATCTCGTAATATTCCATCTTTAACGTGAAATTACAGGATCCCGTGTATCTACTTGTTATTTTTACTAGTGTCTCACTACAAAGGTGTTTTTTAATACGTCTTTCTTTTGAAGCTTTTTAATATTCTTAAATAGATTTACGGTCTAAGTTAATTAGATTCGAAATGTCGTACTTGTCACTCCAATATAGAAATTACGACACGAAGTATTGTAAGGTGGCGAATTGTATGACGCAATTGCTATAGTTACTTTAACAATAGCATATGTCATACCGTCGCAGATGATCTCGTTAGAACCTGCTCTTTACAAGTAGACTGCAAATGTTATACTTAAACTGACAGCGCATGGGCCAACTGTTTCGTTGCACAGTAGTAAAAGATTCGTGTGAAGAAGATAACAGTAGTCGCTGATTGTTGATTTTTGTTTAACTGTTTACATAAAAAAATATTATCATGGCATTCAGACCAACAGAAGTCAACTTGGCTCGAATGAGAACATTGTGGGAAAGAGATGTAGGTCTGCCGGAAATTTGTGAACAACTCGGTTGTTGTCGCAAAACGGCCTTGAAATGGTCAATGCGTTTCGAAATGAAAGCGGAAATTGAAGAATTCCAGGCGCAAGATGAAAGACACTGTAAGTTAATTAACAGATAAACAGAAAAACTATTTTTCCGCCCTCGGGTGGTTTTGGGAGGCTGGTACTTCCTCGGGCAAAAAAACAGTTTTCCGGAACTCGTTCGAAAAGTCTCCTTTACGAACCTCATTACGTCCCTCGCCTTCGGCTCGGGCCGCAAACCTCTCGGTTCGCAATCAGAGACTTTTCAAACTCGTAGGAAAACTACTATTTTTTAAATTGCATTTCACATGAATCATTTACCTTACTAATACATCAACAATTAATTCACAGTCAATGGATCACGTCGGAAACTAACTGATGACGATATTGCGAGGGTCATGGAGGAGATGACTCGTCATCCTTTCAAGCCACTGAAAAATCTACTGGAGACATTGGAACTAGACGTATGTTATAGAACTTTAAAAAGGGAAGTGTCAAAAAGTACTGAACTTAAATGTTTCAAAGCTGCAAAAAAAACGTCTCTACTGGAAAGGCACAAGGCAGCCAGATTGCATTTTGCGCACAATCATCTGCAGCTCACTCAAGAAGAATGGAGAAACACGGTATTCGTCGACGAGAAGGTTTTTTCCACTGAAAAGGATGGACGATGCACTGTGTGGCGACCACCAAATTCCCGATACTTGGAAGATTATGTGATTCCACAGTCACACAGTGGTCGTGTTAATGAGGCATATTGGGGATGGTGCACTGGCCATGGTGCTGGTGATATCGTGGAAGTCGGTCGTCGCATGAATTCCCCCCGGTACGTCCAAATACTAGAAACCCTTTTGGTAGGATCCGTGACTCCCCTCTTTCCTGATGCTGAAGTCATACGAGTTGTAGAAGATAATAGCCCAGTCCATACAGCACGCATTGTTCAGGATTGGTACCGAGACCATCCACTTTTCCAACGATTACATTGGCCAGCTCGTTCGCCAGACTTAATCGTCATTGAAAATGCTTGGTCAATGATGGTGAGGGATTGGAGACCTGGGATGGCTCAAAATGCATTTGAGTTGCACGAAAACGTAATTTTTCAATGGCAAAATCTTACGGATGATCCCCATTACTTTAGATCTTTAACCAACTCAATGCACACTCGTTTGGAAAAAGTGATTCAAGCCCAAGGAGGTTACATAAATTACTAAATACTATAAAACATTGAGTTAGCTATAAAATATGTTAATATAGATTGGTTAGTGTTTATTCCGATTGTTGGTATCTATCAAACTATCATATGTATGTTACGATACCATAATGCATGTTATTAAAATATATAATAGATTACAAAATGAGAGTAGTGAGAGCACAAGGAATATATTGAACGGAATTAATGATAATTAAAAAATAGCATTCATTCGAGCGTAGAATGTTCTCTCTTCATTATTAATTTTCATCCTGGTTTGATAGGCTGAGGACTTTGCAGTGTTCATAAAATCACTTGTAAAGTGGAGTAAGGTTTCGAAAACAACAGTAGTTGGCATTCGTAAATCAATGGACACTTGTCGTATGCCATCCAACATCCCTCCTCCACCCAGCTCTACATATGTTCAAACAAGTGTTCGAGCAAATTGATAATTAATTTTACACCTTTCCAACATGGAAATTCATAACTGTCACAATTTATTACTTTCAAAGTAATAGTTTCACAGGTATACTAATTGTGAAAGTATAAAAATAAGATTACCCAATTTTGAAAAGATGAATTTTAAAGAGAAACACTTTTTTAATTCCTTCCTTTAAAATCCCAGCCTTGTGAGTCCTGCTATCATACCAACCAAAATAAGATCTTTACAGTAAGCGATCACAGCAACTGCAGCCAAGATGGATATAATTATTTCATGGGCACGTTGAAAAGTAATTTCAGAGCACTGAATAAACTTGTAATATCAAAACAATGAAGCGCAATGTGTTTTGTAAGCTGCCAGTACAATAACTTAGGATCATCCACAACCTTACAATTCACCGTATAAGCCAGTTTTGGGCATTCAACGGTGCAGATGAGTATGCACAAGCGAATGCCCAAAACAGGCTTATACGGTGATTTGTGAGGTTGTGGGTGATTTTAAGATAATCTGTTAGCAGCTTACAAAAACCATTGCGCATTGTTGTCTCGACATTGCAAGTTGATTGAGCGCTTTGGAACTATTTTTCAACGTGCCTATAAAATATTATACCTACTTTGGCTGTAGCTTCTGTCAACACTCCCTGCAAAGATCTAATTTTAAGTGTGACAGTGTATCGTGCTGGGTACTCCTTCAAAATAGTGATGATCTGCAAATACTTCAGTACTCATACACCAATCATCGTTGGCTTTCCTAAGCCGTGGGGTCCTTTTCGAATGCCATTGATATTTCTTCCTTAGCCTTGCACTACCTAAAACGCACACACAAGTTTGGAAGTTAAGTATTAACAACGGTAACAGGCTATTTTTATTAAAATTCTGCCAATGATACGTGCATTTTCATGATTAAAATGCCAGAAGTACAAAAGCATGCTGTTATTGTGAAAAAAGCAAAAAAAAAAAACAGAGTAATACACTAGCTTACCCAGATACAGACTTTTACACGATTTTTGCTGACAAAGCTACTGGAAGCTACTGGGGCATTAACACTTAGGCCCTTTGCATGAATTTCTTACAGTTGACCTGACTAGTAAAGAGAACTTGGTGGAAACACCAAATCCGACGAGTACAAGCACTTTACTGCCAGGAGATTGTTCCTTTTGTTGACCAGCTGCTTGTTGCCCGATACCTTATTGCTGTCATCCTTTGGTCATGTTTAGTACTGTTGGATACTCCTTTAAAAAAGTCATATTCTGGAAACAAATACAAAAAAAACCACAAAGTATCGGATTTCTTGTATCCAATATATATTATGTAAAAGATTAAGAATTTGTGGCACTTATCTGAAACTTTGCTGCTTCCCCACACTTCCACTAAATTAACTGTCTTTTAGACTTTATGAAAAAAAAATAAGCATCGAAAACCATCTGTTTTAATCTTGACAAGCACGTAATATACAATTCAGGATTTAACAAGGAATCTTTGAGGAATCCTGCTCATCTGGTATCAGCTGATATTTTCAATAAATCTACAGGATCAGAAAATAAGTGCAAGATTTTGATACCCCTAAGTTTATCTCGTTTGCGAGATAAATTAATATAAACAAATAAAAACAGCCATTGACTTACAACGTGCACACTCTTGTTCAGGAGTTAATTAAACTTAATTATTAATTGCAGGTTATTGAACTAATGTAGCATTGTTTTATGTAAGCCGTCAGGACTCTATCGTGCAGCTATAGTTCATTAATTACATAAATAATACCACGGGGTACAACTACAGCTGGAGAACGAGTCTTATACTCATAATGCCGGCACCAAAAATCACACTATTACGTGTCTCGACGGCATAGCAGAAGATACGCTCAAAAACGTAAACAAGCTCTGTCAGCTCTCCCTCCGCTTCCCTTTCTTTACTTACAGGGGAGAAGTCTGGGTGCCATGCATATCTGTCGACATCTATGATTGCTTCGAAAAAATAATATTCAACGTTGCCATTTAGGGCAAGTGCCGAGAAAGAATCACTGTCACTCGGGTGTACAATAAGTAACCAACTTTATTCTGGTTAGAAACTTTATCTAAATTTATTTCCTCTTTTTTTGATAAGTTCTTACCTCTTAGGCTTTTTTGAGTTAATCTGAAGTTTGGTGGTAGAGGTGTATTAACTAGAGTGCTATCCAACATATTCAGTTTCTTTAGCACTTCTTGATCATAATCCTGTTGACTTAATTGCACTTTACCACCCTTCCAATTAAATGACACGCTGATTCCGAAAATTTTTTTAATTTTTCCCAAATTTTTTGTTAGAAAAGTATGAAAAGTCTGAAATCTACCAAAGGCGTCCAAAACTCCTCAAATGTTATGGGTCTCGAGCCGTCAACCATCTGGAAATGAGTCTTGATTAACCTTCCCCCTACCTCCTACAGATTACTATCGTGTTGGGCTGAGCGGGGGATTAATTGCCAGTCTAGACCGCCTTGAGTCAACGTGTTAGCAAAATGATCCCAATCAGGATTAGCTTTATAGAAGAGTCGATAGAGGTCGCGGTCCACACCGTCGAAGCTTAAAGAACTGTCACTTCATATTTCTCTAGTACAGATTTTCCTTTGGATGTAGGTAAGCAATGACTTAATTTATTTTCTAAGGTTTTCACAATAACAACCCTAATTTCATTTATGTGATTATAACTTAAGCCGTGAATGATGGGGACAGGCCTCGGTAATTGGGTTAGGTACCCCTTATTTAATGGAAATAAGAAGAAGCTTTTCTTTTATTTTTCATCTAATAGAAGAGTCACAAGTGTATATTTGCTACATTTTAATTGATTAATTATAGTTTCTGTAAAATAAGAGTAAGATAGATAGAGAGAGAAGGAGAGAGAGAAAAAAATGACACAAATTTTGTTTGACTGTGCTACGTACTAAATGCATATGCTTATCGTAAGTAATAAAATGTTAAAAAGCAACTTTATAAGCCATGAGTCTATCATTAAAATTTTGTTAAAGCTTAAGGTTTTGACTACTCTGCATAGCAAAAACCAAATTTTTGCATTTAATAAAAGAGTGAGGTAGCATTAAAATGTTGGCAGACAAAACGAGAGCAGTTACAATATTTCAAAGGCTCAGTCAGGACATTTGATGAGAATTCACCAATTTTTCGAGAATTCGTTGTTTCACTTGAAAGTAAAATAGTATAATAAATCTTGTCTTGACTGAAACCGTTTTCACAATTTTTTCCTCATAGTACACGACATTGTGAGCAATATCAGTTTTATCTCGTGGGTACGTCTACAAATAATCTTTAATTAAAATCAGAGTGCTAAGTTGGAAACACTCTTATGGACTTTCTTGTATGCATCTACTAATTGACCTAATAATAGATTAGATTTAATACTTCTAATTAATTCATACAAATTTATAAGACAAATCATATTTTACTACCCTTAACTGCTAACGACGAGTATTTCAGTAATCGACAAAATACCGCATGTATCCAATATCCCTATTAAGGACGTTCATTACAGTTTAAAGGGAAATGTAGTGAGTGCAGTGAGGGGGGATTGAGCATTTGGCAGCACCGGCAGCTGTTTTTCATGCATTTGTATATCTACGTGTAGGCGTCTGACACTATTTTTTTATTCAATTGCAACAATATCTCATCAATCCCTCTGAAAATTGAATATAATACTAGTCTTATGGTATTGCGTCCTGCAAAAAAACTTGACGAATTGTACCAACTGGTTTCTGATGAATTCCATTTTTATATGCATCTTTTATAAGGTTACGTGTTAAGTAGAAGTTTTTTTAACATTTAATATCTAAAAACGGTATTTCAAAACGGTCTTAAATTTTACGTTTGACTTTCTAACATCATTACAAATATCCTGTTGAAATTTCAGGAAGATTCTACCTAAAACGCTTTGTGTATTAAACGTCCTTCAACTCCTGCTGTATGTTTCGGAACTTTAATTCCAGTACCACCGCTTGCTGGATGAGAAACGTACTTTACATAGGTGCAAGACTCACGTTTAAATCTGAACTTGTTACTTAAAAGTTAGAAGTACTGAGCTAAAAAAAAAAATTAAAAACAAGCTATGTAGCTTCTTTAACATACTCAATAGATTATGTGGGTGATGAAAAACGTTACTTTGTTGAGGGTAAAAATGTGTTGCATGTTAATCACATTATATCGTGTGGTATATTTTCTAGAGCTTAGTGAAAAATAGAAATTTTGCTTCTGTACTTGAAGACTAGTGTTACTTGCTGCCACCTTATTTATAATAGATTTTTTTGACAATTATTTCCAGTTTTATATATCTCATGGTAGGGAAATATAGATTTTTATTTTTAGGAACAGTAACTATTAAAAGTACAATATATTTTACGTTACTCATTCAGTTTGAAAAAATTTGGTTTTTTAGATGACAAGCACAAATTTTTCTTCTTCTCTAATACGTTAGAATGAAACTGCTACTCTTTTTTAAATATTTCCTATACTTTGAACACTTACATGATTATAGCGAAACGATGTATTTAAAATGTATTTCTTTTTCGAAGGTTATCAACTTTTAACCACTTTTATCGAAAACTTGGAAGTATCAGCAATCAATGTAAAACTACTCTTTTCTCGTTACTTTTTTAATCACTGGTCCCCAAACACCATTTTTTAAAATTTTTTTACACTTTCCAGACATATTTTCCAGCAAATGGCACTAATACTAAGATAAGCTTTTCAAATCCAAATAGGGGGCTCCTTGATATTACCTAAGTTCCTTTTCCTAGATGAAAATGGCTCAACTGTCAGATGGGGATAATGTGCCCATGTAAGAAATGGTTGATGCGTACATATGGATCTATACATACATTTTCAAAGGGTTACATAAATGGTTAACTGCATTATAAAGCTTATGATATAAGAATACTATATAAGAAATACTGGTAAAAATTATTTGTTAAAAAAGGATTTGCAAAGCAATTTCATATTCATACTTAGGTATGTAACATTGAGAATTTACACACAGGTAATAATGTATAATGAGATATTTTTATTTAATGTACATAAATCTTGTATAGAAGACGTGTATAATATACATGTAACACTGAAGGGCGACGGCAAAGTTGAGATACCTTATAATGTACGTTATTTAAAACATAAAGAATATGAACATGGATTCCTCACCTTCCGTAATAAATCCCATAGCATTACTTGATTAAATACAACTTTTGAACGTTTAGCTGTGTGAATCGAAGGCGTATATATCATGGAATAATACAGCTTTATTGTTTTGGTGAAGGGTAATTTTTATCCAACTGACATCTTTTTTAGTAACTTTGACTTTAGTCCATAAGTGTTCGAATATTTTTCATAGCCGTGCTTTTAAAATTAACTGATATACTGCAGACAAAGTAAGCTAAAAAATATAATCTCTGCCATTTTTTTATGTTTCTCTATGCTAAACAAAAACTTTGTAAAAACCAGCTTTTTTAATTAGCATCACTAAAATTGTTTTTTGGCAGTGACCAAAAAACTCATAAACGTCAAGTATGAGTTTTTTTCGTATTCTAATTACATTCGTTTTCTAATTTTAACTTTAGTATAATAACTTTCGTTGTATGAGGCTCTTTTACAGTCAAGCTTGAATCAGATGGCGCCAGGGCACGTCGTGGCTGTCATGGCTGTCACACTTACACACCGTCAAATTTACAGTTGTGTATTGTGTCCGTGAGCCTATCTGTGTGATGAGCAAATCAGAAGACATAACCTTTGTAAATGATTGCTGTTGTTTGCAGACAATTTTTGTTTGCATTTATGTTTAAAGATAGTAGGAAAAATAAAGTGCAGTGTAATATCCTGCGATAAGAAAGTGAAATTTAAATTTTCTTCTGATAGTGTGATAAAAAAAAAGTGGCTCGAAGCAATTGGGAGACCAACATTCTTGCCACTCCCAAGTCATGGCTTACCTGTCCACGAGTTCTGCTTTTCTTTCACTGACTCTTGCTCCTTTCCCTTTTAAAAGCTTTTTCAATTCTGAAACTTTTAAGCTCCCATAATATTCTTTCTTGTATTCCTTATTCATTTCAAAATTTTAAATATTGCGCTTTACCACTACACTTTAATTTCCTATATACATACTATACTGAAAAGTAGTGTTGTGTGTGAGTGAGACGGCCACAGCCGCGACGTGCCCTGGCGCCATCTGATTCAAGCTTGACTGTAAAAGAGCCTCATAAATGTTGCTAATAATCGTTTAGTTTTAATAAATTGCCGTTGGGTTTCAAAAAATTTTACAATATGTTCTTTGACTAGAAAAAAATTTTTGTTAGCTTAATATGCATCAAATTTATCTCTACTGTATAAAAAAAACCTGTGTGCAAGCATGATTCTTATGATTCAATAGTTTTGGAGCTTACAATAATTTATGCTAACAATAGTATAACATAACTGTCATTTACCTTATACGTTTTGTAGAGAGTGCACATAGCACGCATTCATCTTAGTAACTAGGTTGCTAAAACTGGAGAGTTTATTATGATGTATTAATTAGGATGCACACAGATGGCATACATAGTTTTGAATCCAAATTTCCTTGATCATGCCAGTAAGAGTGGAATGACAAGGGAGGTATGTAGAATTAACCTCTTTTGTTTTCTTTTGGACTTATATGACCAACTCCTACTAAGTTTATATTTGATTTTAATTTCAAAATGGAAAATATTTTTCAAAACTTTTAAAACTATGTTTTATAATTATATAAACAAAAAACTTATTCTTATGTGATAATGTTATAGCTTTTCAACTTTGTCGATCTTGCTATCGACTATTAAGACTATTTTTTATTATCCATACGGGTAGTAATACCTACGAAGCGTATCGCCAGTTGGGTCAAAGAAGGTGCTCACTTTGAATTGCCTTTCAAAAATGCCAACTCAGACTTTCCTTGCAGAATTGCCAACTACTAAGTACCTATAAGATGGTGCCAGCTCAAAGAAATTTTTTTTTCGTAAACTTTGTAGTAGCAGCACTAATTTGATGAAGACTACGTATATAAATACGCTTTATAAAATACACTGCAGCCACATGTCAGATAGTCATACTTCGTACAAAAACTATAACATACTATCAGCGTAAGAGAAAGGTCTATAAAGTATTTCTGGGCCACGATTGTACGCCTTAAAAAGAGCACTGTAGATTGTGGATTGTACTAAAAAAAGTTATCCCACTAACACCACTTTATTTTATAACGCAAAAAAGTTGAGTGCATTACTCACATGTAGTCAAATAGAAGTTTTACTACACAGTTGGCTTATAAAAAAATGGAAAAATCTTATATTTTGTAAGCTTGTTCGATTCAAGTGCTTCAAGAGCACCGAACAAACCCAGAATTGTTAAGTCGTATATCTATGTATACAGTCTCGGCCATAAATACAGATTTACACCTCAGTGGCTCTTAGGTTGCTCAGAGTACTCGAAGCAGTTGAATACAACAAGTCTTGTACAGAATGTACTAAGGATTAAATGTATTTCTGTACAATTGCTTACCATTTTTGCCTAATAATAGGTTTTGAGCAAAACATCGTTTTTATGAAAAAAATATTAGTGAAACAACAATTTTCAACTTTTGATATCGGATTCTGTTACTCTCATTAGCTGTTTCGTTTATTACAGCACCTTTCTTGGCTACGTATTAACAATCTACAGAACGCTTTTGCAGGATACTAATTGAGTAGTAGTAGGGGATTCTTTTTTGACGAAGTCCATTATCCGCAGCTCTCTTCTACAAACATGCGATCGCGATCTTATGAGCTCCACATCACGCAGTCTTCTGCTATGTGATAGCAATGCGTCTTTTAAAGCGTATTTGTCAATATATAGGTGCACTGATACGTGCAGTTACGACGTACAGAGCTACCAGTGGCTTAGTGGTACAGTGTTTACCTTCTATTAGGAGGGCTAGGGTTCGTTCTTCACTCTACGCCCTTGTGGCATGTGGCACCTCTATGGGACTTTTTCTTTACGTGTCTTATTATCCTTGTGATAGGGATAAACGAGGATATTATTGCGGTTTTCCTTAGAAGTCAGCTTTAAACGTTTATCAAAGAGATTCAGTTCGTTAAATCGTTGTAATCCTTTTTTTTTTTAAATAATGTTAGACTCAAAAACCACTGAATTCCGATTTTATAAATGTATAAACTCATAAATATTGATTTAAAAAGGAGTTGTAACGTTTAGTTGTCAATGCTGGTATTATTGCGGGCCTGTATATATTATTGTGCACGTACTATTGTGCTCAATTTCAATGCTAAATCAACGAGGTATCCACAATAATACCATTATAGTAAAAGAGGTTATGTGTGTACCAGCTGTTGTGGACGTGATTTTTGTTATGAAAATGTAAAGTTTTTAAGGCTATTTCGGAACTGACGTTCAATGAATTAGGTACTCTATAACTTGATTCAATGATTTCAAGTGTTTACTCACCACAACTCATCAGTTCAATTAAAATACACGCACTATTTGAGAATACCGCAATAATACCCTCGTTTACCCCTAGTTACGTTTACCCCATGCCTTGTGCTACCACTACTTGATTTTAGAAAAAAAAACATTTCTCTAAATCTTTCTTTTCAGCAATACTAAGTTGTCTTTTTCTTCAAGGCAATTGAGAGTTGGCCATTTTTTCAAGGAAAATCTCAACTGTTCCTTTCCTTAGCCTTAGCATCTATATACATGTAATATTGCATACTATTCTACAGCTTCCTTGGTACGTTAAATGTCTTGGCATGAAATTTTATTTTCTTATTATTGCACAACTCTTTATATAATTCAATATAAAACTAATACTCATTAGTCTATAATTATTTTTAAGCACCTGACACACGTATTTTTTTCATATAATATTTTTACATTATTAAAAATACTTATAATTGGATTACTGTATATTATTATGTCAGCTTCTTGCTATGAGCTTCTTATTTTAGCTCTCCTAATTTCAATTTAAACGTCAGTGAATTATAGAATAACTTTTACTTCAATAACTATTGTCTCATTCTTTTTCAGGAACTCTGACTGTCAACGTAAGTGTGTTATTGCTGAGTCTGGCATCACCTGACGAGTCCAGTTTGGTAAAAATTCAATTAATTTAGCATTAAATTTTATCAACATAACTACAATTATGATATCACACTTTCTAGACATCTGATATACGACCAAAAGGATTCTAGAATTAGCTTATAAATAATTTTAATGCCAAAAATATGTGTGTATGCAGTATTTTTTAAGAGAAATTGATAAAATATCATTGATGAAGTATTGTTCCTCGAATTAGAAAATAATGTGATAACGCAATGGTAGACTAAAAACATAAAAAAACTTACACAAACAAAGAATCTTGAAAAGAACTTTGTCATTTGATCACGTATTTGCTTTAAAAAAAGTCTTGTGAAACTATTTTAATAAAAAAGTTGTTTTTATTCTTTAAGACTTTACTGATTGTTTCGCTTATACTGTGATAGCTTCTACTTAAAGCATGGAGCTGCAGAAACTTTCGCTTATATCTATACATATATCCATCTATATTACTGAGTTGCTGGAGCGGGATTCTTCACACAACCCTCTACACCCCCACTGCACTTTGCACACCCCCTCCTCCCCATAATGATCCACCACATTAAAGAAAGAATTTGATTGCTATAACGCTGTTAGTTAAAAGTAAATAAATTTAACCTGGAAGACATATAGCTTCCCCTAGCCACTCATAGCCCCCCGCAAAATTTTAAAAGTACCTTCACGACCCCCCTCCCATAGCCCCATACAATAATTAAAAACTCCGTAGATTTATCTACGACCCCATACATCACCCCAGACATTTTTAAGTATCCGCCAACAAGAACTCTATCACCCTCCATACACTAACTTTAACAAAATTTATTTCAAACCAATAAATTTGTTCTGTATATCCTATTATACAACCCTCCATGCCAAACTTAAAAGCACTGCTGTCCTTAGCTGTGTATAGTTATTTATTTCTTTTGTTACATTTATTTATAATACAAATGTCAATAAGTATTACAGCTAAGGTGCAGTAGCTTTTATTGTTATTGTTATTGCTTTCATACGTTAAGTTATAAATATTTTTGAGCACTCCTACGACAAGATATGATCATTCATATTTATTGAAAATAAAGTAATAGAAAAAATAAAAAATAATAAAAATAGTGGTTATCATCGCTAGTAGCCCAACGAAATTACGAAGAGATAAAATACTGCGATTTGAGATTGAAAAAAAAATAGCAAAAATAAGTGTATGTAATAATTTCACTAATTATTATAATTTTATTTAGTGACAATAGTGTATTTAAATTTGAATATACTTGCTCATTCTTTTTTTTTCTTGAAAAATCCATCTGTTCCTCATCTGTTTTTTCTCTGGTATATTTACTTAAAAAAAACTGTTTATTACTTAAAGGCCATTATTATGCGCAACTATAGCTATATTATTATAACTATATTTATGTAGTTTATGCTATAACTATATTTATAATGAAAAATTTCTACTACTTTCTCTTAAAATATGTATCTTTTAAGTTGTTTCACAATACTTATAAAAAGTTATCACAAACATGAACGAATGTTTTGAAAAAGATTAAAAGAATGATTTTATTTAAACACATTTACCTAATTGCTTTACTTCAATTAATAAGTAAATATTTTGATCCCTTAAGATTTATGTATTGTACTTAAATATCAGCCAAATGAGGGGTTAGCTTGTGAAACACGCAGAGGAGCAGAACCCTAGTAGTATATAAACATATTCCTTATACCATGGACTTGTTTTTGACCTTTTGACATTTACTACGTCCCTACTAAGAAAAATAGAATTTACACCTCATGCGCATCTAGCCAAGAGTTTTCTGGTTTTGGCCCTAGTGAAATGTGCCACCAGTTATGGAAACTACAATATTTATGTTAAATGTAAGTTGATACATGTAAGCTTTAAGCCTAATAAAGTTTTGGCAAATACGAGAAGTATCTTAGTAGACTATGTGAAAGTTTGACGTACTGTAACTCAATCTGAATTTGACAGCAACGAAGTTGGATTCATGAATTACTTTATTATAATTAAGAACGATAACTGCCATAAAAAAGTGTTCTCACTCGTGTTGAAGGTAATATCATTGTGTGAATTTGTCATGGTTATAGTTAGAACTTTTTTTCTAATGTTAAAGATTCTAACAATTATCAGTATTTAGCAGCTTTTGAAACAATATTTAGTTACTCATGTATGGATAATGAATTCCTCAGGGACGTCGTCCACATCTTTAATGAGGTTCTTTCATGACCCCTTAGTCAAAGGCGTGACTGTCAAATTAATATTCATCAAAACTGCTTCAATTAAAAAAAAAATTTAATAAATATCGTTTGTCAAATCGAAATAAATACTCATTATAATTTCAGAGTATGAAAGATTGTAAGAATGATTATGTGAAATTTACGTGTAACCTGCCAATTCCAGCTGTTAATGCTTGCCTATGTTTTTAATATATTAAGTAAAAATGTATGTCTGTGACTATATAAATATATTTCGATTAAGTCGAGCGACATTAGAATTTTAAGATATTATGCATAGAATAACAAAAACTATACTGGATTAGTTTTTACTTATTCTTTTGTTCAATTCACGGTCCAAAGGCCCCATTAACATTCAATGATAGTTGACTGGTGCAACACATAAATTGTACACATACACATAATTTCAATTAGAAAAGTAATGAAGTGCAGTTCCAAATAAAATAACAAATATTGAGTTAAAGAATATTAAGTTACAAAAATACAAAAGAAAAAACAAAAAAACAAAAAAAACTAAAAACAAAAAAATAAGAAAAACGAAACTGAAGTGCATAGAAAGCTGGCAGTGCACTGTTAAGGAGATTTAGAAGTAATAATAAAATGCAGATATTATAATAACATTGAGTTTTTAGGATAATCTACAATACGTAGAGCTTATATGAATTTTTTAAATATTTGTTATGGATCATTTATAAAAGAACTATACAAATGAAAAGCATATGATTACCATGAGTTCCTATGAAACGTAATCTCTTTGTCTCACTTATATGGACAAAAGTTTTCAGAAAATGCAAAGATAATGGAAAAAACCTACCTACAAATTAATTTATGTTTAAGAATTCAGCGAGATAAATTTTCATGCATGTTGTAGAGCATTCAGAATAATGCAAACGTCAAATGTAAGTAAAGTATTAAGTTTTTTGGGCATAGAAGAGGGTGCGTAGTAAAGGAGGCGAAGCTGCACAGGTAGGGAGACTTTCCTTTTTTTGACTCTTCAACTGATTCTCCCGAACCTCCTTAAAATCAGGTCTTTAAGTATTTTTGGTAAAAATTATCAGCTGTTAATGTATATATATAAAAAAAGCTACGAATTTCGCTGTATATATGCGTTTTTTAGCTGTATTTATGTGTTTTTTGTAGCTTACATTTATGGCTCTTTCTTTAAGCTGAAAATTTAAGCTGTTTAACTATGCGCGTTCATCCGGTCAACAATTTTATTTGCATACACGTTAACGTCTACAAATTTATTGGTCCTAGTAGATGTTACTATAAAGATGGCAACACTAAAAGAGGAACACTAAGCTTATTTAAATGCTTTTAAAGCTTATAATATAAAATACTATTATTGCTAAAAATTATAATGAATTTCAACAAAATATGATAAAAAAATTAGTATAATGAAATGTTAACAAAAAATTTTAGTACACAGTTTTAAAGCTTCAAGGTTCTTTAAGGTTTAAGAGATGAGGCTGTAAAAAAGTACTCCAATTGCCTCACCCTACCTTACATAAGAAATATGTTATAGTTCACTACTTATTGTCATTTTATTAAAATTTAACTGTTGAAACTATTGATATATTCTCGTAAAAGATACTGTTTAGATAATTTTTCATTGAAACTCGTGCCAAGTTGACAAAGTTTTTTTCATTTCTTTTCCTATCTCGAGCGTTTTGGAGAGGCTTGAGTGCCCTCGGTAGAAAATAAAGGATTTGCCTCGTAAGCACCATCGCTACGTGGCTACCTTATCTCCCTCGAGCTGCAAAATAGCCCCAGATACAATGGCACTTATCTGACAAAAACTACCACCTAAACTATAATGCAATGTTACGCACTTAGACTAGTAAAGTATCTTATTACAATGATACATCATGGCGAATCCAAATTCACCTCAAGTGACAATACACAATCAGAGATTTTTCGTACTTTACTAGTTTAGTTGCGTAATACATTATTATCATGGACTTATAATGATTAGTCTGACGGTTGAATTACTATTGTTAATAAACGTATGATGAAGGAAGCCGCAAATTTTTTGTTTACAGAAATACGAGGTGGAGTTCTTATTGCAACAGCAGTGGTACGATCCAAGGCTTCGTTACAGCAACAGGTCACGCTACGAATTCTTGAACGCTATACACCATCACAACGACATCTGGCTGCCAGATACCTACTTTATCATGCATGGTGACTTTAAAGATCCTCTCATACCTGTACATTTCGCTTTACGTATTTACCGTAATGGCACAGTTAACTACCTTATGAGGTAATCCAAACATATTTTTTGTTTTGATTTATCTTTGTCAATCAGTAATCAATATTTTTTTTTTTTTTAATAAGAACATGTAGGTGCTTTACAGGCAACATAATAAGTTAAAAAATTTTAAAAAACAATGAGCTAATGAAAAAGTATTCTGTAGGTCATACTTACTTATTAACAACAGCACTTTTTTGGATACATCTGTATTATTTTGTATTTTTTTCTGTTGAGAAAAATACGTCAGATGTTATATTATGTATTCTTTATAACAACTTTTAACAATTATTAGTTTAAAGACTGTAACTTTGTACTGGAATGGTGCAAATGAAAAAATCGTGGCACGCCAGAGTCTGTATATACATATATACATATACCTGCATAAATTGCTTGTATAATCCTCCGAGTGTATAAAAATTTTTTTTTTCAAATGAATACCTACTTACATAGTGTACTTATTTTTTGGATTTATTTTGAACGAGTATATATAGCCTTGGTACAGTAAAGCACATTTTACATAGTTATTTGTTACATATTACACTATTGGTTACATGTTACATTATTGGTAACACAGTGTACATTATTAGATACAGTGATTTCAATTCGTTGGTACGGGGATAATGTTACTTAGACCACCTTGAGAGCAAATAATTTTAATGGTAAGGTAAAAGATCCAATATCTGAACAGCTTTTCATGGTAGCCAAATAATTTATCATTTTATAAAAAATTAACGTTTGAAGGTTAGTAAACAATAGTTTAGAAAATAATTTCTGGTTTTGTAGAAATGTTGTGCAATTTTTTTTTCTGAGCCGTTGCCAAATCTAATAAATTAATTTCCAAACTCAGATCCCGAGACCCCGAAATATGGACACGGGTTAAATTGGTTTGCGATTCCTTCGGAATCTGAACCGATATCTGGACAAATGAAATACCGACTTATGTAATACTGAATGCACTAAAAAAAAATTCTAAAATTTATTTTAAGCATTATTCTAAATATAAAAAATTGTTACAATTACATATTTTTTGTATGGCAATTTTAATGATATAAACTTTTATCATAGAAATTAGGGTTGATAATGGGGACTGATATTTGGACAAATAGAATGTGAAATAAATTTTCATTTGAAAAAAAATTAGAATCATGAATAAACTGCCTGTAACTATTAATATTGATAAAATACCAATTCAATTTTTGATTTTCTGACAGAAGTTATGGTAATTATTCAAACTAATTTTTAAATTATCACACTAATAAAAAGCAATAAGAGATGTATAAAGGTTACAGAACTTTCACTAGTGACATAACAAACGTAATCGACAAAAAAAACTCAGTACTAATACAGAATCTTTCTTATTATAAATTAAACCTTATATTGTTTCTTTTTTTATTCTGATTTTGTTTGATGAAGCCTCAATTTCATGGAGATGAATCGATGTATCGATGGATTCTAAACGCTCCTTTAAATTTTTCAATTAATCTTTTAATGCAGTAGTATCCTCGGGTGTAGTCTTAGTCTTAAGTTCTATTTTTGTGTTCTTAATTTTTTTTTGTAATTCTTTTTTGGTTTTTAGCAGTTGCACTTTTTTTTCTTTAATACCTTGTTAATATCGTTCTCCTTCTCTCTCATTTGCTTATTTTTCTCTTTTTTCAACTTTCTAAACTCTATCTCTTTTTCTTTGGCTTTCTTTTCATTATCTTTTTGTTTAAGAATAGTTATTTAATCATCAATGACAAAAGCCAAGTTTCCTTGAAACATTATATTCATCTTTTTGACTGGAGCACTCGAAATTATAAAAAATACTCTCAAAATCCACGAACATAAAAAGTAACAACAATAGAATTTAAAGTATCTACATGAAAAAAAATCAAACATGAAACAAAAAATTCTACCTTTTTTTGGTACTTTGGCCAATACTTCATTATTTGTTGCGATAGCTGTGGAATTTTTTAGGGAACATTCGTTACCAAAGTCTGAGACATTTATATCCACTCCTTGTAGAATACTGCAATTCAAATTTGTCTTTTGGCCGTCATCTTTGCATGACAAGTCAACAGGGTCCTCATAACAGTCACTCGATTTCTTTAATTCACTGTTGAAAATAATATTTTGGCCTGCAGGTAAAAAAATTTATCTTCATAATTTTTGACTGGTGTAGGCAATGACATGTAACAAATAAATTCTTACACTCGGGAAATTCATATCCATTTGAACGTATTGTTTGAGGTTCAAGTATTGTAGTCTTATTATTGCTCTTACAATTCAAGTCAAAGTGGCTTGTCGCATTGTTGGACTTGCTCGTTGAAAGAGAAGAATCTTTTTTTCCAACTAAAAATGATGAGATAAACAAATACAGTTAACCATAGTAAAAAAGATTGAAAATATGTAGTTACCTTCCTCCAACGTCAAATCTTGTACATATACATCTGTCATATTAATAATTGGCACAAGCTCTCTAAGTTCATTCAAAACTTCTAATGAACCTGATACCGATGCATTTTCCTCTGGTATACAAAAAACACCGGAATCATTACTTGCATCGTTGCCAGCACACTGTCGATTGACTTCGGTTGAAATATGGGCTATTATGTCAACTGGCTCTGTTACGTTAAAAAAATCAATATTATCGCTGTTAATTTCTATAGGATGGACCTCCATTTGATCACTAGTTGAGATAGAACGACGCCTGAGAGTGAGACTATCCCAGCACCTTGCAATCTTAGCAAAACTATCCTAACTCGGCACTTTTGTGAAAAGTATCCCACCAAGTTACACTGCGACGAATAAAATATCACAGCACTGTGCTACAACGAACACAATCCTACTGCACTGCGCTACGAAAAAAAAATCCCACCACGCAACGTTGTGACGAAGACAATCCTACTGCACTGTGCTACAGCGATGACAATCCCACCGTGCAACGTTGCGACGAAGACAATCCTACCTCTCTAAGCTACGACGACAATAATCCTACCGTGCTTTACTGCAGTGAAGACAATCCTACTGCACTGCAATACGACAAAGACAATCCCACCACGCAACGTTGCGATGAAGACAATCCTACCACTCTTCAATACGAGGAAGACAATCCCTCCGTAAAATTTTGCAACGAAAAAAATCCCACAGTGCTTCACTATGTTGAAAACAATCCTACCACGCTATGTTATGATAAAGATTAACTCTGACGCAAGTTTTGAATCAGTAATGGAATAAACGTCAGCCTTTCTGACTGACTTGTTAAGTTAATAATTCGATAATTAATAATAATTAAATTAATAAATAAATAATTAATAAAAAAAGATGACAAAAGACGAGTAAACAAGTGTCAATTTTAAGCATCTCAAAACCGTTTTTTTATTTATGAAAAAGTACATTAGGTATGCTTTAATCACTTAATCAAAATAGTCTACTTGATTTTTTAATGTATGAATATATTGATTAATAAATATTTTAATAAATGAGGAAAAGAATGTTGTACCAGACGAGCAGGTAAGTTCAAACAACAAGCAAGTAAGAACCAAGTAGCTCTGACGAGAGCCTTCTTTTGTTTATTGATGTAAAGTAATTTTTTTTTTAATAAATAAATAAGGTTCCAGCAAAAACGACAAAAAGGGCAGTAAAAATATAAGTTTTTTATAACTACGTGATCTATTTAACTAACAAGTTGAATCTTGTAACAGTTGTTTAAATAAAGGTCATAGAAAAATAGCGTTTTGGATAACTTTTTTATATTTTTATTATAAAGTGTTGTATGGCCTTTTAGACGGCAAATACGTGACACATAATTTTTGTACATAATTATCTTTTGATAGCAAAAGAGTTTTATTGTAAATGCAATAATTTGTTAATAACAAATTATTAAAACAAATTAGGCTATGTAGGTTTTTACTCAATTAACTTTGTTGTACATTTTTCTGATTTAACAAACATATTTAAAGAAGTGTATTTGGCAAAACAATGTAATTATCCATGAAGAAAAATATTTACAATTTTTAATGTTTTGTTTGTTTTTTAATAATATTTAATCTACCTAATGCACCTGACAATTATCATTACTCAACTCTTACGATGCATGTATTGTTTATCAAGTACTCTTAGTAAAAAACTGTGTCCACTCTAAATAGTTATGCTTATATTGCTACTTTATTTGTTTGAATTATAACGACTTTCACACGTATTATTTCTTAAAAATAAGCAGTATTCACAAAATAATATTTCAACGTGAACATGGCGACAAGTTTTTGTGCAGCATAATTTGCAATCACAGTTGGATAGAAATTCTTTTATTGTTGGCAAATACTTTAAAATTTTAGTTGGTATTAACATTCTGTCTTTGCTAAAAAAAATAAATTCTAACAAATTTGATATTTCAAAGATTGGAGAGAAATAAATAATTGCAAATGTGTTACGCAAAATGCTTGTCTTATAATATGTAATTTGATGGAATCTTTCATACGTGGTAACTTTTAGAGGGAATTATTTTACGACGTAAGCAAAATCCATGATTCATTAGAATCAGAAAATAGTAGATTTCTTCCTTATGGCAGAAAGTACAACCTGCTCACCCGAAGGGCGCGGTTGTTGTATGTTTGTGCCTGAGGTGAGAACGATATTTTTTGTATCGAGGGTTGAAAGTGCATCTTTGCGCCCATGGGTACACTTTCGGCCCGCGGATTACTTTCCGCCCTAGGGCGGGAACAAACTTTTGGCCAGACAGGACCAGAATTTTTCTTCCTGCCCGTGGGCGGAAAGGAATTAGCTGGTAGGAAGCACGTCGCCCGAGGGACGCAAATTACTATTTTGATCCTACATTTTAATAAAAAAAAAATTATGCTTTTGAGATGCATTTTTTAATATATGCATAATTGTTGATAAAAATGAAATAAAAAGTTTACAAGGTAAAGTAATTATTATCCAGAAATATTATGACTTGATGTACATTTTTTTTATCCGATAATTTTTAGTCAAATACTTACACTTTTTAATATATTTTTGACAAATATGCAAAAAAATGTACGAAATTTTTTTAAAGTATGAACCTGCACATTATATTTTATTTTTGAAATTTAGTAATAAAATAACAATACACATATGGGGAGAATTTTCTTAACTTCCCCAGTGCTACCGCGGACAGGCCGCGTGAGCGCAAAATACGACTTTTTCATCTCGTCACTTGGGCCTGAGAAAAATGTTTTAAAAATCAGAAAAGCATAAATCTCTACACACTTTTTTCTTAGATTTCTGATGGTGCTATCAGTTTTTACAAATGTTTACTTTATAACCTGTAAAAATGCCAATGTTGTTAAACATGCGTTAAATCTCATGATGTTTAATTTAAAAAATTTTTTTGACCATGTACATCGAAAGATTAGATAATTTTACTAATGTATAGTCAATAAAAAAGAGAGGTTTTTTGATATTTTTATGAATTGGATCGATGAATGGATAGGTGCGAGTCATGGCACGGGTGGCTGCTAAGCGCCCGTCACCGCTCCTAACGCGCATGAAAATAATTTCAACATTTTAGCAGGGTGGCATTTTCATACCACAGCTCATGGAAAATGAGCATGTGGTGGAATAGGAGCAAATTTAGAGTACGTTTGTATAATGTATTTATATTAGGAAAATAAAATGGTCATAAAAGTCTACAAAATAAGTAACTTAATTTTATCAATAATTTAATGTGATTCATAGTAAAGGTACACATAAAACAATGACAGACATACCACGTATTTTGAAAAAAAATTGCGTTCTTAATTATTGAAACGCAAAAAAAATCTCTCAATTTATTGTTGAATTTCATAAATTACATTAAATTTATCCATCATAAATTTAGAAAGTTGTTGACTTAACTTTTATTGCTAATTTTTTTGGGATGTTCATTAAAGAGAACGAAACAGCATTATAATTAATACTTTTAATATTTATGAAAACAAAGTAACTGAAGAATGGCGTCATGCTACTCGTCTATCGTGTGCAACAAAATCATAATCTGTATTTTATTTAACTTTCGTAGTCAGCCAGTATAATTACTCGTTTAAGAGTTATTAAGGTTAGGAAATGTTATTTCATCCATTTTGAGGTTCTTTTATTTATTTGTCTACTTATTTAATTTTTTATTTATCTATTGACAAACAAAACAAGTCAGTCAGCAGAGTAATGAACTTTCGGAGCACTTTTAGTTTTCTTGATTGTTTCACTTGACTACTCATCAGTTCTGTCATTTTTCTTTCTTTACTTATTTAATTGCTTATTTATTTATCCCTTTATAAATAAAAAAGCCAGTCAGTAAAGCTACGTAGTTTGGAACACTAACGTTTGAAACTCGCTTACTCACCTGACCCGATATTGTTTTCATAATTTATTTGTTTACTTAAAGAATAACTTATTGATATTGATAAACACAAGAAGTCTCTCGGTAGAGCTACCCAGTTCTTGATTGCTTATTGTTTAAACGTACCTGCTCATCTGGTACAAAATTCTTTTCCTCATTTATTTAAACATTTATTAATCTTTATATTTGTACATTATAAAATCAAGTAGTTTACTATCTTGCTAAAGTGATTAAAGCACACCTAATGTACTTTTTCATGAATACAAAAATGGTCTTGAGATGCTTAGAATTGACACTCGTGTACTCGTCTTCTGGCATCTTATTTAATAAGGTGCTTATTTATTTATTTAATTATAATTAATCATAAATTAATAAACCCAACAAGTCAGTCAGAAAGGCTGACATTTATTCCGTTACTAATCCAAAACTTTTGTCACAGTTTATTTTTATCACAACATAGCGTGGTGGGATTGTTTTCAACATATCGAAAAACTGTGAGATTTTTTTCGTGGCAACATTGTACCGAGGGATTGTTTTCTTTGTATCGCAGAGTGGTAGAATTGTCTTCGTCGCAACGTTGCATGGTGGGATTGTCTTCATCGTAGCGCAGTGTAGTAGGATTGTCTTCGTTGTAGCACAGTGCTGTGGGATTTTATTTGTCGCAGTGTAACTTGATGGGATACTCTTCTCAAAAGTGCCGAGTTAGGATAGTCTTCGTTAAAACATTTAGTTGGGATAGTTTTCCTCTCAAGCGTCGACTGAAATTTCTGTCGTAGAACAAGGTGAGTGATTTATAATTAAATTTTTATCATCTGTCTTCGATGAATAAGTATTACAAGTGAGAAAATCGTTTCAAATACTGACATTTGAAACAGCAGCTTCATATAACTACCTAAGTCTGTCAGTCTCATTCCTTTATAGATTAAATTCAAACGAACTAACAAAAATATTAATTGCTGAAATATAATTTCTAGAAAACATTTATCTCATTTGGATTTAAAAATGTACCGGCTAGTCTTCTCATCTTTTTTCAACTTTCCAAAAGAGCAGGCTGACTTTTGTCTCCAGTCCAGATTTTTTACCTTTCCCTGGCTTTGACAATTTCTAATACATCTGAAGATAAAATATTTGTTTCAAAATGTGCTAAAAATTTATCATTATTTTGTGAACTTGATATATTTTCCGATGTTGAGCAGTCCTTACGTTGAATTTTGGATTTTTTATTTTTTAATGTAAGGTTATGCTTGATAAACCATTTATAAAAAACGTTTTTAATAAAACTAAGAAAACTCTCTCCTGTCATCCAACTTCCTTCAGTATTACCCACTCCCCAGCCTTTTGGAATTGGCTCAAGATGCTCAACTCGAGTGTGTTTGGTGGAAACTGTATTGGCTTCAAACAAAATAAGCGAAGGGGCTGACTAACCACTCACCTGACGACAGTACCTGTCGACTTTTTAACGGCACTTACAATTTAATAAACGGTCCTGGCCCCTTTCCTTGCAACAACTTAATCACCTTTGGGCACCAACTGAAAGGCAGACTCATCCAAATTGAAAATTTGACTTGGATCAATATCTAACAAATTCTTTTCTTTCAGTTTTGTCTCCACGTTGACAAATCACTGCCACAACTCGTTTCTGGTCACCGATGCTCAAATGCTTGTGAAACTTTGAGCCACCCTGTTTGTTAGACCTGGATATCTTTTCATAAAGGCACAATACCAATGCTTTCCAGGTCGACCATTGTTAAAAGAAGTCTCCCTTTCCTTATTACAAACAAATTTTTGTACTGAATCTAATAATAGAGATTTTGTAATAGGAAATAGAGTTCACTACTCTGCAGAATCCATTGAACGATTCGTTTTTCTTCATCCAATGTTAGGGTGGTTAGAGCGCCTCTCCTGCTCTCAGTGACACTGATTTGCAATTTCATATGGAAAGTAATCTTTGGTATTCCATACCTTTTTTTAGCTTGATGAAGGGTGTTCCCAGATTTAATTGCATCAAGTACTTCTTGAATCGTGTCGAAGGAATATGTCTCTCTGTTTACTTTTTTTCTCTTGTTGATTCTTTTTCTCACTTTCCTTTTTTTCAATTAAGTAACTTTTTTTTCTCTGATACTACTTCCTTTTTTTATTTTTGCCATTTTAAATTCAAAATTTATTTGTGAAGTGTTATATAAACAAAATACCTATCTACTTTCTTAAATTAAAGAAAGTAAGTAAACTATATGTGATGCAACTGAATGTAAGTATGAATACAGAGATATACTTACCAGAACCAAAACACACTTGGAAGTTAGGAAGCAATTCAAAACTCTTTAACAGAATTTTATATTTTTTTGCTCAAAATGGCTGTGAAGCATGATATTCTAACGAAGCAAAAAGTTTTCTGAGTTTTTTCACTCTCGCAATTGATTATTTCTTTTGTAAAAACAAGTCCAAGTTTTGCGTGCTACTGCGACAGAGACTGTTATGTTAGACACACCAGAGCTACTTTGTCCAACTATTTTGCTTCATACACAAATGTGGGAACGTAAAATTAGACAAGTAATTTTTTAAATTGAATTAATACTTGGGCGACAAAAACGATTAGTATTGAAATTACAGGTTTTCATAATGATCTTAAAATTTTTTATACTAAAAATACATCACTAACAATAATTGTTAACAAAAAAAGTACATGACTATTATGCAATCACAGTAAGGTTAGGTGATTATTTGCCTCGGCATTTGTACTTGTACTCTTTCCTTTTTTTTCTTCCTAAAATGCTTATTCATTTATTCATTACACAGAATGTTCAAAGGATCAGTACATTTTTTGAAGTATAAAAAAACTTTTTTTTCCAATAAATTTAAGTATATTTTTTCTTTATAGCTTAAATTATTTCACTGTCCAGATATACGTGCGATTTCCAACTTTGTAACCAGTTGTAACGGGGTGTCCGTATTCACTTATGGCCTTAATAGCCACAAATTAATACGAGGGATACTCTGACCAGGACTGTGTTTCCCGGGCACCTGCGGAGACACACTCGCGTTACAACGCAGACAGCGAGTCCACTTTTCCTCGTTCACGTCTGCTTGCTGAGGGGCCAGCTCAGCTCTGGCTCAGCTCAGGACGCTCGCGCGTTGGTGTTTACGCGCGAGCCCGCAGAGACGGCAGGATAAGGCCGATGCCCGGCTTACAGCTTCCTTCTGGACGCCAAGACTTCTATGGATAAAACCTATAAAAATAGAGTAGCCGGAAGGGCTTCGTGCAAGGGAAGGCTAACGCAAAGCAAAACAAACATTTACTGATCAAAAGAACGGAAACTATATTGTCTGCACTAGTACAAAAGCATACGCGCGTGTGTGTGTATGTGTATTTCGCTCGATCGCGTTGACAGAAAAGCCTGTACGGTCGAGGAAGGCTTTCCTCTCCAGGCCGACGGCCAGCGATAATTCAACCGGGCACAGAGAGAGATTACGCGGCTATTATGATTCTCGCGCACGCACGGCGCTTACCTGGCTTTTCGCAGCCTCTTATTTGCACCTGCTCGCCTAGCAGTTGGCCTCTCAGCAGGAATATTTGACCTGGTGTCTAGTCGGTGAGCCTTCTCGTCGACGGTACGTGGCTGCAGGAGCGGGCGAGGCGATGGCGAGATTGTCCTCTCGTGGCTTGACAAACGCAGTGGGCGAGAGACGCACACGTGTTTTCTCTACCTATACCTAATCCCTTCTGGCCTAATGGCCAAGAGCGTCCCTCGCTAATACTCATATCAAGACGCTTGTCTCTCCTTTCTCTCTCTCTTTCGCACGCATTTGAGTGAGTGTTTGACACCGTTGAGCTGGTTGTTGCTGAATTTATAAATCGCCATTTTGATTCCTGACTCTTAGTGTCAGTGGGTCCTATGTCGGTGTGCGTTGTCTCAGTGGATTGTGTTTGTGATTGTGCGCGTATACTCATCATCACACTCAATCGCGAATAAATAAACACCAGGCTCGGCCAGGCTACGGCCTTGGCCAAGCCTCGTTATGGCTGCCAAGCGGCCACGTGAGAATACTTCCGAAGCCGATACACAACCGACATTTCTTCTCTCTTTTGAGGAAGTTAACGTACTCGCAGAGACGATTACCTGCTACCGCGATACTCTGCTAGAAATATTTCGAATCGAGAAGCAGTCCAAGCGACACTCTAAACTTCAAGAAGCGATTAAGGGCATAGACAACTCTTTCCGTGTGCTATCCAACGCCTACATTCATAGATTGGCTGTTGATGAAACCACGAAGCGTCACGAACACACACTATACGCTGCCTGTCGCTCTTTGAGCGACGTCGCGGCTAAGCTTACATTGACTACGGGTATGTGTGGAGACAGTACACGCGACACATATGCGGCAAGAACTGCTGTTGGCCTACAGTCCTTGGAGCGACCCGCTCGTAAGGTCTTACTAAATAAAGGAAAGGCTCTTCCGATTGCTCCAGACCAAAAGCGAGTCATTATCGGTCCCACGGAAGCCGCGAAGGAGAAGCTCGGGTCGTCGATCGATACCAGGAAGGCGCTCCTGAACGCTGTCGATGCCACAAAGTTTAAACTAAGCTATAGTAAGATCAGATATGGAGCCAAGAACTCAGTGGTCATTGAGGGACTTGATTCGAGCACGCTTAGTGACTGCCCAGAGTTTGCACATGCGGGACTAGAGATAAAGCCATTAGAAAAGATGAAACCACGCCTCATTATTCACGATCTGCCTATCGATCTAGATAAAGACACCATCGCTGATAGTATAGCCAACCAAAACCTGCAGGATGCCACAGTCCGGGATCTCAAGGTGGTGTACGTATACCCGACTGCTAAAAAGAAAACACGCTCGTGCGTGATAGAAGTTGCGCCCAAACACCGAATACAGCTGCTACGAAAGCAAAAAGTGAATGTAGGCTGGAATATTTGCCGTATTGACGATCACGTGAACATTTTGCAGTGCTTTAATTGTGCAAAGTTCGGACACATCGCGGCTGAGTGCAAGAACGAAAAATGCTGTGGTTACTGTGCAGGGCATCACTCTAGCAGAAATTGCGTCGACAATAATAGTCTTAAATGTACAAACTGTGCGTTAACTGGGGGCGCGGTGCACGCACACTCTACCTTCGATAAAGGTAAATGCCCTATTCTGCGAAAAAAAATAGATAATAAGATCGCTCTCATTGATTATGGTGCATAACACAAACACAAAAATAGGACATATAAACGCACAGTCACTTGACCCTCACCTTGCTGACATTTTCAATATATTGACCAAACACAAGCTTGACGTTCTCGCTGTAAGCGAGTCTTGGCTCAAGTCGAAAAGTGCAACAGCCCGGTTTCAGGCGCAGGGCTACAAACTATTGCAGCTCAACCGAGCCGGCAGGGGTGGTGGGGGCGTTGCTCTATACATTAGGGACTCGTTGGCTGATAAGATTATCTGTCAGTCAGAACAGCCACTGGTCTATGTCAAAAGACCCGAATTTTTGATGGTACTTATTGGCGTTAAACCCTGCAAGATCTTGCTGTGCGTGGTATACAGCCCTCCAAAAGCTGAATATTGGGCGGATGTCGAGGAGGCCTTTTTCAATTGCAACGAATCTTACAACTTCGCTGTACTACTCGGTGATTTCAACATTAATTGGACGGAGGATTCAACGCCGCAAAGGATTCTCAGGAACATGCTTGCCACCTGCGGTCTCACTCCTATCGAGTATCAACCTACACACCACGTCGGCGATTCGCACTCCACCATCGACTACATATGTGTGAGCGATGTCGGGCGTGTTGCATACTATGCGCAGCTGTATTATCCCGGTGTTTCGAAACACGATTTGCTGCTGGTTTCACTCGACCTTGAGGTACACCGAGCGCCGCCACGTGCAATAACTCGCCGCTCTTTTCGCAATTTTTGCCTCGAGAACTTCAAAAATGATCTGAGGCTTGTCGACTGGGGCCTACTGCATCGCACGATCGGTGTTGACGAGAAAGTTGAGGTATTCACTGGGTCGCTCCGGCGGCTCTACGATTCACATGCACCGTACAATACGTTTGTCCCTAAAAAAAAGAAGAGTGCTCCGTGGTTCACGGCCGAGCTCGGAGAGCTGATAAGGACGCGTAACAGGGCATGGAGTCTCTACAGACGTCAGAGACGCCCAGTGGACCATCAAAACTATAAGCTATTAAGGAATCGGGTCAAGTTATTATTGCGCAACACTATCTCTAAACACAATGCTAATAAGCTAGTCAATGCTGCGAACGCTACTGAAATGTGGCGTTGCCTGGGCGAGCTTGGTGCTTCATCTGCCTCGAGGGAGACGTATCCGCTCCCGGCAGGCTGCGATGAAATTAACGAGCACGTTGCTTGACCCGATCATGTCACACCACTGTGGGACCTCGTGCCCTACGCGCGGGTGGCCCCGGATAGTAGATTTTACTTCAGCCATGTTACAGTTGAGGATGTGCTTGCCGCCTTCCGTTCTGCTTGGTCCGATGCCCGTGGAATGGATGACATGTCTGTTAGCTGTCTCAGGAACTGCATGCCGGATATTTTGCCAGTGCTTATGCATATATTCGACACGTCGCTACAGTCAGGAGTCTTTCCTGAGGCGTGGAAGAGGGCCATTGTGCGGCCTACTCCAAAGGTTCGCCCCCCCCCCATGGAAATCGGGTATCTTCGCCCCATCAGCATTTTGTGCGCTGCTGCCAAGCTTCTCGAGACAATAGCTTGCAGGCAGTTGACTGAGTATGTGGAAGGATGCAAACACTTGGACCCATTTCAGTCGGGGTTCCGTAAGCGACACAGCACGCACACCGCACTTGCAGCCATCATGGACGACATTCGTGAAGCCGCCGACAGGCAGCAGGTTACCCTGCTGGTCACTGTCAACTTTTCTCAGGCATTCGACCTCGTAAACGTCAATCTAGCTGTTGAAAAGATAAAAAGACTTGGACTGTCTGACGCCGTGTGTGCATGGATCCATTCGTACCTTGTTGAACGTCAGCAAATACTCGTGAGCGACGACGGCGCGCGCTCTGCTCCTACTACTCGGCGTGCTGGGGTTCCGCAGGGTAGCATCCTGGAACCTCTGCTGTTTGCCTTGTACACCAACAACTCATCGTCGGTACTGCACGACAGTAGGCACCATTACTACGCCGACGATGCCATTTACTATGTCCATGGCAGTTTTCGGGAAATGGATCGGATGATCAGGATGATTGAGGAGGATTTGGCGCTTCTCTCCTGCTGGGCCCTCAGGAATGGACTTAAAATCAACCCAACAAAGACACAAATTATCTGGTTTGCTACACGCAACTTTATCAGCAGACGGAATGAAATGAATCTCCTTAAAGTCAGGATTGGAAATAAGGAGTTAGAATACTGTGACAGTGTCAAAATTTTAAGTGTCCTCCTGGATAGTACCCTGACATTTGCCCCGCAGACGATGCAGACTACGCGTAAGAGTTTTGCAGCCCTTGCACGCCTACGTAAGTGCGGTGATTCAATTCCGCCTGGCATGCGTCTGCTGCTGGTAAAGACACTTGTTTTTACCTATTATGAGTACTGTTCGGGCATCTTCTTGGGACTGTCGGCCGATTTAGTGCTGAAACTTCAACGTGGTAAAAACGCAGCTATACGCTATGCCACGGGTGTGAAGAGGTACGAGCACATCACTCCTACATACGACAGACTTAACATCATGCCATACGAGGTGCGTCGAGACTTCCTCTGTGTCCGGTTGTTGGGTACGATACTATGCCGGCAACAGCCCGGCTACCTGTTTAAGTACTTCGAGTTTCAGTCGAGCGACGGAACGGGCTCGACGAGGAGTCCCGAAAATAACCTTCGTATTCCATGGGCGAGGACCGATGTGTATAAGTTTTCCTTCCGTATGAAATAGTCTGCCCTCCGATCTGCGTTTGATGGTGACGCGTCCGTGTTTCGGACATCTCCTGGAGGAACACTTCCTGCGACGGTGCTTTGAGCGGTAGTGACGATGGGATGGACGATGGATTTCCGTGCTGTTGTGTTTCTGTGGTGAAGCGTGGTTTTTGTGCTCCGGGTGCGTCGTTATTATTGTCGTCGTTGTTTTTATGTTTATTTTTGTTTTTATTTATTAATTGACTTATTTATTTATTTATTTATTTGTATATTTTTTATTTTATTTTTTTTTTTTATGTGTCCATGTCCGTTGTACATATTTCTTGTTGTACGTATTTGTATTTATAAACGAAACTTTCAACGGCAATTGCCGGACCATGTAGGACCATGAGTCCTTGGACCATTTAAGATAAATCAATCAACCAATCAATCAATTTTCGCGCTCCCTTCCCCTCTTGCTCTCTCTCTGGCCTTTCTTCCTCGCGCAGTCTAGATGAGTGTAAACGGCGTTTGAGTCTTCACCGCCCGTTACACCCCTGCCCCAGAAGATTCGTAACCCTGCGGATCTTCTAATGGAGTCGCTTACCAAACGGCGAAGAGAGGAAGAAAAGGATGAGCGTAGGAAATGCAGTGCAAATATTTATCATAGAATGATAAAAAGAAAAAAAAAAAATTTTTTTTTTTTTAAATTTCTTAACTTTTGCTTGGGCCGTTCTCCTCTATTCTCTCCCCCACCCAAGACGGTTTGTGCTTGCCACGAAGCTTCTTCCAACTTCATCCTGTCCTGCAGTGGGAAACCACGGAGAAAGAGGATTTTTACAATTGGGTGGAGAAATGAAAACTCATCTGTGGTATGAAATGATTAGATGTGATCATGCATAAAAGAAGAGAAGGACACAAGTGTAGCATGTAATTCAAAAAGAGAAAAAAAAATTAAATGATAATACGGAAGAAGAAATTCAGTGATAATACGAAAGAAGAAAAAGATGTTCGGCGTTAGGTGCCTGTGGTCAGAAGGACCTCTTGATCTCTGAGATTTATTGATTTTTGCGGTGCCAAGTGCCATCTGGGTAACGCTCTCACATGTTATGATCCTTTCGGCGTGGGCAGCAGTCAGAACGCTTCACTAAAAAAAATCCACAGCTGTGACAGAAGCCAATTTGCCCTGTGCTGGTGTACTCTGGCCACAGGGCCGTTGGGTCGCTAGCAACGGTGCTCGGGTACCGGGGCCGACGGCAGGTGTCAGTGGTCGTAGGCTCCTCTGAGTGTGCGCGGGGGCTTTCCCTCAGCTCCTCCTCCAGGCGGTGTTGGCGTGCCTTGGAGTAGGCCAGCGCATCCTCGAAGCCCTCAAAGGCCGCTCTAATGTGTCGGGCTGAAACCTCATGAGCGTAGGAGTCTTCGTGCGCTCCATACTTCAGGAGATGTCGATGCATCGCACTCAAGAACTCCGTAACCTTTGCCCTAGTTTCTCCGAGAGCGCAAGCGGCACTCTCCTTTAGGCGGCTTATCTCATCCACGCTTCTCTTCCGTGCCAAATCATGAGGCGTAGGGGCCGGTGCGTGTAGCTCCTGAGTTGCCAAGGCTGCCTCTGAGTAGAGTGCGTTATTCTCGGCTGGGGTAGCCTGAGTGGCTTGATCCTCGCTTCTAGCGTCGCCTGGTTGCTCAGTGTAGGCAGCGTCTTCGGCCGGAATGGCCTCCGTGACTTCGAAGGCGGGTATGCCAGCTTCTGAAGTGACGACTTCCATGGGGTCGATGACGAGTATACTTGCCTCTGCTGGGCTGGCGTCTAGGGCCTCAGTTGCCGACGCAATGTTTTCGGTCCGCGCGGCCGCTGTGTGAGTGGCCGGCGCACCGATCTCTGCCAGAGTTTCTTCCATGGCCTCACTAGCCAGCGCTTCACTTTCGGCTTGGGTAGCCTCAGTGACCTCGGAGGTTGAGACCGCGCTTACTGCCAAGGTGTCCTCCACGGACTCGGTGGCTGGCGTATCATCTCTGGCCGGAGTGGCCTTCTCATTTCCGTGGGCAGGTAAGCTATCTTCCGTAGGGGTAAACTCCATGGGCTCAGCGGCCTGGCATTCACTTGCTGCATCATCGGGTTTCTCCGTGGTTGCGGCATCCTCGGAATTGACCGTCTCCCCTGGGGTCTTATACCACTCGCCTGACTGGTCCATGACGGGAGCGTCAGCCCATGAGATGCCCAGCTCGTCCACGTAGGCGAGGGATCCCACCTCGTCAGTCTTTGCGTGTGTAGGTGGCCGGTCAGCGTCCTCTGCGTCGGATAGCAAGTAGTCCGGTCAGGATGGCCCTAGGCGGGTGAGGCAGGCCGTTAGGTCATCTGCTTCCGTTAGCCAGTCTACGACCAGCGGCTCAATGGGGACGTAACTGGAGGACACCGTCATCTCTGCGGGCTTCTCTTGTTCGTCCAAGTGCGTACCCCTCAGCCGTTCTTCTATCTCGTTCTCAGGGGCTTGGTCCATTACTGAAAGGTGGTAGTGAAAAATAGATGAGGCAAATGATGAAAACAGTTATGCGAGTAATTAATGAAATGTATGAAATGACGCATGAACGGTGTAGGAATGAATAAGAATAAAAATAAAAAGGATTGGAGCGCGCAACTAGTAAGCCGACACAGCGGCTTTCTTTGAGCACCCCCTCTTGCGCTTCCCTGGCGCGTCGTCCCACAGCGGTTGGTCTACCTTTTTCTTTTCTCAGGTTTTGTCGACTCGATGGCCTGTACACCCGGGTTTTTAGGCGGGTGCCCGCGCCTCCGCTTGATGAGTCCCGCAGCCTCGCTAAGATTGACAAGGTTATTTGACGGCGGGGCATTGGTCTTCGGGGTTGCGAGGGGCCTTTTTCGCCGGTGACCCCGACTTCTATTAACAGACTCGTCATCGCACATATCTCCCGCAGTTACGCTCGCTTCCGGCGGGTCACGCTTTGCCGGTTCTTCGTTCTCCAACGGCGGTAGGGATAACTCTGCAGATTTTTCGTCTTCTTCGCTCTCTGAAGTGTTTTCACTTGTCGAGTAGGCCTTCAGTTGTTGCACATGAACAGGGCCTTCTTTCACGCTTTCAGCGTTCATTAGCTCGTATAAGTTGGAACCGGTATTCTTAAGGATGGTGTATGGACCAACGAATTTTTGTGCCAGTTTCGCCGCAAAGTTCTTACTGGCCGAGGATAGAACTTGATCCTCCTTCCAGACTTTGTCACCGGCCTTCCATTCCTCGATGGCTTGCTGACCGAGGGAGTTCATTGCCGTGTGGTCCGCTTGCCGCTTCAGAGCGTTTGGAGCCAGTGGCTTGCGGCCGTGGTTGAGCATGGCCGGGCTTGAGCCTGTGGAATGGTGTTTGCTTGTATTATAGGCAAACACAAGCTCGGCAAGCTTTCTATCCCAGGTACGGTGGTCTTTTTTGATGAAAGACTTGATCATTGTTTTGAAGACCCTATCGACTCATTCCACCGGGCTCGCCTGTGGATGGTATGCGGGCGTGTAACAGTGTGTAATATTACGTTCCCGCAAATAGTCGTCGATTAGGCGGTTTTTAAACTCCGTCCCATTATCGGTGAGGAGCTCCAGCGGCGCACCGAATCGCCAAATAATTCTCTCTTCGAAGGCACTTAGTACAGCCTTCGCATTGGCTTTTCGCAGGGGTATACACTCAATCCACCTAGTGAACAGATCTTCAAAAATCAAAATATACTCATATCCGTGCGGGCTGCGTGGTAAAGAACCCATCATATCAGCCGCGATGACCTGCCACGGGCCGGGAATTACGCGCCTGCCCATCAGACCCGCTGGCAGCTTTTGTTCTACTTTAAGCTGCTGGCAAACCCAACACTTCCTCACGTGCTTGGCCGTGCTTTGATAATTTTTAGGCCAGTAGTAGTGTCGGGCCAGGCGCGTGAAGGTCTTCTTTTGACCAAGATGGCCTGCAAACGGCTCGTCGTGGCACTCCTTCAGCACTTTATTTCTCCCCTCCTCGGGTACAACAAGCTTCCACGCGTCCGAGTCGCCCAGCGTATCGTCAATTTTGGGGTCAGGGTGGTACACATAGAGTCGTCCAGCAACGATTTTCCAGCGTGGAAAATCGGTGGGCGAGCGACTGACTTTCTTTAGCCAGGCGTTATACCAGGCGTCTTGCGTGATATCCGTAAGAGTCATCGCTCCAATAGGGAGCTCCTTCTCTTTTTCGTACAGGCGTGAGAGCGCATCTGGCACATAATTTAATGCGCCTTTTTGATGCTCTATTTCGAAGTCATAATTCTGCAACTCCAGTGCCCAGCGCGAAAGTCGTCCGGTTGGGTTATGCATATTGCGCAGTCACCGGAGGCTACTGTAGTCCGTGATGACCTTGAAGTGACTTCCTTCTACATATGGGTGGAACTTGTGTATAGCCCAGAGCACAGCGAGACATTACTTCTCAGTCACGCTATAATTATTTCTGCTGGCGTTAAATTGCGGCTAGCATACTCGAGCACTCGCTCCTGCTCGTCGACCTCTTGCGTGATCACGGCGCCAAGCCCAACATCACTGGCGTCTGTTTAAATAGTGAACGGCGCGTCGACGAGGGGCCTTTGTAGCGTGGGTGCCGAGGCTATAAGAGCCTTTGCATGCTCAAAAGCATTCTGTTGTACCTCGGTCCACTCAAACTTACAGTCTTTCCTCAGTAGTTGAGTCATGGGATCAGTGACAGAAGCATAATCAGGCAGAAACTTCCGGTACCAGGAAGCCATGCCTAAAAAGCGACGTAACTGCTTTAGATTCCGGGGCGCCGGATAAGTTAGAATCGGCTCAATCTTCGTTGGATCAGGGCGAAGGCCTTCATGGTTTATAAGGATTCCAAGGTAGCGAACCTCCTCACAACAGAACTCACTCTTCTTTTTATTGATTGTAAGTCCCGCGGCTTTTATCCTCTTAAGTACGTGTTCAAGCCACTTCAAATGTTCCTTGAAAGTCTCGGTGACAATAATAATGTCGTCAAGATAAGCGTAGGCGAAGGGCTCGAGTTCAAGACCAATCACCTTGTCGATCAGCCGCTGGAACGTGGCCGGGGCTAAAGTCAGGCCATATGGCACTCTGCAAAACTGAAATAAGCCCTTTCCCAGTACGGTAAACGCGGTGATCTTGCGGACGCGCTTGGACAGCGGTATTTGGTGATACGCGCTGCTCAGATCAAGTGTAGAGATGAATCGAGCTTTGCGAAGCTTGTGCAGAATTGTCTCCATGTATGGTAAGGGGTACGCATCCGATTCTGACACAGCATTTACTTTTCTGTAATCGACACAGAAGCGATAATCGCCATTTGACTTTTTTATCATCAGGACAGGGCTCGACCAGCTACTTTCCGACGGCTCTATTACTTTGTTCTTAAGCATTTTATCCACTTTCTCGTGCATCTCCTTTTGCAATTTCTCTGACACTGGATAATAACGTTGTTTAATCGGCTTTTTCGTGGTCAGCCCAATATCGTGCTCGATCCACGAAGTACAGCCAAGAGGTGCTTCATCGCTTGTCAGGCTATCGACTAGCCGGCGGACTTGCTCCTTTTCCAAGGGCGTCACGTCAGCAAGGCCAATTAAAGCCAGTTAAATTTTATTTTCTGATTCAACTGCCGCAATCTCCAGGTTAAATCTCCCGCTCTCTCGCAAAACTTGGCCTGCATATGCATCGAAGACTACCCGAAAAGCTCTCATGAAGTTCATGCCTAGGTAGCAATCGTCCTTCATGTCGGGCAGGATCGCAACTTCGATCTCCCTCGTTTGTCCTGCGAACTTTATCGGGAGGACTAAATAGCCTGCACATCGGGCTACACTGATACCCGCTAGGTCAGCTCCGTGTCCGTAATGGGGGCTCAGGACCCGGCCGCATGCGCTGGCTAGTTGCAAGCCTATCTTGCCCATCACCGTTTGCTTCGCACCGCTGTCTACAAGGGCTTGAAATTTGTACCCCTGTAACGTGAGTTGAAGCCAGCACCGGCCCTTCTCTTCCCCATCTCGCGTTGGGACCTCCTCCTGGTGCACTTCAGGAGGGGGGGGGGGCTGAGGGGCACTAGAAATGCTCGCAAACGAGGGTTGTGAATCCCAAGGAAGCGTAATTCCCTCGCTTACGCTCCTGGGTTGGCGCTTCCCAGATTGCAGGGGTAGTCCATGAAGCGATGCTCTATATAGTTACAGCCGAAGCACCGTGGCTTCCCTGGCGTGCGTTCAGCTAATGCCACGCCACGCCCTTGGCACCTTGGCTTTTTATTGTTCGTGTCCTTTTCTTTTCTTGGTTGCGTTGTCTTCCACTGTTTTACCTCTTCGTTCCCTCAGTCGCCACCATTCCGGCCGGAGTCATTTCTTTCCTGTGTTGCCCGAAAGAGTTGTTGCAGCAATTTTTCATTGGTGCGTCTGTTGACTTCTTGTTCGATAACCAATTTCTGTAGCAGGCTCAAGATTGTCGGGTTGTCGGCCGTTTCCTTCGCATCTACGGCGCCGATTTTTTGGGATGGCTTGGGTTTCTTTGACACTGGTACTATTCTTGGACAGGCTTACTCTGGTAGCGCAAAGTTCTCTGGCGCTGGAGGTTTCTGAAAGGTTTCTTTGACCTGTAGCAGCCGTTCGGCCTCCACGGCTTGAGTTTGCAGGTCCCACGAGTCGCGCACCTCATGCCGTTTAATACACAGCTGCAGTTCCGGCCTCATATTGGCAACAAACAGATCTACTTCTGCTTCTGCATCTATCGGTGGGTCTAATCAACGCAACATCGCCGTAAGTTGCGTAAAATAGCCCCGTACTGGCTCGCCGTCGTGTTGTCGGCGCATTAGCGTGTCCTACTTCAGCTTTTGCTGCAAACCCTTGCCGATGTCAAACCATTTCCTTGCTGCGGTCACGAATTCTGCCCAGGTTCTCCATCTCCATTTCTTGTTGCAAAACCAGAGGAGTGCATTGTCGCTTAGGAGCACGGGCACCGCTCGAAGAATTTCGTCGTCCAAAAGGTTGACGAACTCTTGGCATTCCTGTACTTTTGTGTAAAAGCCGTCAAAGCTCTCACTGCCTTCCCCTGTGAACTTGAGATCCCACTTACGCACTACTTGGCCCAGATCGCAAATTTGTTCTCTGTTGTTGAAGCTGCCGGCCGCTTGAGCACTACCTGTAGTTATCTCCCTCCCCCCCCCCAGGCTGGACAGAAGTTCGATGCCAATGGAGTAGAGCAGCCAGAAGGCTTTTGCTTGCCTAAGTCTGCTGTTTGATGACCAAAACCCTTGCTATTAAAATAGTGCTGTGTAAAGGTGTCCTGAAACTGTCCTTTATTGCTTCCGCAATTTGTGAGGCACGCTTGATTTGCACCTAATATTGACGAATTTCTAGCAGGCCTAGTGCTACTCTGCAACTCTTTGTATCTTTATAACTCTCTTTCTTGGTATTCCCAGTTGAGATGCAAATCATCTATTTGCTTCCTCATCTGTAGAACTTCGTTGGCAAATTCTGCAGGTACAACAAACGGTTTGCCACCGCTGGTCGTGAGTTTGAAGACTTCTTCATTTTCTTCTTCTACTGAACTTACGTAGGGCGTATCTTTTAGGGGAAGGCCTGGAGTTCGCACAGCTGGTGTCTTTCCTTGTTTTCTTGTTTTGTTGTAGACGTCGGCCGATTCCTCGTCGTTGTCTCTTTCGGACTCCTCGGAGTGATTCTCTTCTATTAAGCAGGTGCGGTGTAGATTTTGCTGAACTGCTTTTTCGTCTATGAATTGCAGCGGGTGGACAGCTTTGCCATTTTCTCCCTCGCTTTCCTAAGGCATTTTGAGCTCTTCATCCACTGCAGTCTCAATGAATGAAGAGTGAGTGGCACAGCGTCTAGTCCTGTCTTCGACTGGATTGATTCCCCTAGTAAAATTTTGGGGAATATATTCTCCGGACACCCAGCGTGCAAGTCTGGCAGCTTTATCAACTCTTGATCCGTCCGAACGCAGTTCTAAATTCTTCATTATCTCTTCGCAGGTTGGTCAACCTGCGACATCTAGGCAATAATTTTCTATGATCTCTTCGGCCTGTGGCCCGAGTTCGCTCATCTTCCTGTAAAATGGCGGCGCAACAAATATATACAAAAAAATTAGACGTGTAGCTGAGTGTAACTCACTCTGAGAAGAGAAAAGGATGGGGGAGCTACAATTAGGGCTGAGTCTACGCTCAACTGTTAGTTTAACATAATTGAGAGCTCTTTTAAGCTTTACAGCTCGACGTAAAAAAAAACAAAAGATTTCAGAAAAAAAAATTTAATAGAAATTACTTTATGAAAAAAAAAATTTCAATCTTAATTTAAGCGCGACAACTGTAACTCCCTACTAGTGTAAAGTGTATGTAGGACAGGAACAGATGAATACAACTATGTTTTTGTGTACCTGCCTACACACAGCTACTCGTCTCCACTTTTATGCACACGGTCAACAAGGCGTTCAGCCAAGCACGATGTTGCTTGAAGCCGAAAAGCAAGCTTGTACGCCTTGACTTGGGCTTTGTCAACAAATTAAATGTAGTATTCAAAGTATTTATCGAAAGACACACGAAATGCAAGATAACTTCTAAAGATGTAATCTATAAGAAAATCAAAACAATCTATTGCTACAAAAAGCCCAAGCCGAGGAACTATACACGGATTATGTATGTTCACAATACATGTAAGTCCTCGTTGACTGACAACAACGTGACACGCTCTCGTGCCCTTAGCGACCTATCTACTCTCTCTCTGGCCACGCGCGAGTCGAGGTTTAAATGTAAACACACGCAGCCTTGAAAAATCCGAAGCGCGAACACACTACACTAAACTGCAATAAGTTGTAACTAACACGATCAAATAAAACGCTGATTTACATAAATATCACCTAGGGAGTGTAAGGCCTCTGCCGAGCATCTCATGCAAACCACAAGGTCAAGCGCCAGTTGTAACGGGGTGTCCGTATTCACTTATGGCCTTGATAGCCACAAATTAATACGAGGGATACTCTGACCAGGACTGTGTTTCCCGGGCACCCGCGGAGATACACTCGCGTTACAACGCAGACAGCGAGTCCGCTTTTCCTCGTTCACGTCTGCTTGCTGAGGGGCCAGCTCAGCTCTGGCCTAGCTCAGGACGCTCGCGCGTTGGTGTTTACGCGCGAGCCTGCGGAGGCGGCAGGATAAGGCCGATGCCCGGCTTACAGCTCCCTTCTGGAAGCCAATATTGCTATGGATAAAACCTGTAAGGAAAGAGTAGCCGGAAGGGCTTCGTGCAAGGGAAGGCTAACGCAAAGCAAAATAAACATTTACTGATCAAAAGAACGGAAACTATATTGTCTGCACTAGTACAAAAGCATACGCGCGTGTGTGTGTATGTGTATTTCGCTCGATCGCGTTGACGGCAAAGCCTGTACGGTCGAGGAAGGCTTTCTTCTCGGGGCCAACGGCCAGCCAAAATTTGACCAGGCACAGAGAGAGATTACGCGGCTATTATGATTCTCGCGCACGCACTGCGCTTACCTGGCTTTTTGCAGCCTCTTCTTTGCGCCTGCTCGCCTAGCAGTTGGCCTCTCAGCAGGAATATTTGACCTGGTGTCTAGTCGGTAAGCCTTCTTGTCGACGGTACGTGGCTGCAGGAGCGGGCGAGGCGATGGCAACGTTGTCCTCTCGTGGCTTGACAAACGTAGCGGGCGAGAGACGCACACGTGTTTTTCCTACCTATCCCTAATCCCGTCTGGCCTGATTGCCAAGAGCGTCCCTCGCGAATACTTATATCAAGACGCTTGTCTCTCCTTTCTCTCTCTTTTTTGCACGCATTATCGCTCTCCCTTTTCCTCTCGCTCTCTCTCTGGCCTCCTCGCGCAGTCTAGATGAGTGTAAACGGCGTTTGAGTATTAACCGCCCGTTACACCAGATATAGGGTATTTTACCTTAGGCCGTTTTGCTGTGAGAAGGTTGCTCATCCCTTCATGAGGAGCATTACGTAGTGAAAAAGTACATGTGAAAATTATCAGGGGCACTTGCTCGGGAGAGTCACCGGGAAACGAACCTGCAGTCTCCCGCGTGCCGTCCTGCAAACTAGCCGATCGAGCCACTGCGCACTCATGTATAAAGGTAAATTGTACAGATGGACTCTCGCGTGTCACGATTTTTTGATTCGGAACGTTCTCAATAAAATATTACTTGCGTACCCAGGTACGTTTGTCAGTATACCATTCGAAACGAGTCCGCAATATACCAATAAATTTTTATAATTTTCAGTTAGACAGGTATATATTATCTGTATTACTAAAATAATTGCGCTACAAGTAACACTTATTTTTTGTGGGTCATCTAAATTTCAAAAAATAAAAAAATTTACTATTGAAGAAAGTTCTCATTTAACTAAGTAAATTTTTCCAGCAGGAGCTTTTCAGTGGAGCGTGCAACATGCTTTATACCTACGAACATAATAGAAGTAAAAAGACTCAAGAGTTACGATTATAATAAGTCCGCAACAAGAATAAACTTTTTAACTAAACGGATATGTACACTTAACTTTTTTAAGTATTCTGTATGCATATGCTATAAAATAGTTTAATTATACGTAAACACACGCGCACGTTAGCTTTTACTTTAATATTCTTGTAGTTATAGTCAATACTACTTTTAAGTTACTTTAAAGAGTGTGAAAGCATCCGGTTATGAAAATTGTATTTTTCATGATAATTTTATTTAAACAGTTTTTTACAACTGCCATCAAACGGGAAAAAATTATAAGTGACATGAGATACAAACTGAAAAAATCAAGGAAAACTAAGTGTCTTTAAAAATCAATGATAATTTGAGTATTGAACCGCGGAAAAACTGTTTTTTATACAAATATGATATAATTATCCTATTTTCCACGAAAGAAGAACGATTTTTGATGGAAACTATGAAAATCTGTACTTACCCTTCTAACTCGGCGCAATGTCCTCGTTCAAAAAAGATAAGTAAAAAAATACAGCTTATTCCATGGGGCTTACCCTTTTTCTACTTCAGAATTCAAGGTGGTGCTCATTGGCTTTACAACGTAAGAAAAGGATAAGTACACTAACGATGTCTGCCTGGCACTATTTCCACATTTTGTATCACTCATCCTTTTCTTTTTTGATCGCTGACGAAAATTATTAGCAATTTTTGTTTTATTTTTACTAAACCACGTTATAAGATATTTAATTTTTAGATATACTGTTAGACGCAAAATTTTTTGACAAACCGATTGATATAAATAACTCATTTTCGACAAAAATGTCACTTATACCTTTTTTCCGATGGACGGCAGACAATATCAACTATTTATTTTTCTACTGATTCTTGATAAACACCTTACTTTTTTGAAACGAAGTTCTTTTTCTCGAGTTATGAGTTTTGGAGGAATGGGGGCTAGAACGAAAAGGGTAACAAGACTTTTTTCCGACCCAGCTATAGTAATGCAGTCATGTATGAAGCTATATACATTGCTGCAGGCAGCTCTCTCTCTCTCGCTCTCTCTCTCTCTCTTCATGCGTATGAACCGAAGTACCCGACAACTCTATTTTTGTTCAGCATCCTTCGGTTGTACTCGGTCAGTAGCTCCTCATTAAGTATAGACATATAGCTTAAATTGACCTATAATGTCTTAGTCTCTTCCCACTTCTGGCACCCCACGCTATTGCATATGTTGCACTGGCTGTAAAAATGGCTGTTTAGTTCATTGGCCAAAAACAAAAAATACGATTTAATCTCATATTTTTTAAAAGAGAAGAAATTGGTTATTTTGCTACAGTATTTTCCTAGGAATACAAAAAAAATGGTTTTTTTTCCGAATCAGAAGTTGATTTCATTTATTAATTCAAAAATTTATGATTAGTTACCAATTTTTTATACGAAATTCTTTATTGAAGGATCTGATGGGATTATACTTTCCGTGTATTTCCTGTACATAAGGATGGTTGGGAACAGGGACCCATGGACCTATTAACCAGAAAGTGTAAAAAAAGCGTGCACTTATAGGGAGGGGGAACACACAGCAGCAGTGGCGACACAGAAGAGAGAGAGAGAGAGAGAGGGGGGGGGAAGCCAGCTAGCCAGCGCAGGGATCTATCAGCCAGAAAGTGTAAGCAAAAAGCGTGCATTATCATATTTTTGCTGGCTAAGAAAAAAAAAATTGAGATGAAGAGAATTTGATCATGAATCGAATGCAAAAAGAGTTTCTGCAAATTAATATTGTTCAAATAAATGGGAGCACTTTTTTGTTTGACATACATACACACGACTCACGAAATGAGTGGGAAATACAAGAGAGCCAGCCAGCGCACGGGCATACCAGCCAGAGTGTAGGTATGACTGTTAGCACCCTTACTTTGATTGTTACGTAATGTGCATATACCTCTGTGCTATCGCTGGTAGAGAAATAAGCAAGGGAATTGATTTTGGTAAGCGATATACAAATTTTTTTACAAATGTTTTAACCAATTACTTTTTGCGTATTTCATTGTTTGTTTCTCGTCTTGATTAACCAAATGACATATTTTATACTTAATAATCATCACTTTTATTGAGCCATTAGAAAACTTCGTTCTTACCAGGGGGATTCCGAGTCCCACACGATCATTTTTATTCAGATTTTTGCTTTTATCTCTTCTTCTACTTCTCGTAGAGTAATTTTACGACAGCCAATCTTTTTGTCATCAAGTTTTCTATTAAATAGACATCTTTGTAAATTTATTATTTATTATTATAAGACACTAATGGTAACTTAGGGTAAAAAAAATTTTTTAATCAAAAGAATTTTGATCAGTGTAGAAAAAAACATATTGTAGAATAAGAAGCTATTCTTAAAATTAGAGAATAATTAGTAGTTTTTGTTAATGAATTCTTTAAAGTGATACTTTGAAGTGTTATTACCAACTTGATTGTTGGTTGGTTAAGAAGAATAGTTGTGCTGTTGAGTTAACAAAGTCACAATTTATGTTTTAATTTTTTTCTGATTTCGTAGAACATCTGCTAATACTAAAAAAAAAATTTATTACTCTACTCGAACCTAATACTCAAATTACTAATTCACTTAGTGGATTTACTTACAAGAATGTGTTGTTTTTTTCTTCAAGTTTTTCTGTAAGTTAAAGTTATTTATCATATACATGATAAGTACATTTTATAATTGATTTTTTTATTTCACTAACTGGACAATTTATCCTACACATTATGACTGTACGTAGCCAAGGTCTACAAAAAAGTGAATGAAACTTGGTTTTAACCAGGGGTCCATAGACCCCTTACGCTTAAGTTTTTTACATCTTTTTTCCCCATAAACTTTGCTTTTTTTGTATCTATGGAAAATGAAGGCACCTACGCAAGTCTAAGAATAGATAAACTAGTTCTTCATTGTAGTAAGGTGTATTTTAGCTTGACAAAATGTACTTACTAGTTTGTTTGGCAATCCTAGTAATAACCATAAAGACTTTGTAGTTAAAGTCGTGGTTGAAGCATTTTTTTAACTACACAAGTAACCTTATGTAAAGTACCCAAAAACAACGACAGCAATTTATGATTGGCTGATGTTATTTTTCATCCAACTTCTGTTAAATTAAGTGTACCAGCCTATTACCAATGCATTTTCAGTTCTGCAAGTCTGAAGTCTAATCGCTTAAGATCTTAGAACATATGAGAATAGTCACTAAATTAAGTATGACTTGATTAAATACTAGGGGCCCAATCAGCTTCGCCCGAGACTAACTAAGCAGAATACCGCAGTGTGTTGACACGTGATGAAAAACAATTTCAATTAAAAACTTCACATTTATTTCTAACACTTCTAAGAACAAAAAAATTCTTATTAAAAACAGTTTTGCTTCAAATCCATCTAGTTTATTTAGTCAAATAACAAGCTGCAAGGAATATAAGAATAGAATTATGCTTAAAAGTACCTTGCGTTCTTTACGCCATGTAATAATTATTGGCATTAAAGGGCCGTTGATTTTCGTATTCGCACGTTATAAAAAACAAAAGGAGCTGTTTATTGAAACTGTAAGAATTAAAAACTGACAGAAATATGTAGTTAAAAAATTAATTTATCCAGTCTTAAAACTTTGTTACCAGAGCAACAAAGTCCTGTAGCGTAGTCTCTCTATTTTTCATCGCTGTTACGTCCAAACTTCTATAAGTGAAGGATGGAACTCGTAGATTTGTTCTACAAACAAATAAATTTTATTTTCGTTCGTCAGGAACCAGCCGTCAGCCCAAAGTTCTCATTTGCTTTTACTTACAGTATATTTCTCTTTGAAATCGTTGACTCGGCGTTGTGGTGTTAGGTTTTACCAAGCGATATGTATGGAGTGGTGTACGCTGCGCTGGCGTTGATCTACTGTTAGATCTTATGTCTTATGTCATATGGTAGTAGCAGATCTTATTCGTTTTTTCATCTCACGTCTTTGTAAAAGTCTTTGTCATACAGTGTCTGCTTTATTTTTCCTCGATATTCAATTTATTTATTAAGGTAAGAATTATGTGTCAATCAATTAGAATTATTAGATCTTGAGATGTTTCACATAACTTAGTAATTAGAATGTTTTTTAATTAATAAACTTAATTTGATCAACATCCAAGTTATGTCTTATCTGATTATTTAATAAGTTTAGAAAAGCCAGAAATAGTTAATTTCACAAATAGTATAAATAATAAAGTTTCAGATTCGCATTTCCAATGTTATACAATTTACAGTTTCCTTAGCTTAACTTACTTCTGTGATCGTTGGTTAGCCGCTGCTTGCGTGGACGCAGTCGCAAGATCTTACAAGGTTGATCGCTGTAATATTCTTAATCCTATACGAGAGCACGCGTGGTAATAACAATAATTACGTTTCTGCTTTTAACGTCAGAACCCGAGTTGGCGGTCCTTTTTTTCTTGTTCCTCCTTGATACACTTTTTAGGTGAGTTTACAGTGGCCTGATTTGCTTGAGCTTTTCTCACACAGCTTAGTCACCGAACTAAGTCTCACATTTGCTTGAAATCCACGCTTTTAACACGTAGATTAATCACCAAACTAAGTCTTACATTCGCTTAAAAAACGTAACAGAACTCACTCTCCAACCTTTATAGTTACTTTGAAGCACTTGATAAAAGAGAAAAGGCGAATATTGTTATGTGCGAGGAGTTTTTATACTCTTGCGTTTGAGGAGGACGCGTCAGGTAGGGGATCCAAACGACCAACCAGAGCTTAACCTAATTACCCTTGACTGACACGAGTACAGTCGTGGTGCAATAAGTACGGAGTAATTAAAACAGCTGATCCCTCGGATTTTACATTAACTACAAGTTGCTGTTGAAATTGTGTTTGACATTTCTTGTGTACATCTGCAGTGACGAATATTGAAGTTGTTGATTAATCACATTATTTGGTGTACTTGTGTGAATCGATTTTGTAAGATGAGCGTTTTATAAGATTATTTTAGGTTGCACGTGTAGTTTGAGTTTTGCGGCTGTAGCTTTTTTCAAAAAAAGTTAGTTAGGTGTCACGCGATTGCAGAATCAGGTATACCGCTCCTTGGTTCAAGATGGCTGAGCTTTTGCTTTTTATCATTTAAAAGTGGAACTCTGTGTTTTAAAGTAAAACATATTAAGTATACAACATGGGATGTAACTAACACCACAATGAATGAAAATACATTCCCTTACCTATTTAAAAATCTGGGAGGTTTCAGCGATTACTGTCAGAATAACGATGAACAATTGATCTCTAATGTGATAGATTCTTTAATTGTCAAGTTGAACACTGCTGTTTAAATCTTAATAAAAGTTTTGAGTCAGTTTGTTGATGCCTGAAATTCAATACATTTAAAGCATTCGAAGTTTTTTTACCAATTCGATATCTTGTGACTACAAGCATGATTAAAACTTTTTTAAGCCCTAGAGGCTCTTTTTTGTGAACTTTGTTAAGTTTTAATATATTTCTTGGCAAGATAGTTTGATGTCCGATTGCCCTAAAAAGGACCAGTGAGGTTAACTCTTTCTTGACTAAAGTTTCTAACGAACGTGACTACTTGAATACCTCAAGATGATCTTCTCTGGCATGCTGTTGGAGCAGTAGACTGATCAAAAGAAAAAGTACAATATTGAAAGCGTTGGAGCTAGTTGTAATCTTTCCCAACGTCTCCTGTTGTTACACGAGAGACATTGATGTCCAAAACACCTTCTTTGCTTGCAGAGCTCAGTCGTTTTGGTGATCTAAGTTGGGAAGATCGATTTGACATGCTCATTCGTTGGAGGTTATCCCGTTTGCTCAAGTTTATTTTTCCTTGATAGCAATTAAGTTTTTGCAGCACAGACCTCGAAGAGGATCAGTGATTTCTTATTAAATGCTTGGAGTCGAAGGGATAATGCATGGTCGTCGGTGGCTGGAGTTTCCAGCCTTGCGACGAATATTTCTACTCGTGACAGGTACCAGTGAATAACTGACTTGGTTTATTAGCGGCCAGCCTTATGTTGTTTTTCATTTGACGAATCGTTGCCAGAAATAGTGGTAAAAATGTATTTGTTAGCAAGGTAGCGTAACGTTAGATAGCTTTCAAAAGAACTGATGACATTCATGGTTAAATAGAGAACATAAATACTTCTAAGACCTTGAAAAGGTGATACTTCTAGCCATTCTTTATTTTCATTCTTGGTAATGGGAAGCCAACTATGGGTAACTTGACTTTTGTCCTCTAAGTCTCTGCGTATAGAAACCATGCTGAAATAATTTATGCCACTTGCCAAATCATATCTCGTCTTCGGGTGGTTTTCCGAATGACCAATCGTTTTTCGTTAGTCAGGAAAGTGGGCTTGAAGAATGCCTTCTCTGTGGGTATGCCGTTGGGATAAACTTCTGAAAAGGAGGCTGTTGTGGTTGTCCAAGCTCCTTAGGGTTGTTTTTCTTGGCGCTAGCTACAGCTATGTTGTAGCAAAATCTGCTCTGGTAGCACCTGGTCAGTTGAAAGAATGGCAATAAAACCCAAAACTGCTAGAATGTTCTCTGGCTAGATGTTTTGTTGTATTATGCTGAAGACATCAGCGTTCAGAACGTCTTTTTATTGGTGGCACTTGTTAATCTTGGCAGTGTGAGATGAATTCCAACTTGAGTCACTTGTTTATTAAAGAACAATGCCATCGGTACCCAAGATACCAAGTTGCATAACTCCCAGCTTTATGCTTCATACACTGTCAGTGAACGACTGTGGTATTTGATAATTTGCTTAGAAATATTACCAGACTTATTTCTTTTGCAGGTAGCTTTAATTTTATTTCTATGCTACCTAGCGGATTCTACTAAACTTAAGCGAAAAGCTAGCGTACTTATGCAAAACTTTGAGCTTATTTATTTCTATTGTTTTCAATTTTTTTAAGATAAAAACTTTACTAAAACCATCTATCGAAAGTGTCAAGAATTAGTTTGTCAAATTTTAGCAAGATTGATTGAGTAGTTTTTGTAGTTAGTGATTACAATAGTTCTTGCGCTTTTGTTTTATATATCAATAAAATTGAAAAAAAAAAAAAAAACAGTCGTAGGTCTCGGGACCCTGGAAGATGTGAAAAATTAAAGAATACGTTATTAAACTCAGTAGCTTTTGACTGTCTATGATATAAATAGTAGTTTTTGTCAGATAAGTGCCATTATCTCCAGGGCTATTTTGCAGCCTGAGGGGCCTGCGGAACAGGGCCCGAGAGACATAAGGCAGCCACGGAGCAATGGCGCTTGTATGGCGGATCCTATTTTTTCTACCAAGCGCACACCAGCCTCTCAAAAACGTGCGAGGTAGGAAAAGTACTTAATTTTTTGACTCTAAATAATCTGCGTTTCATATTTTTACACTGAAAAGACAGTTTATTTATGAATATGTATTTTTATCAGTAAATATTATAGATTAGGATAAAGCAAATGATGTTTATTTATTATTATTTTTTTTTATTACTATATAAACAATGAGAACGAGAAAAAACAATAATACACGGTAAAAAGTATCTATAATGTCTACCTACACATAGGTACACACATTATTTTAACAAAGGTTTGTGTGTATTATTTTGTCTATCTCTCTGTCTGTTTTTATTCTACTAAATTTCGTCATGTTTCCCGTTCGGCTCGTGCTGATGCCTACTCTCTCCGACCTGAGTTTCTGTTCCTCAAATTATCCATCCTGTAACTCAAGTTTCTCTGCACTATTGTTTATAACCCACCTAAGTGCGGCTATATGTCGGACGTTGAGGACGCGATCATGAATTGTTCGACTGCTTTCGATTGCTCATTGCTTTTGGGTGATCTCAATGTTGATTGGACAGTCAACACTATTCCTTGCAAAATACTTTGTGAGTCCTTTTGCAACTTTGGGCCTCTTGGCTACGGTATTTGATCCAACATATTATACTACTACCTCGGATAGTACTAAAAATTACATCTGCATTGGCGAACTGAGCTTGGCTGAGAGGAGTGTCCAATTCAGCGCTCCTGGTATCTCTAAGCATGATGTTGTTTTACGAAAAATCCATAGTCCTCTTCTGGTGTTTGAATCTCAGCCCATTGTATCCCACTCGTTCAGGAGCCTTGTTCTAGATAATTTTAAGCGTGACCTTATATCGATTGATTGGCAGTCTATTGCTTGAATGTGTCATGTGGACGAGAAAGTTGAATTTCTTACGACTACCCTTACAAACCTCTTCAACATCCATGCTTCTTTTCGTGCATTTATTCCTCGGCACCGCCCTTGCCCATGTATGACGGATGAGGTTTATTCTCTCATTCAAGATCGCAATAGGGAGTGGAGGTTGTATAAGAGAACCAGGCGTGATATACATGGGGTGGCTTTTCGCCACCTGCGTAACAGGGTGCAGGTACTGTCCATAAATGCGCTTTATGCTTATAATAGAGATAGGCTTTTGTCCTGTATGCATCCTGTGGACATGTGGAGATGTCTTCGTGATATTGGAGCATCATCGAGTGCGAATACATCACCTGAAATCACGTTTGATGGGGACGCTCTTAATCGACACTTTGTGGGTGCTCCGTTTGTGACTGGTGCCTTTGCTGCCAGGTCATGTGATGTGCCATTTTTTCGACCGTATAACTGAGTTATGTTTGTTTCAGGCACTTAGTGGATCAAAGACCAATGCCTGTGGAGTAGATAGGATCACGTTGCAAATGTTGAAGCTCACCATGCCTTTCATCATGCCGATCCTGCTAAACATATTTGATTGTTCTCTTCAGTCGGGTATATTTCCAACTGTTTGGAAGAGAACACTAGTGATCCCTTTGCCTAAGGTAAATCAACCCTCTGAGTTGAATTATTTTCGGCCCTTCAGCGTGACATGTGCGCCGTCGAAGCTTCTCGAGGTGGTAGCACTCAGGCACATGTCAACTTTCGTGGAGTCTAACAGGCTGCTGTGCCCCCAGCAGTTGGGTTTCCGTAAGCACCACAGTATTCATACTACATTGATCAATCTTGTCGATGAGATTAGAGCGTCCATGGATGTGGGTCATGTCACGTTACTAGTGTCCGTGGACTTCCGGCGTGCTTTCGATAAGCTCAATATTGATGTGCTATTAATAAAGCTCCTCTCTCTTGGTTACCCAATTCTGCTTGCAGCTGGATCAAGTCTTTTCTTTCTGGGCGATCACAGGCGGTTGAGATGTGGGGCAGTTTGACCTCTGGTTGGCTTGATCGTTGTTCGGGTGTTCCTTACGGTACTCTATGTGGACCGCTATTATTTTCATTATATATTAATTATTTTTCCTCAGATCTTACATCTTGCACGTGCCATTTTTATGCTGACGATTTCATTCTAAAATTCTCCCAGGCCCAGTGAGCCAGATTTACCGTATTGTTGCGGTCGTAAACGCTGATCTGGATTATGTTTTGGGTTGGGGTAATGACAATTGCCTTTCTCCTAAATGGCGCAAATCTTTTGCCATATGGTTTACTTCTAGAAGAAATATCTCCACCATTCTCAGTGAGGCTAACCATGCCCCAACCCTTGATGGCCAACTGCTCCAGATCAGCGACACTATCAGGCTGCTTGGTGTCACTCTTGACTCTACTGTTTCTTGGGGCCCTTTTGCTACTAAAACTTCTTGAAAGAGTTATGCTGCCCTCGCACGTCTTCGCAGATGCCGCGATGACTTACCCTGTTCAACTCGTCTAAATATGGTTAGTGCCCTCGTGTTCCCCTACTTTGAAATGTATTCCGGCACTGCATTGGACCTAACAGGCGATCACCGATGTTGGTCGTTCCGAACACATCACCTCTGTATACAGAGCATTTCGTATACTGCCTTTTACTGAGCAACGGATGTACCTTTCATTGTGCCTCTTGATCTCAGTTTTGCGGAATGGCCTACCAGAATACCTTGCTAATCGACTCCAGTTTAGGCCTCTTGGGGCTGGTAGATCTCTTCGTCATTCCCAGTTTGATTTGGTGGTCCCGTATGCTAGTACCTCTTACTATTAAAATGCGTTCCACGTAGCTGGTACATGACTATGGAATGTTCTTCCGCATGATCTGCGCTGATGATATGATCGGCCCTGTTTCAGGGTGCTCCTTTACAGGTACTTCATTGAGAAGACGTTTGGTCACCTGTAGCTTGCAATAGTTCTGCTCATGACGCATTATTATATACTGAGTTGTTATGTTTTTATATTTGATTTTGTGTTTGCTATATGTATATTATATATATACATATATATATATATACACTAGTGGGACTAACGCCCCCCTGCGCGCTCCACGCGCCAACCCCCCACTAACAGATTGAGTAGACAAAATAACGACATTACTCGTGTATTTATCAATGCAGGCTGAGAATTAGTTCACAACAGCAGAATATGTGACTCACAAAGGAGTTAATAAAACATATGATAAACTTTATTCAATTAACATAATTAAATTAACACAAATATTGATTTTCCATTACACGAATAAAAATTAAAAATAAATGCTATTGTAGTGTTAATAAGAACTTTTAGTATATCAGACGATCTCTGTAGTGGCACAAGATTTAAAATAACAAAATTATTTAAGTATAATATAGAAACAGAAATAATTATGGGAGAAAAAGGAAGCATAGTTTATATTCCTAGAATAATATTAAATACTGGCACCTTATTGTCATTACCTTTTGTCTGCTATAGTAAACAGTTTCCCTTTGTATTAGCATGTACTATATTAATTAAAAAATTAGAAAAACAGAGTTTTGATTCTTAAGATTGTATATTAAAAAACCTTTATTCTTTTACAGACAATTATACGTTGCTTTATTAAGATGTTAGAATCCAAAAAGAATTTTTATTTAAATTGAATCCGAGAATAAATCAGCAATTAAAAATATTGTTCATCTAGAAATTTTTCAGTAATTCAAAAATATGTAACTTTGAAGATTGTCACATTAAAACAGACGTATGTTAATTTATAAAAACCATGAAAAACAAATATGTGAAAAATGTGGAAAGGGTTTTTAGAGAACAGATGGTGAAAATGACACATAAAATGTCATTAAGCTAACAGAATAAATTATTGTTTTAAAAGCTTAATTGTGTTTGTCCATTTAATAATACTTCCTCCTAAATTCTGTCTCTTACTTAATGAAGTCCTCAACTAATCAAGAATCTTATATTTGGGTAAAGTAGACATGGACCAAAAAGAGATTTGAAATGTAAAAGTTCAAACAAGTTAAACAAATAATGGTACTTCAGAGACACATAGTGAGTAAGGGGAAGCGAATGGATAGAGGATGACCTATGATCAGTGACTTAAAAAACCCTAAAAACGGGGTATGACTTAGGTACTAAATTGCGTATATTTTTTAACATTTATGATGGTAAAACATTAGATAAATAAGTATTTTTTTGGGGGGAGGTGAAAAAGGAGCAAGAAGGAGCGAAGGGGTAGCAGGGGGAGTGGGGGGAGCTCACTAAAATGAAATTTGATTAAAAATGACGTTAAAACAAGCAAATAACTACGTATATCGAGGGGGAGCTAAGGGGGTGCTGAGGGGGAGCGGGGGGGACCAGAAGGGGGCTGAGACTCACTTTCGTCAATACAACTATATAATGTATGAAGATATATACAGGATAGTCTACGTTAACCAGTACACCTGATTGGCCAAAATTCAACGCAATCTTGAAAATCAATTTTGGGCTTTAATTGTTCGTATTATCATAGGCTTTTAAAAGTTATCTGGTCTTTTAAAAAATTAAACATGGTAGATCTTAAATGGTGGTCTGATTCCTTAAAATTAGAGGATCTTATTTTTAAACAATACTATCAAATACTAATAATAATTCTTAGCATGAATTATTTCTTACAAATTTCTATTTAATTTTGCCATTTTCGAAAAAAAAAATTATGAATATTTCCAAGTTCATTTAGCTTGATAAAAACGCATATTTTGGTCCTATATAGAAAGAGATAGCCTAACTGGAGAAGGTTGCAAAATACGTTGGTGTATAAGGTAGCCGACTCCGAATCCGAGGTCAGGTGTACATGAATTTGAAATGGTGGATCCTAAATGGCGTTAAAAAGGATAGGGAACTTCTGATAATTAACTTAGGTTATCAGTTAACAGTCATGTTTGTCATTCACTGCTCAATTGATTTTAACATTATTTCATACAATAATAACAATGTAACTCAAAGTTTTTGTGACTTACATTGAAATAGCAGTTTTTTTACTATAAAGAGTTTTCTTATCTCAAATTTTATAAAAACTACTATATTGGTTTAACGACTTTTAATATTGCAAAATCCTTATTGAATCCTGAGCTGTTGAAAATCTCACAATTTTTAATTTTTTATTAGGAATCACAATAAATGCATGAGCTGTAGATATTCGTTATACAGCGGGAGCTTTAGAAAATCTTCCAGTGAGATGTTTTAACGTCTTTTTATGATGCTGTGGGCTGTAGTAAAAAACTGTATGTTCTTAAACTCTTCTGTTGCCCAATCGAGTAGGCTTTTTGGTGTTAACATTGCTTTAGCCCAATCAGCTTGGAGACTAGCACGGGACGCTTCTCGTTTAAAGACAGCTCCTACGCCGTCACACGTGCCCTTACCGTGTGCAGTAGCGTAACAATGCCATTGAGCTATTACACCAAAATCCACCTCATGGCTGATAAGGTTGCTAATTTTATACTTATTTCTGTAGTACTGCTTAGCCCCGTTGCTGACGTATATTATGTTATTGACTTGTGGGCGAAATTCTTTAATTTCTGGAATTACCAGTTGCTGCATTATGTACACTGCAGTAGTGTCATGTGTTAAGCAGTCAGATAATAAAAAAAGACTTTTATGCTGTACCGCTCTTTTTTCTTTATAATATACAACAGTGAGATGTACAGTGCATTGTGGATTATTGTAATGAAATCCCTGTGCTGCATCTTGGGCAACATATGCATAATTTACTGAAAAGTCCGTGTGTACTAAGACTTCGTCCTTTTTCAAATTATTTTCTAAGTCTAATATAAATTTAAACTGTGCTTTGAAAATGAAATGATGGGGTAAAAGAGTTTTTAGTCTTGTAGATAAATCATCAACGAAATTATCGACTGAAAGATATTGTTTCTTAAGAGTACAATGGTCAGTTGTTTGCCAAGTTGAAAAAATAAGCTTCAAGATGCCATTTTTCCTCAAAATAGCATAAATAAAATCAGAAAACTTCTGAATATCTAGGCAGTTTTTTTAATCGCCCAAATAACAAGATGCCGATAGATTGTCACGCAGAACAATCTTGAACGAGTCTGTAAAAAATGTTATTTTATTCTCATGATTCAGATTTAACTTAAGTAAATTTAAAGCATCGATTATTAAATTAAAGTTTTGGTGTAGTACACAAACACATACACTTTGTGTACCACTGGCATCAGCCAATACACACCATTTCGGTCGGAGATCTGCAAATTTACTTAAGCTAATGGTAAATGTAGGGTTTTGTTCTTTGAATTGACTATGAAGAACCTTTATATCACATAACAGTAATATTTTCTACATTTTAATCTTAGCATCATTAATTGTTACAGAAACATAGTCTTTTTTATTGGACATCATTCGACTGTTCAAATCATTTTCACAAAACTCTACGACTCTTTTTACAGTATTATCAGGTAAGGATTTTTTTCCAGTTTTTATCTGAGGAAATGCTAGCACACCATTAAGTTTTCTTAGCTCTTGTGCTTTAACAACACTTTTCTAGGAGGTACAAGACTCTTCCGCAGTGTCACGTATACTCCAGCAACTTGGTGCTATACTCAAAATTGTTATTCGCAGAGGATCGTTAGCAAATAAACTTGAAAACTTGTCTTCAAAATTTTGTAACATATTTTCTAGAGCAGCCTCTCTTGATGTACTTTTTTTTGTGAAAGCATCTCATCATCTGAATCTTCCGATACTAAACACGAAGGATCGGGTACTAGATCAGCTGAACTAACTAGCTCATCAGTCTCATTCACTGGATGTTGACTGCTGCTTGCATACTTTTAGAAATACATCTTAGCTCTTTGCCTACATGACCTGGTTTATTGTAAGAATTAACACATCCATCAGTATACATCTTTTTCTGATAACAATATATTACATGTCATGATCACGACAGTTATAAAAATAGAAAAAATGTTATTAACTTGACAAGCAGCTCTTGAAAACAGCATGAAAAAATTTTCTTCTAGATTTTTACAAAGCTGGAACAAAAGATATTGTCTTGTTAATATATAAAATAACGTATTACTCTGTTTTGATCCTAAGCTACTTGGAATTCCAATTCACCCATCAATAAATTAATTTAAGTTTATTTCTTAAAACTTATTATTATCCCAATTATAAACAAAAGATATTTTTATAGACGTATTCTCTAATTAAATTAATTTTTGTATTCTTCAGTGTACAACTATTTTTGTCCGATAGATATTGCATGCATTTGATGTGCAGTTTTAATCTAATCGGTCAGCGTAAGATTTTGAGTTACACGATTATACCTATTAACATGGTCTCAGTTTAGGTATGTGGTTATTTGAAAAAACCAGGGGGTATTAATGGGTCATGGGACCCATGGTTAGAACAAAGTTCTTTAAACAAATACAGTACTCACGAGGTTACACCATCGTGAGTAGTAAACTATTTTTTTTTTATTTTTTTTTCTCGTTTTTCAAGTTTTTGTTTTAGTGAACAACATAAACGCAGTACTAACGTTTACAGAGCTTCGTTCTTTCTGTGGGTCTGGCGACCCCCTTGTTACCTGAAAAATTGTGTTTTTATACTCATGTTATGTTTAAAGAACTTCGTTCTTACCGTGGGTCCCATGACCCATGAAATACCCCCTGGTTTGTTGTTTTAATTTCCTTTATAATTTTTTCATTTGTTTTTTTTTTAATTTCTTGTCTTATTTTTTTCTTCGTTCCTTTTTTTATTTTTTTTTTTATTTCTTATTTTACTTCTTTCTTTGTTTCTTGTTTTGTTATGTTTTTTTTCATTTCTTGTTTTTTTTTCTTCAGATGTATTATTTAGAAAACAAATTTAGATGTATTATTAAGAAAACAAATACATAATTATATGTATTATCAGTGAATATATTCAAAAATGGAATGTTATAGTTACGAACCACACCATAAGTACAAGAAACCGAGTTTCTATAGTCGGCAGCGCTCGTAGCAGAGTGGGCAAGGTACTTGACTCACATGCAGGTCGAGGGTTTAAATCTCTTTATTGAAAAATGTTTTTTTTTTTTTTTTAGAATTGTAAAAGAAAAAAATTCAAAGTCAAAAATAAATTATTGTGGGAAAATAAAATTAAAATTTGTTGAAAAATCAATTGCTTGGGAGTGTGAGGGGGAATGGTGGGTAAAGGTGTGGAGAAGAGTAACACAGCACGGTTGGCAGATATACATATATAGTGGGAAGAGGGGAAGTGTATAGAGAACAGTAGGTGAGGGGGACAGGGTAAGGGGGGAAACTTGAGATGAAGAGAGTTTGGGTGAAACCACTTTCGTTTAAAAAAAAAAAATCTGTCGGTTTTAAAATTCCAGCCCCCCAAGTAACGCGACATAAAACACTTCGTTCTAAAAAATTATTGTATTGAATATTAAAAAGAGTAACTTATGTGAAAAAAAACTTCTAGTTCCGGTAATCCATCTGAAGTAAAAATGTTCCCTTGATACTTTTTTGTAAAATGCCTGGTATTACAACAGACTTACCGGACTTATCATATCTAAGTTTTATAAGGCTATCAAACCTACGGTATTTTTAAAATTCATAGGACTCACGCATCTGCACGCTCTTACATGGAAGCGGCCTACTAAAGGAGACTTAGCAAGGTTGTTAAACGTATCTTAATGGATTTAATTGGATCGTATTAAACGTCTTATCTTGCTAAGATACGATTGCCCTATAGCCTGGGATGTTAACTGACCTGACCTTATTATCTGACCCTAAAATTCAACTGACCTTTACGATTAGATATTTCTTTTCGTTGATAAATCTAACCTCTGTACCAGATATGATACAGAGGTGGGACTCTTTAACATAAAAATACTTCTGATCGTAAACGTAGGTTAAATATCACGATCAGATACAAAGGTCAGCATTTAGAAGAGCTTACAATATTTTCTAAGGGAATAACATTAAGGGCTTTATCTTTATCGTACATTTATCCCAGCTATGGGTTTATAATAAGGACAAGAGTATGTTCGTAACTGAAATCATTGATTTAACACTACTTCAAATGTTAACCTCGTTGAAAAATCTAACATAAAACAATACAAGCAAAATCTTTGTCGATTCCCTGTATATTCCACTTGGAATCTCAATAGCACATTCACAGTGTGGATATAATGGAACCTATACATGCACTACAATATAGAAATATGTCAAACTCTATTACATGATGCTAAAAATTTATCACATACGTCCATTCAGTAAAAAAGTGGCGGCTTACTGATAACCTTATTTAAATATTGGGAGTTTTCTATCCTTTTCAACGCCATTTAGGGTCAACCATTTTAAATTTGTGTACACCTGACCTTGGATTCGTAGTCAGCGACCTTAAACACCAACATATTTTGCAAACTTCTCTAGTTAGGCTATCTTTTTCTGTATTGAACCAAAACATGCGTTTTCATCAAGTTGGACTTATTTGTTAAGATTCAATATTTTTTTTCTCGAAAACGACAAAACTAAATAGAAATTTACGAGGGACAATTCTTGCTAAGAATTATTATTTGTATATGATAGCACTTTTTAAAAATAAAATCCTCTAATTTTTCGGAATCAGGCCGCCATATTAGATCCGCCATTTTAAATTTTGTAAAAGACCAGATAACTTTTGAAAGCCTATGATAATACGAACAATTTAAGCCTAAAACAAATTTTCAAGATTGCGTTAAGCTTTGGTCATTCAGGTGTCCCATTTGACGTGGAATGTCCGATGTATGTATATACAGGGCGTTCTGATTTTGAGCCCGAAAAACTATACCACGAGATATAGCTCATTAAAAGCTCTCGAAAAGCTTTTTACAAAATTTGGATTCGATTGATAATTAACGAGATATTGTTGATTTATTAATCGATCAATTTCTCCAATCACAGAGCACTTAGCCTCAGGAGGCAGGGCCTAAGCATTGTGGAGGGGTGACTACGCATAGCTAAACTCTTTTACGGAGAAGGTGGTAATAGGTATGCCAGGAGACAAGGTTACCGACTGCAGAGATTTGATCAGTTACCGTACCAGCGCAAAATTCAAATAGCAAGACCAAAGTATTTTAACCGGAGATCTGATTTTTGAGAAATGATTACGCACGTCCACTACGCTTATTCAGTGCATATTTTTTTCTCAGTAAATTTCACAGAGGAACAATTCAATTCAAATTTTTTTGAACATGCATCGCCTGATAACAAAACCAGAATGTGAGAGGGTCTCATGGGTTGAGCTCGAATACTCAGTAAAACTCTTAATCTTTTAAAGTTGAACTACTTGGAGAAAAAATTTTAATTTTTTGTATACTGTAGAAGAAGCTCATTTCACGCATTAACTTGGTCAAATTTTTTTATTTCATCAAACTTTTTAGTCTAATTTGCGAAAATAAAAAAAATTAAAAAATAATAAATGAAATTACGATTAAGCAAGACATGTGCGTTTATGGGGCACACCTCTCTAACGTGTAAGATGTTACTAAAAAAGGATCAGTATTTAATCCATACGAAGCTTTATCGTCTGAGAAACAACAGCTACATCTAGAAACTAGAGAAAATCTCACGCTTTCAGCGTGATGGCTCAGCGCGAATCAGAATGCTTATTTTTCCATCTACGTGTCGATAGGTCTTGAACCTCTTGGTCCCTGGAGTACCACATGACTATTAGAAAAAAGGCAAGAAAATTCCGCGCATCGAGCTAGTTCATTTATTAAAAATCTTCTAAACCTAGAGCTTACATTATCTAATTTCACAACATAACTATTCTTATGCCCTCCAACATCATAAGCACTAAAAGTTCAAGAAGGTGGAAAGGTCCAACATGGTGAGAGTAATTGACTAGCAGAAGCCACAATTTTTATTTTTGTTTCCTTTTTTTTTTTTTTTTTTATCTATGGAAAAAAATTTACAAAATTTTGAAACTACTTTGAGATAAAAAAAGTGTAAAAAAAGAAGAAGCCCATTTCACACTATTAGTTGGTCAAATTTTATGCGTTTTGTCAAACTTTATCGTCTAAAAAAGGATTAGTATTTAATCCATACAAAGCTCTATCAATAAAATATCCCTTTCTGCCAGTAAGTATCGGCGACTAAAAATCCAACTGTTTATTAGTAGATTCATCAATAAAATAATTTTATAAGCAAGTAAGCATTGGCATTAAAAAATCAAATAGGTATTCAGTAGATTTATTAATAATATATGCCTTTAGGCAGATAAGCATTGACGATATGAAAAAACCCAACAGATTTTGAATGATTTTTTAAATAAAATAATCTCTTCGACGAGTAACCATCGGCGATTAGAATCCTAACAGTTCTTGAGTACATTTATCAATAAAATAATGTCTTAGGCAATTAAGCATCGGTAAATAGAAACTTAACTATTTTTTACTGGATTTATTAAAAAAATAATCTTTTAAGCGAGTAAGCACGTGCGATTATTGGAACCCAACAGGTTTTCAGTAGATTTATCAGTAATATCTGCCTTCAGGCGAGTAAGCATCAGTGATGGAAACCCAACAGATTTTGGGTGATTTTATTAATAAAATAATCTCTTTGACGAGTAGCCATTGGCGATTAGAATCCTAAGAGATTTTTCGTGGATTTATCATTAAAATAATGCCTTAGGCAAGTAAGCATCGGTCAATAGAAACTCAACAATTTATTAGTGAATTTATTATTACAATAATTTTTTAGTGAGTAAGCATCGGTGATACGAAGCCCAACAGATTTTGTGTAATTATATTAATAAAATAATCTCTTTGGCGAGTGAGCATCGGCGATTGAAATCCTAGTAGTTTTTAGTGGATTTATTAATAAAATAATCTTTTAAGCAATTGAGCATCAGAGATAAGAAACTTAATGGGTTTCCAGTAGATTTATTAACAATATCTGCCTTTGGGCGAGTAAGCGGTAATGATACGGAGCCCAACATATTTTTTATGAATTTATTAGTAAAATAAGCTTTTACGCTAGTGAGCATCGTCAAAAAGAAATCATACAGTTGTTTAGTATATTTATTCATAAATCTTAAAAGAGATTAATTATGTAAATAAATCTCTTAAAAACCAGTTAGGTTTCTAATCCCCAAAGCCTACTCACCTCAAAGATTATTTTTTAATTTAATTCCCAAATAAACAGTTGACGTTCTAATCGCCGATGCCTACTCGCCTGAAAGATTAAAAAAAAAATAAATTCCCAAATAAAAAGTTGGGTTTCTAATCGCCGATGCTTACTCGTTCGAAAAATTATTTTATTTATAAATCCAATGAAAATCACTTGGGTTTCTAATCGCCGATGCTTACTCGGTTAAATAATTAATTTAATAATAAAACCTGCAGTGAAAAACAGTTAATGTTCTAATCGGCGATGCTTACTCTTTTAAAAGATTATTTTATTAATAAATCCAGTGCAAAAAAGTTGGGTTTTTAATCGCCCATACTTACTCGGATAAAAGATTATTTTATTGAAAAGTCCAGTGAAAAATGGTTGGGTTTCTAATCGCCAATGCCTACTCACCTGAAAGATTTAAAAAAAGTAAATTCCCAAATAAACAGTTGGGTTTCTAATCGCCGATGCTTACTCGTTTAAAAGATTATTTTATTAATAAATCCAGTGAAAAGAAGTTGGGTTTTTAATTGCCGATACTTACTCGGTTAAAAGATTATTTTAATAATAAATCCAGAGAAAAATGGTTGGGTTTCCAATCACCGATGCCTACTAGCCTCAAAAATTATTTTTTTATTTAATTCTCAAATAAACAGTTGGGCTTCTAATCGCGGATGCTTACTCTTTTAAAAGATTATTTTATTTATAAATCCAATGAAAAATATTTTGGTTTCTAGTCGCCGATGCTTACTCGTTTAATAATTATTTTATTAATTAGTCCAGTAAACAATACTTGGGTTTCTAATCGCCGATGCCTACTCGCCTGAAAGATTTAAAAAAAGTGAATTACCAAATAAACAGTCGAATTTCTAATCGCCGGTGCTCACTCGTTCAAAAGATTATTCTAATAATTAATCCAGTAAAAAACAGTCCAGTTTCTAATCGCCGATGGTTATTCGTCAAAGAGATTATTTTATTTAAGAAATCATTCAAAATCTGTTGGGTTTTTTCTTATCGTCGATGCTTATCTGCCTAAAGGCATATCTTATTAATAAATCTACTGAATACCTATTTGATTTTTTAATGCCAATGCTTACTTGCTTGTAAGATTATTTTATTGATGAATCTACTAATAAACAGTTGGATTTTTAGTCGCCGATACTTACTGGCAGAAAGAGATATTTTATCGATAGAGCTTTGTATGGATTAAATACTAATCCTTTTTTAGACGATAAAGTTTGACAAAACGCATAAAACTTGACCAACTAATAGTGTGAAATGGGCTTCTTTTTTTTTTACACTTTTTTTATCTCAAAGTAGTTTCAAAATTTTGTAAATTTTTTTCCATAGATAAAAAAAAAAAAAAAAAATGGTAACAAAAATAAATATTGTGGCTTCTGCTAGTCAATTACTCTCACCATGTTGGACCTTTCCGCCTTCTTGAACTTTTAGTGCTTATGATGTTGGAGGGCATAAGAATAGTTATGTTGTGAAATTAGATAATGTAAGCTCTAGGTTTAGAAGATTTTTAATAAATTAACTAGCTCGATGCGCGGAATTTTATTGCCTTTTTTCTAATAGTCATGTGGTACTCGAGAGACCAAGAGGTTCAAGACCTTTCGACACGTAGATAAAAAAATAAGCATTCTGATTTGCGCTGAGCCATCGCGCTGAAAGCGTGAGATTTTCTCTAGTTTCTAGATGTAGCTGTTATTTCTCAGACGATAAAGCTTCGTATGGATTTAATACTGATCCTTTTTTAGTAACATCTTACACGTTAGAGAGGTGTGCCCCATGAACGCACATGTCTTGCTTAATCGTCATTTCATTTATTATTTTTTTATTTTTTTTATTTTCACAAATCAGACTAAAAAGTTTGATGAAATAAAAAAATTTGACCAAGTTAATGCGTGAAATGAGCTTCTTCTACAGTATTAAAAAAATTAAAATTTTATCTCCAAGTAGTTCAACTTTAAATGATTAAGAGTTTTACTGAGTATTCGAGCTCAACGCATGAGACCCTCTTACATTCTGGTTTTTTTATCAGGCGATGCATGTTCAAAAAAATTTGAATTAAATTGTTCCTCTGTGAACTTTACTGAGAAAAAAATATTCACTGAATAAGCGTAGTGGACGTGCGTAATTATTTCTCAAAAATCAGATCTCCGGTTAAAATACTTCGGCCTTGCTATTTGAATTTTGCGCTCGTACGGTAACTGATCAAATCTCTGCAGTCGGTAACCTTGTCTCCTGGCATACCTATTACCACCTTCTCCGTAAAAGAGTTTAGCTATGCGTAGTCGCCCCTCCACAATGCTTAGGCCCTGCCTCCTGAGGCTAAGTGCTCTGTGATTAAAGGAATTGATCGATTATTAAATCAACAATATCTCGTTAATTATCAATCGAATCCAAATTTTGTAAAATGCTTTTCGAGAGCTTTTGATGAGCTTTATCTCGTGGTGTAGTTTTCCGGGCTCAAAATCAGGACGCCCTGTATATATATATATATATATATATATATATATATATATATATATATTTATTTATATATATCTTTTTGGATATACATACATATGTCTATATGTGCGTATGTATATGTATATATATGTGTATGTATTTTCTCCTTTTTCACGTTTATTTTGTTTTACTTTTGTTATACCTATGTTTATTATTTATTAATGCAATCTTTGTTAGGCTGATGCCATTGTATTAGCCTAGTCATTTTTTTTTTAATACATATACTATGCCTAAGCATTGTAGGACCTTAAGTCTATTGTCGATTTACTAAATTCAACTCAATTTAACTCAACTCTGTTTTCGGATATGTGTTTACTGTGCGTAGTTGCGCACGTGCCCGAATTTTTTTGGCTTTTTACTAAAGATGGGTCAAGACAAAGTTTGAATAAACACAATTCGAAGACTCTGGGAAAAGTTTGCATTGTGGTTAAGTATGAAGTATTGATATTCTAAAATAATCCTAATAACAGAGAAGAAAATTTTTTAAAAATAATGAAAATATAATAGTAATTCTAATACTCATTCATCATTTCCTACAAGCGCAAAATAATTAAAAAAGTACAAATTGTACTGTATGAGAGCAGTAGAGAGAGAGAGAGAGAGAAAGAAAGAGAGAGAGAGAGTTAGCACGATAGCAGACTATCAATGGCTCTCTCTTTATCACTTTCTTTTACAAGTACTGCCAAAATACCTTTTTCATTTTTTTCCTAACATTTTGCGCTTGTCTAAACAAAATTAAAGTTCCTATTGCTAGAAAATTTACCCCCTATATGCTGGTATTTTTGTTTTTTTGTATATTAAACCGTGAAAAAAAATAAGCAAAACGATCTTTAAAACACAATTTTACACAATTTGAACATGATTAGACCACTCAAAAGAAATCATAACTATTTCTTTTAAAATGGGTGGGCTTAATTATATGTTGTATCAAAAAAAAATTATATTGATCAATTTTCTAATTCAAAGGTTTCTCGATTGATATCTATAAATAATAAGAGCAAAGATTGGATTAGCGTGCTGCATAGCACAATCAATAAGGTCCCCGACTACCAATCCAAAGGATATAGTTAGATTCTCGGAGTCAGCTAGACAAAAAAATTTTATTTACACATGTATAATACACAATATTATACATGTATCATACACAATATATAAACCTTCTATAAACGTATGTACATATGTGTTCATGCATACATTGTACATGTAAACAATGGCTGTGAGTAGCATTAAATCATCAGTGAACTTGGTGTTTGTTTAACATTCCCTTGTGCCTATTTAGTACTTGGAAAAAAGCTTAAGGCTAAGGATCTAGAAGAAAGTTTTTTATTGTTATGATCCTTACCTTTTTTTTTTCTAAAATCCTAAGAATTGTTTTATTTACAAGATCATTGACAGTAAAGATCCAGCCTCATTTTTAGCCTTTACAAATAGAACAAGAGATTGAACCTTTATAAGTAAGATAATGAGAAAAGGCGTTATCTCAGTAGTAAGCGTGCTTGTTACTAATACAACGCTGTTCTAGGGGTAGTGGGTTCGATTCCCAGTAAATGCAGATTTTTTTAAAAACTGTTTTTATCGGGAAAAGTTCATGTGTAACCCCGGCTATGTCGGGGTGGGTTTTTCCGTGAAATTTTTCTTTAGAGTAATTCTATGAGTTTTTCCTTGTCCTACAGATCGTCTGGCTTGGGTAAATGAGAAACAGTGTTAAGGCTATAGGTAGAGGTTAGCGAATCTGATGTGCCAGGCAGGGATCGCCGGCTTAACTGGCGAGGAGTGGACGTCCTGAAATATGGAGTCTTTTCGGGAGAAAGGCTTCACAGTGATGAGTAGACCCGATGCACTGTTGGTGGAGAGAGTGTCAGCTGAACTGGCAAGGTGTTTCATCGGAGATACTCGCACCGTGCCCATGAATTAGGTATAACATCAGTAAAAGAGTTAGAAAATGGGTGTGGCAATACACCCTCATACATAGGTGGTAAGTGGGTGGCTCCGGTAACTTGGCCTAAGAGCTTTTGTGGTAACCCGGTAAAAAAAAAAAAAAAAAAAAAAAAAAAGGAAAATAATGAGATCTGACTTGTAGACCATGTGCACTCAATAGTCAATAAGCATCCATTAAAAAGTAATTTCCAGCAGTATATTTGTCAACATCTCTGCCAGAAGATCCTTAAAATTTTGTTGATTGACGTATGAAAATGATGAAATTCTAATTCGCTATACGTTTTTAAGTAGTATTTACTTTATATGATTAAGTAAACTGTACTGTATCTAAACATGATTTTTCTTTTAAAAGTCTTTTACGATACTAACTACATATTCTTTTTAAAAACAATCGTTGCATTTTATCTAAAGAAGCAGAAATCTCTTTCACTGGAGATAGACTAGATTTCCGATGTACGAAAAAAAAACAGTCGAACAAGTTAAAAGGTAGAATGAAAAGCATCAGCCAACAATACTTTACATGAAACCACTGTTCAAAAGGTAAGAAAAGAAGAATAAGTAACTAGGAGCTTGAAAAAAAAATTATCACAGACTTAGTAGGTTTATAAGTGGGAATGTAAAATTTGTTGTTATGAAATTTTAATCATCATTCACTTACACCCAATTTTTAATCATAAAATTTCCCACATAAGATCCATCTGTCTCGCCACCCCTGGATTTTAGATTAGTTAACTGGAAAACATTCTTTGGATCGATCTTAAGTACTTGATCAATTCAGCGAATTGATCTAAGAACCCTTTGAATCGAACTGACTAATTTACACTTAGAGTGCATACTACTGGGCAAACTACTGTTTTTTTCTAATTGTACGGATCGTACTCTTATTTATTGAGTCTGACATATATAAACATACATTGCATTATTACATTACAGAGTAGATTGGTGAAATGTAAGGGAATGGACAGATAATGTCCTTAATTTGAGGCTCATGGGAAAAGGCACAAATTTGAACACAGCATTAAGCATACACCCATATCATAATATGCATACAAATGTATGTATATCTATAAAGATGTAAAGGTACATAAAAAAACTTATCCCCAGCCTTAAATGGTGGCCAATCAATCATGAGTGGTATCAAGATAGTCTGTTTACTCGGTCAAAGTTCAATAGAGTAGATTTCAAGAAAACCACGGGCGCCTCTTTTTCTTACTCTAGAATTTAAGAAGTCAGCACTTTAACCTAGTTGCTAATGTGTAGTTTTACATAGAGCATTAATATCTCTTGAAAAGCTATTGTCTATTGCTAGATATATTTCTATCAACGATAAGAGTTGCTGAGATCCTACAAAGTTAGATAAACTAATTATTTTTGTACTGGAAAATGTGATATTTTCATAAGTAATATTTAGTACATACAAATAGTTTAGTAACATAATCTAACTATTTCTTAATTATACATTTTCCCAATGATATTATTGTGTGCGTGTGTGTCCATGCGTGTGCGTGTGTGTGTGTCATTTATCTCATCCCTCTGATGTATAAATTAAAGTCTCAAAAACCGTTGTAATCGTTAACCACAAATACTACTTCACCGAATTTGATAAAATTTCGCATACTGATTCTTGATACATCGCAAATATTTTTGAATGGTCTCTTTCTCAAAGAAATTATTAATAGTAGCAATAAGTAAGCTCAAAGTTTGAAAAAAATACTAGTTACGTTTTAGTTCAATAGAATCCGTTAAGTGACGTCGAAGTAAAATTGAAGCCATCTGCAAATCAGTGGGTCTAGTTATTATATTCCTGAACAGAATGTTAAGCGGACTAAAATGTGAAAAAGTATAAATCAACGATGGTTATCCAGGGCCAACAAATACTTTAGGATTTATTAAACTGTGTAGTACATTTTAGCATTATTTTTATTTTTTTCACATTTTTACAGCTAGTTTTTCGACCAAAACTGCATGGATTTCAAAGAAAAACTTTTTTAATTAGGAGTTTTTCTATTCTAGGAAGTGTTAAGAATATGTTACAATTTTAAATTAAAAATCTTTTGCTTTACATGTCAACACACTTGTGAAGAAGATTTTTCAGCCATTAAACAACTGTTATGATACCCTCTCACAAAACTCTTTCGTACGTCACTTACCACGTCCCTAAATTCTGGATATCTCTCTACTGACTAGTACCCACTCATCTTATCCTACACTTACGCACACATACAAGTGCATTTCTCTTCTTTCCCTCCATTTTTACACTTCTACACACATACAGGCCCGTTTACTTGGATCGTCCTAAGAAATTTACCCTGTATACGACCCAGTGCACTAATTACAGCACACCTACCTTCTTACACTACGCTACCTAGAGCTCGTTCTGGTCTCGATGATGGCTCAGCTACCCATCTGACTTCCAATGACTCTCTCTTTCTTGTAGCAGCTGCTCTCTCCTCTAGCCGTCTACTCTCCTTACTATGCACTATCATAATTCACTATACGAGGTGTAATAAAAAAGTAAGGTGACTTAATTTTTATAAAAAAATTTTTTATTTATTTATCTAAAACTATGTTATCCCCTTCAAAATAATCCCCCTCGGATATAATGCACTTGTGCCAACGCTTTTTCCAGTCGTCAAAACACTTTTGAAATGCTATTTTGGGTATTGCTTTGAGCTCCTTCAGCGATGTAGCCTTAATCTCCTCAATCGTGGCAAATCTCCGTCCTTTCATGGGCTTTTTCAATTTTGGGAAGACGAAAAATTCGCTGGGGGCCAAGTCTGGTGAATATGGTAGCTGAGACATGATGGAAGTACTATTTTTGGCCAAAAAACTACTAACTAATAACGACTTGTGCGCAGGTGCATTATCATGGTGTTCGCAGATACACGTCTCATAACCAAAACATCCGTCAAAATTGATTGGTATGAGCCAAACGATATGTCAAGATCATCAGCTATTTCTCTAATCGTAATTCGACGATCTTTTAGCACCATTTCTTTCACTTTTTGAACATTTTCGTCGGTGTTTGACATGCTGGGTCGCCTAGAGCGAGGTTTATCATTAACATTTTCTCGGCCCTCTTGGAATAACTTATACTACTTATAAACATTTTTTTTGCTCATAGTTGACTCACCGTAGGCCACTGTAAATATTTCAAGAGTTTTTGAGCACTTAATACCATTTTTTACACAGAAATTAATACAAACTCTTTGCTCTATTATTTTTAACAAAAAGAAATCGCCGAGTACGCAAAAACGAGTCTAACCTTTAAGTCTCTCACATAAAAACAGCACATGCTATATAGTCAAAACTATGAACATATGATCGTTACTAGTGTACCAACATAATAAGAAAAAAATTTTTAACTTAGAGTGTGAAGAGCGCGCGCAATTCAAAAAGTCACCTTACTCTTTGATTACACCTCGTATACATGCTCTGCTCTCTCTGCTGCCTCAAGTCATACTGACAATGCTATGCAGTATGTCTTTTTAGGTGCACGTATCCCTCCTTTTGCATCTCACAACCTCCAACGCTTCTAAGACACGGTAAATTGTTGGAGGTTTTAAAAACGAAGTCCTTAACGTGACGAACTGGCCCTCGGTTTGTTTTCGACGTGTCGCAAGCTTATCTATTTCCCTTGTCCTTTGTACACATTCACTCACTTAACTATACCTCATACAGATTCAATTTTTCTCATTGCCTCCAGTTCTTCTCTCTCCTCTTGGCTTGTAGTGCATGGCACCGAGAACTTACATTAAATAATGTGTCAAGAATATATCTATATACTAAATATATACATTATTATGAAACTCGGTAGCTGCTGATGACTTGCTAAAAAATATAGATATACAGTGAGCAGTATATAGCTTTAGCTACCACGTCACACACTAAGGTGCTACACGCAGTAAATCTCAGGTGAAACTGAGACAGGGCTGCTGCTGGTAAAATATATTTCTGTACTTTGAAAAATAATACAAAAAAGTGTTGTTTTCTATCGATTCATCAGTTTTGCAGTATCCCACTTAATCAAAGATCAATCCTAAGGCTTTTAGTTAAGTTAACTAAAAATTCAAACTTTTTTGTTTTTCAATTGTCATCTCTAGTTATTAATAAGTCTCATTTTTTGAACAGTTAATATAGGTAAGGAGTTGATCTAAAAATTTTTTACAAACTGTGGTTTCTATATCATGTGACATGGTATTCCCATACCTTCAACCAGGTTTCTTAGGCCCAGAGACATTTTATATTGTCTTCCAGATTAAAAACAGGTCAAACAATCTGCTGATCTTACTTATGTTAGTTTACTGCAGTCGAACGAAAGCGTCCCAAGCTCCGTTGACTCGCACTCTTGAGAAAATGCCTTCACGTCACCTAGCTAACTAGCCACGTAGTTAGCTAGCTATCCTCGTAAAAATGCAATTGTATGGCAGGTATAGATCGTAATGATTCTACACATGAAAACTCACGTATAAGTGTCAGTATCTACACTGTGAATTCAAAAAGTTCCGAGACTGATGTATGTTCTGCAGACGGTACAAGTAGTGCCATCTATGGAACAACACTTGGTCTACGTAGTTTAAAGCATGGTGTAAGAAATACATAAGGTGGGCTCTTCAGCTACTAAATCGATCAGCCCATCAGGATACTTGAAAAAAGCGACCTTCCATATTGAATTTTTCACCCAAGAATGTAGAGAACGCGCTGTTCAACTACTTACACTTTATAGCTAAAAATAAATACAACCTACCTCGAAAAGCAGTATTAAATTAAAAGCCTCATACGTACGATAACGTTAATAAGATTGCCAGAGATGAACAAAAAAATCGATTTCTGATGTTAAAAATTCTCATTAGAAGAAAAAAAATTTTTAAATTCATTTTTTGAAATATTCAAAATTTTGTGTTCATTGTGTATCTCACAAATAATCAGATGATAATATAGAATTATCTTTATGTAAAACATAGTGCACTTAACAAATTTTATAAATTAATTATCGATCAAATTTTTTATCTTATACTCTTGTTTACGTGTAGCAGTAATTGAACAACCCGCCCTCAACGCTCATTAGTGGAAAATCCAATATGAAAGGTCACTTGTTCCAAGCCTCCTAATTAGCTAATCGGTTCGGTGGCTAATGAGCCTACCTCAAGTATTTATTACACCATGGTTTGAGGTGTCTTATCGTCTACAATTGGTTCCATGACGGTCGCTTTACTATACAGTGTCAGTTGTTGTATATTCGTACGCGTGTTGAGAACGCGTGTCAGTGTTGTAACAATATAACAGCATGGTACAAACAAATTTTGTTCTAAGCTTGGTAAGACAGCTATACAAACCTTTGAAATGATCAAAGTCGCGTACGGGGACGATTGCTTGGGCAGAAGTAAGGTGTTTGAGAGGTACTCAAGGGTTAAAAGTGGACGAAAATCCTTAAATGACGATTCACGGAGCAGCTGACTCTCAACAAGTCGTACCAACAAAAACATTGCTCATGTGCACGCTGTGCTAGAAAAAAATCAAAGAATGAGTGCGAATGAAATTGCACACAAGCTGGGTATTTCTGTTGGAAGTGTGCACTTGATGTTGACCGAAGATTTAGGCATGTGAAAAGTGTGCTCCAAAGTTATTCCACATTCATTAACGTTCAAACAAAAGGCGTAACGCGTTCAGGCTTCAAAGGTGTTGATTTAGCCGGCTTATGTAGATTAGAATTTTCTTTCGAGTATGAATACAGGTGATAAGACGTGGTGCTTTTAATATGATCTGCCAACCAAGCACAGTCCGGTGAATGGCAGTTACCTGAAAAAGAACGTCCAACAAAAGTGCATGCTACAAAATCAAAAATCAGAACAATGTTGATTACGTTCTTTGAGACCCAGGGAGTAATTCACCATAAGTTCGTCCCATCTGACAGGAGGTTTTTATGTCAAAGTTCTGAAACGACTGCTCACACGTGTGCGCCATATAAGGGTAGATAAAAGTGATTGGTATCTGCTTTACGATAAAGCCCCTTCTTACTCTTCATATCGTGTGAGCAGTTATTTGGCCAAACAAAAGCTTACCGTTCTTTAGCACCCCCTCTACTTGTCAGCCCTGATGCTGGTAGACTTTTGGCTATTTTCCAAACTCAAGGTAGCTCTAAAAGGAAAGCATCTTGACCATGTGGAGACGATAAAAAAAGTTTAATCAGAGATTTGAAGAGCATCCCAAATAACGAGTTTCCAAAAGCTTCTTAAGCCTTGTATGATCGCACGTGTAAGTGTGTAGCCCATCTTACTAATATATAAAGCAAAGTCGCTAAAACCGTTTTAATCGCTAACCGCGAAAACTACTGAACCGATTTTGCTGAAATTTTGCACACTGATTCATGATACTTCCTAGATGGTTTTAGTATAGTTTTTATCTTAAAAAATTTAATAACAATAGCAATAAATGAGCTCGAAGTTTTGCAAAAATACGCCAGCTTTTCACTTAAGTTCAGTAAAATCCACTAGGGGACGTCGACATAAAATCGAGGCTACCTGCAACAGAATTAAATAAGTGTGGTTATAATACGCCAGAGCGTCTCAATAACTAATGCAATCGTGCTTTAGCAGGCCAACGAATTGCATAGAGAATGCTGATGATGGTCTTGCAGCTGGATATCCCGGTTACGGACACTTTTCTCTAAGGGGGAAGGGACCTAGGTTTCCATTCACCCTTAATCTCGACGAGTGCGATAAAAAATAAATCATTCCAACCGATGACGTATCTGGCATAATACCAGGGGACATATCTAGCCAGAGCACAACTCTTTAGAGTTGTGTGGCAGTCTTACCATCCCGCCTGGTGCAGTCAAAGAATTTTTGGCTACAAATGTAAGCTAGGGAAAACAGCTCTGAGAGGCGCACGGGCAGCCTCAACGGCTACCTTCTTAGTCGTTGCGTCCCCAACGCGCTTACCCACATGTTCCCGTCTAACGATGAGCGGTTGGTTATACGGAGAACGACCCGAAGACGAGATATTCTCTGGTCAGCGGCGTACCTCCCCCCATCACAGTCTCCGTACATCGAGACTCCCAGGATAAGAGTCAAGCTACCTGTAGCCAGCTCTTTATCATCAGGAATAATAATAAAGAATAGCCAAGAAGTTTCACCACTGGTGCTTTTTAGGGCCATTATAAGTATTTACGTTTCCTACTTGACCATCAATTTCATTGATTCTTTTTAGGGGCCACCTAAGTTTAGACTACTTTGCCAACAAATACATTTTTACTATCATTTCCGGAAGCAATTCGTTGACTAAAAGACTACATTAACTAAAGACGGGCACTATTAAACCAAGTCAGCCATTCACTAGCAGACGTCACCTACGGAGTTGTTCTTCGCAAGGCTGGAAAACCCAGTGACTGACGACCCTATATTACTCTCTCGACTCTAAGCATTCAACCAGAAATCACCGATCCTCTCCAAGGTCTGCGCTGGGCAAACTTATAACAGCTATGAAGGAAAAAAAACTTGAGCCAACGGGACACCCTCCACTGGACAAATATCACTAACCAATCTCCCCATCTAAGATCACCAAAACAACTGAATCTGCAAATAAAAAGGTGCTTTAGACACCAACGTCTTTAACGTTATACTGGGAGACGTTGGAAAAGAGCACTACAACTAGCCCCAAAGCTTCGAACTTTGTAATTTGTCTCCCGATTAGTCTGGGTTTTCAACAGCAGGCCAGAGAAGATCACCCTGAGGTATCGAGGCAGTCACAATTGCTGTTAACTGCAGTCAAGAGAGAGTTAACTTAAGAAGTTTACCGGTTTTTTAGGGCCATCGGACGTCGAACTACCTTGCCAACAAATATATTAGAACTTAAAAAAAGTTGACAGAAAACAGCCTTTAGGGGTCACAAAAATTTTAAGCATGCTAAAAGTCGCAAAAGAGTGAATTGGAAGAAAAACTTTAAATGTATCTAATAAATACAATTTTACTTAGGCGTCAGGAAACTGACGCAGAAAATTCATCGAGATTGGAAGAGCAGCGTCAAAATCAACAAATAAAGAATCCATTACGTGAGAGATCAGCTTTTCATTGTACCCTCACAGCAATCTCTGAAATCTTAAAAGATCCTACTTCAGATTTTTAAATAAGTAGAAATTGTATTTGTGTTTTTGTGGCAATATAAATGTAGGGTTTAAGGTCCAGGAATTTGTTGCTCTCGTAATAAAGTTGTGAGATATAAGAAAAAAAAAATTTTTTTTAATATAAATTTTTTGGGAGTTTAAAATCTTAACAGCTTCAAAAAATAGCCCTTTTCATGAATTACATGGGAGTAACTGTAAATCAACGGCTCCTTATGGCCACTGATTATTTTATGGCATAAAGAACGCACGGTACTTTTCAGCATAATTTTTTTTTGAATTCTTACACCTTATTATTTGACCAAATAAACTATATGGATTCCAAAAAAATTTTTTTTTAATAAGAAGATTTTTTTTCTGAGATATGTCAGGAATATGTGTAAAATTTATAACTAAAAACGTTTCACTTTACATGTCAACACACTACGGTGTTTTATTTAGTATGTCTCGGGCGAAGCCGAGACGGGGGGCTGCTAGTGAGTATATATGTTGAGAGATAAATTAATGTAATAAAAATTGTACTAAGTTGAGACTTAAATCTTTCATTGTATCAATTCCAGAACTTTTTAAATGCTCTGTGTACATATTGATTTATGTACGATGAATACAAGGTGTGACGAGGATTTTTCATCTGATAAACATCCGTCCCGTATCCTCTCACAAAATTTCTTCTCTTACTTCGCTTACCTTGTATTCTATTCACTGGATACCTCTTCTCCAGGAGGTCTGCCACAGGTGTCCAGCTCGGAAACGCTGAACACTCCTGAAAGAAAATTATGAAGTTGAAAGGAGGCACTAACTATAAATAAACACTATCACTTTTATAACCTTCACAACGCTTTTACACTATTTATTAGCCTTCACACACTCTCAAATTTCACACTTCCTCTCTCTCTCTCTCTCTCTCTCTCTCTCTCTCTCTATACATACATATATATATATATATATATATATATATCTATTGACACACTGATATTGGGATCAACGTCTTCGTACAATCACCTCCCGGTCGTGCTCTCCGCCGAACTCCTCCTTGGCCTAGTGATCGGTGGCCGGAACCTAGTTGATACACACACTAACACACTCAACCTCAACCACACCTTTTACTTGATTGAATTATCCTATCCCTAAATAACCCCACCCACATCTACTCCCACACGTTTGGATCATCCCCAACGCTCTATCTCAGTGTACCACCCACCGTACAGAATAACTAATTTCTCGCTATCCTCACGGCCACCTGATGCTATCTGGAGCTCGTCCTGATCGTCGCTATAATCTGGCTGCACGGTTGACTCTTGACAGGTCGCTCGGTGGCTGCTCTTTTCTCGTCTATTTCTCCAATATCCGACCTTTTGGTTTTTGACACTATTTTTGATTGTGGATTGCTTTAATTTTACCTCAAGGCCACCTAGCGGCTCCTACTGAGCTTGAGTGCAAAGCTAGCTTATTTCAGCAAAACTTTAAACTTATTAGTTGCTGGTGTTATTAATTTTTTCTAGAAGAAAACTGTGTAAAAACCATCTCGGAATCATCAAGAATCAGTATGCAAAATTTTAGCAAAATTGGTTTACTAGTTTTTGTGGTTAGTGATTACAACGGTTTTAGAGACTTTGCTTTAAAAATTAGTTATATGACAATAAATCATACGTGTACGAATATTTGTTAGTTTTATTATGTGATAATTATTCACACTCACGTTTACACACAAACATACAGATATGTATGTAAACTAACAGACATGTATTGGCATATGTATACAGATAGATGTAGTTACTATTATACATACATATATGCATGTGTGTTTCTTGTTCGTAAGCATATAATGCTAATTTACATGATCACCGATATTCGTATATTTACTTTTTTATGTTATAGTGTACTGACTTCGAGGAGGTATGTACACTAACCTATTTGTATATTTACATTTATACAATGATACTACTGATATCTATGTACGTGTTTATGAACATACGTTATGTATATATAAATATATATATATATATATATATATATATATATTCCTATGTTACATATTTGTAAGGGTGGGGTTTTCCATACTACCTCCAACGCCCCCCCCCACAGCCTCTCCATCAACCCCCCACAACTCCTCCACAAAACAAGGGAATATTTCATCACTCTTAATAATAATTTAACTAAACAAAATAATAGCCAAGTACCCACTACGCCTGCCCCTGGTCTCCCACAGCCACCCAGCTCCATTTTTAAAGCCCCTGTAACTCCCCGCAGCTACGCATACCCCTCCACGAAATACGGGTAAATTCTGTTAATTTCACCGTTATTTTGACCCATTTAAAATCTTTTTATTTTGTAAGACCCCCCTCCAGCTTCCCCCACACATTTTCAAGTGCCCCCTGGCGTCCCCAACAACCACTCTGGCCCCCACTATAAGTTACCGATCCAGCATCTCTCGCAATATGAGCAATAATTGTACAAATTCATAGCAGCTCAGTCCATAGGGTAACTGAGGGTATTACTGGCGCTTTTTTTACTTAGGCTACTTTGATGTATGGTATGAAAAAGAAAAATGCATGAATCTAACCCATTTTTTTATTATTAACTTTATTTAATGCAAAAGAATAAATGATTTTTTTAATGGACATAAACAAGATAACAAAGATCAGATTATTAATAATAAATATTTTTGCGGATCGTTAACACGCTCCTATTACTGATACCATGCACGTACTACTGGCCCCCCAATACTGTCTAAATTTGAATTACTGGCCGTGTAATAGTGGCAAATATAATTTTTTTACCCTAATCACGTGAAATCACAATGAAACCTACCTAATCTAATAAAATCTATGATAAAAAAAAAATAATAAGATTGAGCTATCAATGTGTTTTAATTTTGTTTACAATTCGCTTACTTCGTTCTAAAAATCTTTTTCTAATTACATCTTCACTAAAACTTCTTCTTGGGATTTATTTGTTTATGCAGTTTTATTAATTTTTTTTTGATGTGAAACAAGTTAGACCTCTTCTTTTTCTATTCTAGCTTGTCGTTGTTTAAAATTTTTTTCGTGCTTGATTAATTTGTCGTTTTCTTTTTTTATTTGTAACACTTTTCTTTTTTCTGATCTCATTTTTTTTCTGCTGCTGTTTCTAATTTAACAATCTTATCTTTTTTTTCTTCACTGATTTTTTGCCACAGAGGACCTGATATAACTGATGGAGTTTAAGTTATACTCTTTTTTTGTTTACTGATTAAAAAATATCTTCACAAGGACAAGACAAATACTGAGCAAGAGGCTTTAGTGGTTGATGACTTTGTTGGGTTAGATGGCTGTACCTTACTAAATTAATGCCAGTAATTCGACAGTAGCGACAAATATTGTCCCAAATACTGGCATTTAAATTTAAAAAAGAAGAAACATTTAAAATTAATTTTCATTTCATCTATCGAAAAATTGAGGTTTTTATCAATTCAATAAATTGTTTCTTGTGTGATTTTGCTATATTTATTAATAAAAATTCCATTGTAAGCAAGTCACTTTTTGCTGTAAAATTTAATTTTTTGAGAGAGAATCACACACCCGTCTGTGTTATCATTGATAAAATAATTCAAATCTATGTTTCGTACTGATATGCGATTGAATAATATTTGTGCAGTCATCTACTTTACGAAAAATTTTTTTTTGCATATTCATCATTATAAAATAATTTTATATGTATTTATTTCTATTGACTGCCAGTAATTGGAGCAGTGCCAGTAATACCCATAGTTACCCAAATACATCGATAGGCTATTTATTATATACACGAACTGTACATGAGCTGAAAGTAGCTGCAGCCAGCAATCACTAGTGGCAGCTCCTATAACTTACGGTAAACGATTTCTGAGCTATGTACAGTTATTTATTTGTCCCATACCACCCAGGAGGCGAATAGAACAATCTTATACTTATCAACAACGAGTACAAAAAACATCGAAGGTAGGTTTTACTTTATATAAGTGTCAAAGAGTATACAATCTGAGGCACGTTGAACATTTTTTGCTTGTGTTCCCTTTTTCTTACATTAAGTTTTGAATACATACAAGTAATCGTACGACACGATATGATCACACATATTTATTGAAACTCGAGTACTAAGTGAAAAAAAATAGAAACCGTGGTAGTCATTGCCAGTAGCCTTATAAAATCCAGAAGAGATATGACTCTCCGATACCCGATTTAAAGGAAAAAAAATAACCATCAACAGATGTAGTAATTGAATAATAGTTTATTTAAACTTCCACGCATTTGCTCATAAATTTTTTTTTTTAAGAACTTGACTGTCTCAAACATATTTCCTTTATGTGTAGGAATTAAAAAATATCTATATAATACGTAAGAGTTATAATTTTGTAAATAACTCTAATTTTAAAAAGATAAGATTTTTAGCACGGAATCTTAAGATTTAATTGTTATATGTAGTAATCCAGAATCAAAATTTTAACTTCAATAATTTTTAACAAATTGTAACATAATAAAATATTGACTCATGTCATACGCAAATACTAAATAACGTTGATGTAATTTATGTGATAACTTTTAATTCGTTATTTTTTTTTTCTTTTCAAAAAGTGTACTTTCTCTTAATGGAAAATTTTTTTCCAAACAACATTTTCTCATTCCAAATTATTTTCACGTTTAATTTGCAGAAATATCCATCTTTAGTTTTGTATCTTGATAACGATACATTTAGTTGTCCATAAAAGGATACAGGCTTTTTTTAGCATATACCAACTTTATCAAAACTTTTCCTTTTAGATTTGTTAGTTGTTGTAGCATATGCCAAGGCTAAAGGAAACTCCTTTTTGTAAAGAATGAAAGGTAACGATAAAGTATTACCTGTATTTAAAGTAATTTTTGGTATAAATACTCTATTTCCAAGTTTTTCTCCTGTTCTAACTTCAGCTCCAATTTGATACCTAAATAATATACTAATCTTTACTTGTGTGCCATTGCAATAACCGCCTGCTATACACAAATTTTGTATAAACATAACTATTGCTCAAACTTTTCAGAATTAATGTATGTGATGGCAAATCTTCACGAATATTGTTTAATATTTTAATAGAAAATTTGTGTTAATGTTATCTTATGGTTTATTGACACCTTTTTACGTAGCATGGTCCATGCTGTAATAAGTTGTCGCATTCCTTTTTAGTAAATTTGAAATTTTTTTATTAAAAAAATAAAACATTTGTTATGAGCAGTCAGAACAACAATATTTAATGAAGATTGATTTTTTTACGAAATATCACTAAACATACATTATTGCCTTGAATTTTTAAGGAATGATCAGTTATTTTACTTGTCTCTCTCCAATTTCTAAAATTAATTCAGAAAAATTTTTATCAACCGAACGAATATTTGTATTTTATTTTAAAATGTAAAGAGAACTTTAAGAAAATGATAACACAGGACCACAAAAAAAAAAGTGTAAGGGTCCCTTTCAGCAACAATGAATTTCTTATGTAATTTAAGGCGCTGACTTTATTCCCATTGTCTAAATTGCTCTATCACATTACAATTCTCTTTTATTAACGAAAAACGTGTCCATAAGTGACAATGCTTTAATTTCAGTAATTAAAGTAGTCCTCATTTTAACAAGTGTAAAAAATTGTGATGTGTTACAGCAATTTAGACAATGGGAATGAAGTCAGTGCCTCAACATACATAAGAAATGCATTGCTGCTGAAAGGGACCCATCCACTTTTTTTTTGTGGTCCTGTGTAATTTAATAGTTTCGGATAAAACCATACTTCTATTACTTTTTTTATAACAAAAAGTGTGTGATGGAAATCTCTTCCTTAAATTATTAATTTATTTCAAAAATATATGTGTGTACTACATTTATCACGCAAAGTTCTGTCCGCTATTCTTAAAACTTTTTTTGAAATCGTAAAATTCTCATCTCAAATGGTCAAATCGATCACTTCTTCTTTCCAAATTTGAATTCGAAAAATGCAGTCTCAATATTATTAAAATCCAAAGGTGAGCAAAAAATTATATGATTGGTCATACCTTTTGGTCGTAGTACTGATGTCATACCAATTCATTCCATTTACAAAATTTTGTTTGTTTGCAATATAAAGTAATAAACTAATGTTTAACATAAAAAGGTTTTTCTTAATCTTCCAGAACCATCTATAAAATAAATCTTCTTAACGTTTTTATAGCTTAAGCTTTACACTATGACCCTCATACTAATCTCTTGAACCTTTCAGATTTTCAAATAGGTAGAATATGTATTTGTATTTTTGTGGTGATAAAAAATGTAGAGATTAGGCTATGGGACTTTGTGTCTGTCATGATGAAGTCGTGAGATTAAAAAAAAATTTTGTTTGATTTTATATTTTACGTGAGTTTTAAATCCTTACAACTCTTAAGAACAGCTTTTTAGATAGCAAAACTATTTAACTAGAAATAAAAAAATCCAAGTTGTGTAGAAAATGATTCTGAATTTTTGCTTTATGTAGTCTACAAATTATTAATTAACTGTATTTGTTATCTCTGAATGCGTATTTGTTTAAATTATTCGCAACAATAAGGGCAGTCCAGAGCTAGCTTCAGTTTCCTACGATGTTAATAGAACCTCAAATCAATTCGAGCATAAATACCTGTCGTTTTGGAAAAGAATCGTACGGGTAATTTATCTGCCAATAATTAATCTGATAAGCATGATTTCAATGTCATCAACCACAGTATGTATCACTGTTTCTGCACCTGAAAATAAAAAGGCGCTGACATGGTGTTGCCAATTCTCACTGGCGTACGTTACCTTTGTCTCTCACACCTTGGGTTTGTTCTTCTAAAAAAAAGGCGATTTGCACAAGAATTATTCCATTCTATGGGGAGGAATGTTACTTCATCATCAGCGAATACCTTTAACTATTTGTTTAGTTAATCACTCAACACTCATACACAGTATCTTTCCTACGCTGCATACTATACTGCATACTGTACTCTTTATTTTATACACTTAGACAGTGCTGCAGCGACTCCACACGAGCCATGAGCGTAGATCTAATATGACCTGCTTGTCTTGGACCAAGAGGGGCTTCTGCTTGTACAAGTCCTACGATAACGTACACAAACTTACACTCTGTACACAATCCCACACTACTAAACCCTACTGACCCCCCCCCCTCCCTGTCTGTCTACTCTGCCCTGCTCTCTCTCTCTCAGCTCTACTCGAAAAAGCTACTCACTCTCTTTCTCTTTCTCTCCCTCTCTAATTTGTCCTCGACTCTACTATCGTCGTCCTGATCTGTCAATGTCTTTCTGTCTCTTTTTCTCTCTTGCATCTATCCTCACACATGGTGAAACATGCGAGTAATGGTAACACCTCTGAGTATGCACCTCCCGGTCTCTTGTACGCCGCTTCTTGTCGCATTAATCAATCTGTTTTATTATCACTCGTATAGTTTATGCTACTTTCTCTCTCTCTCTCTCTCTGGCTCTCTCTAGCCTAGACTTCTGCCTGGTTGAACGTCAGCGAATCCCACCTATCACAATACTGTCCAGGATCCTCAAACTAGTCATTCGTCTTACGGTTTTACTCTTTCTCGCTCACTCTCGCTTATCCTCTTCTCGTTGTTTTAGTTACTTCCATCGTTCTCGACCCGGAGATCTCGTAATCACAGGAGAACACAGCAGGTGATAGGCTCGTGCACACACTTTTTTCTCGCTCTTTCTCACTCTCTCTCAACACTCAATGCACCTTCTTGAAAACCTTTTCTTCTTCTCCACTCTTTCTCTGTTAACCTCTTCCTTGGTACGCATCCCGAAACAATCGGTAACAAATCACTAGAACCCTCACTGCCCGCACTTATGCGCTCAGCTTGAGATTAACTCATGAACTCTCGCTTGGACCATAGATACCGTCGTTGCCGTTATTACGCATTTTCCCTCGTGATCACTCTCGACCTAGCAGCTTTAGTGTATCTTTACAGTTGTGTATACATTTTCTCGTTTTTTCTCGCTGGCGCTGCTGTGTCTCTTTATTCCAGCTGAAGTTCCCGAAAACAAATAAATTCAGCCGATAGATGCCCAAGAAAAAGTTTTGAAGATTTATCATACAAAACGCAGAAAAGACGTTGTGTTAAAACAGCCTCTTAATATTCTATTAAGGTGGCTCCTCACTAAATCAAAACACTGGAGTGTTTTATAATATTTTAAAGGATGATTCTTAAAGGTGCAAGGAGTCTTTTTCCAAAATTTTAGACCTCGTCACCACCAAAATTGTTGAAAAAAACTAACTGGAAAATAGACTCTGTAACATAGCCTCTTATGGAGGGTCGTCAAATTGGTGGCGCAGGTTGTATGATATCTCAACAAAGATACTGTAGTTCTTAATAAAAAACTATGTAGCAGATAGAAGAAATCAGAATCTTTCTAACGACATTTAGATACTTGGATATTACCATGGGTTTTATAGGATATTTTGTGAAAATAGTAGATAACTGTGCAAGTCACGGAACAGATGAAAAGTGTGGGGCGTCTGCTACACCGAAGAGCAGTAGCCCGCGTAGTTTGAATTGGTCAGAAAGTTGTTCGTAAAATGAATAGGAGTTGTGGGGAATCGTAATTATAATAGAAACAAATGAGACGCTGAACTAAGAAAATAATTTAATGCGGGGCTGACTTATGTACTTTTTGTATACATACGTCTGCTCGGGTCACTGTATTGTACGATATAGGTCAACAGTGTAGATGTGACTAAACTTTTTTTGAAGGGACTATAGGTACCTATCCATTTTTAGTCAAGAACCTCCACAGCCAATGAAAAGCTGTGTTGCAGTATGCTTACTCTTCTTGTGGGATTTATAGTGAGGAGCCACCTCAATGAGTGAGGTAAAACGTCCAAAAAAAGTATACTTAACTTTTGAAGATGCAGTCGGAAAATACTAACAGTGTTCTCATTACTAAAGCTTTATCAGTGTATGTAGATATGGGCTTACCAAATAATAAGTAATATAAACGTCATAAAAAAATCTTTCAACAAAACTGGAATTTTACAAAAATTTAATTAATTAAGTTAAAGTTTGTAAGGAATTGTTTAAGCCTTTGTACACTAGCAATGACAATAACACTTGTAGTATTACATTCATTAGTACTCGCATTTTATAAATATCGAACTAAATTACATTGACTTTTGCTTTAACATTTTTATATAATTTCGACATAGCAAGGTATAAATGTATTTAATGTAAGGTTTGCCTAATGTTCTAGATAGATCGAGCTTATATTTTGTAAGTGAAATATGCGAAAGTTTGTCTGTCATGTATGTGTAGTAAAGTAAGAAAAATGTGTTCGAATGAAAATGACAAGCGTTGTCATGTTAAAAAGATGTTGTTGATTTTGGTGAGAAAAAAAAAAAAGTTCAGTTTTGACACCAACTTTGATGACTCTGAGTCACATTATGTTTGGCAACAATGAATATCCATAAATTCAATAATTTTTCAAGGACGTTTCTTTCTTTGCGCGAAGATGATTTTGTCAGCTACACATAACACAGCAGTTGAAAGTCACTATAACTTAGTTTAATTTTGTCAAACTTTGAGAACAAAACAGTATTATACTACGGGTGTCATACAAAATGTATGTTACGCTAAAAAAAAAGAACTTAACTGTTATTACATTTCGATTTCAGAACTTTTCTAGGCTACAGAGTTTTTACGAAGAATACTCTTAATTGCCAGTGTATAAAGGATTCAGAAATTCCTTGAAAATTTTAACTTAACACATTAAGCTTACTTAACCTTTTAGTTTTTAGAACGAACTTCTTTAGGTCGCGTACTCGGGGGGCTGAAATTTTAAAACCGACAGATTTTTTGAAACGGAAGTGGTTTACCCGAAGTCTCTTCCTCTCAAGTATCCCCCCTTACCCCGTCCCCCTCACCTACTGTTCTCTACACACTTCCCCTCCACCCACTATATATGTATACCTGCCAACCGCGCCGTGTTACTCTTCTGCACACCTTTGCCACCCATTCCCCCTCACACTCCCAAGTAATTCATTTTTAAACAAATTTTAATTTTATTTTCTTACAATAATTTTTCTTTAACTTAAAAATTTTTTCTTTTTCCATTCTAATAATATAAAAAAAAAAAACTTTTCACTTCAGAGATTTGAACTCTCTGACCTCTTGCATATAAGTCCAGTACCTTACCCACTCTGCTACGAGCGCTGCCGATTATAGAAATTCGGTTTCTTGTCCTTATTGTGTGGTTTGTATTTATAATATTCCATTTCTATATGCTTTCACTGATAATACATTCAATTCATAATAAATTGTGTATTTGTTTTCTGAATAATACATCTAAAAAAAAAAAAAAAAAAAAAAAATTTAATCAGCATAAATATGGTTATGTAGATCAAATATAATACGGCGCGTTATTACGCATTGAATATTTGTATTTTATGCATTTGATGCATAAAATACCGACCAATTTTCATTAAACCTGAGGTTTTTTTGGCATTACAGTACTGCTAATAATTACTGTTATAAATAAATAATTTCATAAATAAATAAATTATTGAAATAATTATATACGATAGATTTTTAATTGACAAAGTTTTTTCGCACTCCAGCAAGTTTCACTTTAAAAATAAGCGCGACATTTACATAGCGCAATTTGGATGGAGAGAGGTCAATGTATAATAATTTGACATAATACTTACCCATCAATGAATAACATCAATATCTATAATATCGGCGTTCGACCTAAAGATACGCATAAGCAGAGCAGTTGAGAAGGGTGTCCACCGAGGCTTCGTTGGCGAAGTTGGTTTTCCGCACCTTCCCGGCAAGAAGGAGGCCCAGGTTCGACTTCTGGCCGAAGCGGATAACTTTTTTCACTGCTTTGTAATTTTTAATTAACAAAGTTTTTTCGCACTCCAGCGAGATTTACTTTAAAAATAAGTGCGACGTTAACATAGCGCAATTTGGATGAAGAGAGGTCAATGTATAATAATTTGACATAATACTTACCCATCAATTGATAACATCAATATCTACATATACGATAGAGTTGCACAACGTATCAGTGGTTTTTAAGATTTTAAATTCGACTAACTAATTATGTCAAATAATTATATAAATATAGTAATTCATTACATCAATAATAAATAAATTATGTAAGATCATTAGATATGTATATTTCGCGTTACATATCATTTTAATGGTTGTTATGGGCGCTTATTTGGCATTTGATAAACAAATAATGGCAAAATGTCAGTAAATAATTATGTGAAAAAAAAAAGAAATGGAAAAAAAGACATTAAAAAAAATAAAACTAAACAAGAAATAAAAACGAAAAAATTGAATAAATGAATGAAATATAAAGAGCATTAAAACAACAAACCAGGGGGGATAAATGGGTCATGGTATCCACGGTAAGAACGAAGTTCTTTAAACATGACATGAGTGTAAGAACACAATTTCTCAGGTAACAAGGCGGTCACCAGACCCGTAGGAAGAACGAAGCTCTATAAACGTTAGTACTGCATTCATGTAGTTCACTAAACAAAAACTTGAAAAAGAATAAATAAAAAAAATTTTTTCAAACAGTTTAGTATTCAGGATAGTTAAACTTCGTGAGTACTGTATTTATGCACGACGTTCTAACGAAGTTCAACCATCGTGAGTACTGAACTATTTTTTTATTTTTATTTTTCATTCGTTTTTCAAGTTTTTGTTTAGTGAACTACATGACTGCAGTACTAACGTTCATAGAGCTCCGTTCTTCCTACGGGTATGGCGACCCCCTTGTTACCTGAGAAATTGTGTTTTTATACTCATGTCATGTTTAAAGAACTTCATTTTTACCGTGGGTCCCATGGCCCATTTATTTCCCCTGGTTTGTTGTTTTAATTCTCTTTATATTTTATTCATTTATTTAATCTTTTGTTTTTATTTCTTTTTAAATTTTATTTCATTTAATTTTCTTTTTTTTTCCTTTTTTTTTTTTTCAAATAATTATTTAGTGACATTTTGACATTATTTGTTTATCAAATGCCAAATAAGCGCCCTTAACAACCATTAAAATGATATGTAACGCGAAATATACATATTGAATGATCTTACATAATTTACTTATTATTAATGTAATAAATAACTATATTTATATAATTATGTGACATTGTAACATAATTAGTTTTTTTTTAAATATTTTTACGTGGATATCATAACTTCTCAGAAAAATACCATTTTTTAATATTTAGTTCACAAAAACCTAATTTCATCAAATATCACTGAAATAAGGCAGTACTAAATAGAAACGAAGTCTGTGAAATATAGCAACGATGATCTACAACGGTGCTAAGAGATTTCTTCTTATTGATGCTCATAGAAAGACGTTTTAAATATATAAATGTGTTCAGGGGTCTATTTGTACAAACATTTCACACATTTGCAAAATGAAATAAATTTTCTTAAAAAATACAGTTTCAAGATTTTTAATCTATAATGCCTTTTTTTCTTTTTTTTATTGAACTACTTTATTGTATTATTATAAGAAATTTTTTCTTGAAGCTAATTACACAAATAAAATTACTTTTTTCATATAAATAATTAGTAACAAAACGCACCAATAATTCTAATAGTATCATTTATTTAACTAGCTTTTGTCATTATTTATCATTATGTCACTTCTATGTATTGTTGCAATTCAAACATTAAAAATTATAGTCATTGATTAGAAAAGTAATTCTTCACTGTACAAGTGACTCACAGAATTAATTTTATTAAAGGATTTCTTATTTTACTACTAATTTTAAAATTGATGACTAACGTGCGACTATTTACTAAATCGCTGAGTTTACCAAGGCTTATAGTAGAATCGAATTTAGTTTTCAGCAATGGAAATTCAGACTAGCTTGAAAAAAATTCGTCGTACAGCCTTAAATAATGCCAATCGATTGTAATAAAATCGACCAAAAAATATTTTGCACTAAGGCTTCAAAAAAAAAATGGCAAAAATAGTAAAACACTGTTTTTAGTATCGGAAACGTACAGACTTAAAAAAAAAATAAATGAAAAATGAAAAAAAAATAGAAACAAAAAAGATAAATAAAAGTGTTAGTGGCAAAAAAATTAAAAAAATTAAGTTGATCCCGATTGGTCCAGTGGTTTCCCCGCAAAATGCAAAAAAGCTGGATTTTTTAGCCTATATTTAAAAACTAATAACTCTCTTTTGAATAAACACTAAGAGGTAAAACTCTGCAGAGTTGCAGCTTTAGTAATCTTTAATAACAATACTAAATTTCAGCAAGATCAGATAAATATTTTTTGCAAACCACAGCTGAATGCAAAAAAAGGTAATACGGCCTAAAAAAAAGTTATTTACATTGTCAGATGCAACTTTTTTGCAGGATCACATATATCATATTCTTTAATACTTAATCTACAATTTACTAGAATATCAAATTTTTTGGTACGTGGAAGTTGCTTAAGAAATAATAAGCCACACGGATATTTTTTGCACACACTGGTACGGTGCATGAGGGGCAATAAGCTGCCGTAGCCGCTGATACATAGGCCACGTCGACTCTCGAAAGCTCGACTTCGATGTTTTTGACTGAGTACGTTCAAACTGCAAACGCTCTTTAAAATGACGATATCTTAGGAACAAATAATCAACTTTCTTACGGCAAAGAAATTATATCTAACGTCGTAAACAACTTTTTTTGGGTCGTTTTGACAAAGTACCTTTTTCCAGATTTAGCTGTCGTTTGCAAAAACTGTCCATCTGATCTCGCTCAAAATCAGTGTGGTTATTGAAGATTACTAAAACTCCAACTCTGTCAAATTTCAGCTCTTAATTTTTATGCAAAAAAAATTTATTAATTTTTGAACATTGGTTCAAAAAGTCAAGATTTTTTGCACTTTGTGGGAAAACTACTGGACCAATTGGGATGGATCAGAACTTGTTGTATTCGTTTTCTTTCCACGCATACTTCTACATGTTTTTTTTTTTTTTTTCAATGTATGCTGTTCATTTTAAATGCTAAGAACCGTGTTTTACTATTTTTGCCATTTTTTTTAATCCTTAGAAAAAAATCTTTATTCGATATTATTACAATTCATTGGCATTGTTTAATTCTCTGTAACATATTTTTTTTTGCACTTATTTGAATTTCATGAAAAACTATTGACATTTCAGCTAATTCAATCGCACTATAAGTTTTACAGCTTGTTATTCAGGGTACTTAAAAAAATAGTTCGAGTTTCTTATGTTATCTATCAGATTATGTTGATACTATTATAGCTGTGTTATACGATTAATGCTAAGAATATGTTCCATTGAACTGTACGTAAATCAGTAAATTTCTTGACTGCGTCTTTGACTTACGACACAGTTAAAAAAAGTAAAAAATAAGGATATATTTTAAGCGTCTGTCATGTTATTTTTCTCATTGAGCTCCAATATATATATAGCAAAATGTGGATTTGATTGATTATGAAAAATGGTAAATTTAAGCGTCAAAATTTCTTTTTTGAATGAAATAGCTATTGTTTTCTTTTTTTTTTTAATTAACTAGATAACTAAGAAGAGTCAATTGTGAATATAGTTAATTTTCTGTTTCTTTGGATTATTCATTATTAATTGTCCATCTTTAATATGTGCAGTAAAAATCCAACTATTTCCACATGTTATTCGTGTTTACTAACTACTAAGACCGTAGAAACAAGGTTTGTAATTACTAAGAACTGTTAACAAAAAATCATGCAACTTATTGCTGATACTTCATTCAATAATGAATATTGATGTATTCAAGATATTTCAATTTTCATGCATATTTTAAAATTTGCCCCCAGTAAGTTCCTACCTTAGAAACGCTAGGTCTTGTCTATCTTTGTTTAATGGCTGTAGATACACACATGCATGTACACGACCTTGATTTGCCTCATATACTTCATTATTTATGTAATTGATTACTTACGGTACCATTTTAATATAAGTGAGTCGTTTACTACTGCCCCTCTCTTTTGAAACATTGTTGTTCTCTACTATTATCTGCAAATCTGTAAGCTGTGGTAAAAAAGGCACTATACCCGTTGCTTACGTATTTGATATTCTAGTGATAAGGTCACATAATAGATACTACACAGTTGCCCAGGAGGAAGTGATGAAGTGGGGTCTTGAACCCACACCCTCCAGGTGGGAGGTAAGTGCTCTACTATCTTAACTACTGAGAACTCCCAACACTGCGTGCTATTTACAGTGAAATGAGACAAAACCTATGACCGACTTCACACTATTAGCACCTTTGCTTGATTTTAAGAACACGCCTATTCGAATTATACTCAGGAAAAACTTGGCTTGCAGCTAAGTTGACGATAAGACCATATTTCGTAAAGGCTGAACCAGAACGAATTTGGGAAATAAATTTGACCATTTTGAGATACACAGGTCTCGTTTTCGTTGTTTGGACGAATTAATGGCCTGTACATCAGGCAAATATTAGGCATACCAGCAAAAAAACTGATTTTTAGATCTTTGAAAATTCAAGTATGCAAATCTGAAGTAAATGGTAGCATGATCGCCGAAGCATCGTCTGCTTTTTCAAAGTTACCTCGTTGCGCTTCCACGTAACTTAATAAAGGTCTGCACTGACAAAAAAATTGAAGTTAATCTGTATCCTTCTCACTATGCAGTTAATGGAACCGAAAAGTTGTGTTACCCTAACCACATTGAAATCAGTCAGTCTCAAGTCTCCATTAATTTCATAGCACTGCTTGAGCATACTACAAAACGAACTATGTTGACTATGAGCACATAAATTCTTGAGAACTTAAAAGACAAAAAATTTACACTTATTGGCAAATAGGAAATAGATGGAGATTCTAGTTAAAAGATCACGCGATAGAAATGGGCTGATAAGATGAATAACTCTTTAGTTTCAGGTACACCCATAACATGTAAGTTCAACGTAAACGATAGTAAGAATCTTAAGATTCTTGACTCTGGACCAAGTATCGCAAGTATTAAGAGACAAATGAAAAAAATCAATTACGATATCACAGTAGATTCGGTATTTAAAATTTTTTTTGTTCCTCTACAATGAAAAACTGGAGAAGATATTAGTTAGACAAATCTTACCCCAAATTTTGTTAATTTTTGTTGAGTCAATGAATTTATTTTAGCAAAAGAGAAAAGGTGGGTTGTTAGAATAATCTATAAAAAGTTTACCAAACTTCTAAAGAAAATAAACACGTATTGCTTTGAGTCTCTTGACACGTCTGTTAAGATATATTTTGTTAGACATTGTACGATAAAATTGATAGAAAAATCTTCAACGATCTTACAGAACAAGTAGCTTCCAATTCATGTAATATTTTTGGAGTCAGGTCTAAGAACGTGAAAAATTTTAATCATCTTGAAAGCTGCATGCAAGGAAACTACAAATTTAGACTTTCAACGTTACATGTGTGGATGGGATGTCTGCAACGTTGCTTACATATCGTACAATTTCGATTTTATTTAACCAACAACGAAAACACTAGAGCAAAAAGCAGCAAAGCAATCAAGGAAAGTGCTTGTTCAAAAAACCTTTAAGGTGGTTCATCACTTTCCTGAAAGTTGAGCCATTGCATCCAAATTAAAATCTATGGTAAAGTATCACTCAACGGGTGAACAGTTCTAATTTTAAAGCATGTTGCCGACCAAAATCAAAAAACAAAAAAAAACAAAATTCGAATTTTCAGCATAAGTCTTATGAGGCATTTTAATTTTTTTCATCAATAGTTTTATCTTTTCAAGGCTAGCAATCAAGCAGCATGTTACAAAAACCAGAAGAACGTTGTTCTAATAATCGTTTTTTTAACGAAATCACGAAATTCAGAGGTTGCCAAACGAAAAAAAAAAGATGTATATATGTAGCTTGTTAAAAGCCTGTAACTGAAGGCTAACCTTAGCACGTAAACAAGAAAATTTGTATATGTAGGTATACATATTAAGCCTGTATCTTAATGTTTTCACGTGTGATAGTCTAATGTCACATAAACAAATAGTACAAGGATGATGAGCCACCGTAAAGGAAAACTATTTTTGTCTGTCAATATTTCTAAACAAAGAGCAGGCAATACTAACTGTGATAATAGTGCTTAAGTATTCTTTAAAAATGCTAAGATAGTAGGAAAAGCTACTGGGTTATCTGAAAATTTAATAATACAACTTATATGTCAAGTAAAAGTTTGATTAACTGCCAGTAATTTAAAAACTATTGTTTGAGAACCACAGAAGTTTACAATAAATTGTTATGGCTGGTATGAAATGATACCATTCATACACAAGTTGCTGATTCAAGGTAGCAATATTATCCGTGTATTTAATGTTCCTATCGGTTGGCCATCTAAAGAGCCACAAAAAGGAAATAATAAAGTGTTTAGACAGACAAGACTTAGAAATAGAAGAAAGTTTAAGCGAATATCTACTAACATAGATATTATACGACACTTAGTAATGTTATTCGTCCACGTTTTATGTTCCCACAGAATCGTTAAGAACATCCCATCAAAACAAACATACAAAAATGGAAACTAGTGAGATATTCTCAAAGTATCACAAGCTGTGAGCGTAACATTTATTCATTAGATTCTATAAACTTTTTAAAACAAAAGTAGTTGATAAGTAGTTGATTGTAATGAGATCATTTAAATTGTGTATCCTGTTTTTTATAAAACTTTCTGTTTCGCAAGTAATATACTTGCTATTTTCCTACTATTTTGCATGCGTTTCTTCAATTCGTACATCTCCATAAACTTAACAGAATTATGGTTAACGTGTAAGTGCTCGTTCAACTAGCACTCTGGGTGAAGATGCGTAAACTTATTCAGTCCCCCAATAGAGGTAATCTGACATTTGTAAAGAATCTGTTTCTTGCCTTTCAGTAACTTTAAAAAAAACCAATAGTCATCATTAAAATCCACCAGCAATTCCTGTAGAATTTTCGTTGACAATTTTACGGGGACAATCCCACGTTTAGAAATCCACGTAGACTTCAGTAGTGAGGTGTAACATCATACATTCTCATAATGCAGAATTTTTAATGTAAGTCTGGTATTTATAAGATACGCACAATTTAGTCTGGAGGGCTTGTGGCACAGCATAGTTAGAAAATGTAGTTTTCTGCCAAATAAGAGTAAGTCTTATCTGATATATGATTCTCATGACTCAAGTAATATTCCTATGATTTTCTGGCTGCATTAAGTCCACTATATTTATTGTTTTAAATAAATTTAAAAATATACATTTAATGATGTAAAATAGATCCAATGAATTTTTTTAGGCTGTAGAAAGCTTTACAAATAATTTTTTGTGCAATTTGACTTTTTTCTCATTTTAAAGTTTTATTACAAACTTACATGAAGCGACCTATAATACCCTCAATAATAGATTTGTGTAGCAATAAAAAACTCGCCAACTCTTACATTTGCCATCTTAGATACAGTCGTTCCCCTGAGAACTAATTATTATATTTGAATTCAAACTCTGGGTATTTGTTAGACGCCAAGATGCATCTGTTTTTTTTAATTTTACTAAACTGATCGCAGATTTGTTTTTAGCGACAAAAAATATCTCAGATAACTAGATTGTATACCTCAATTCATAATTTTTATATTTTTCAGCTGTCATGTTAGATCCGCTATTTCAAGCTTTGCAAATGTGATCATTGATTCGTTATCAGCCCCAAAAAACAACCCTGATAACTAGTATTCATACCTGAATTAGGAATTTTAATATTTTTGGCAGCCATGTTCGATCTATTGTTTCGATTTTTGCAAATCTGATTACAGATGGTGATAAAAGATACTTCTACTGACTAGTTCTGATGCCTTAATACGAAATTTTCACATTTTTTGTAGCCATGTTGTACTTTACCATTTGGACTTTTAGAAAAGTGGTAATAAGGCATGATGGACCAAAAGAATTAGATGTTGCAACGTTTATTCTAACCAAAAAGTCTGGTTTTTTTTAAATTTTCTTGCAATAGTGTTTTAAGTAACATTCATCGTTTGAAACAAAAACGGCTGGAAGTTTCATTAGTTTTTTTACTAAACAATTTAGAGCCGAAAATCTGACTTTTTTCAATTTTTTTTAAATATTCGAAAAAATATGGATCGTACAGAAAAAAGTTTTGCATTAGACTTGTAGCCTACTTAATTATCTACAGTTTAAAAAAAATAAAATACGCTATAATCAATAATTGCATTACAAATTAAAAAATACCACTGAAATCTGCAAAATATTTGTTATTCAATAACTATTGTCACAAGTAAGTCAGGGTGCCCAAACTTTATGGAAATATTACTCCAGATATGTAGAAAAAGTACTCTTAAAATCAAATTGATCGGCCCGATAGCTTATGAACAATTCAATTTGCAATTGAAAAAGTCAAAAAATTCAATTGCTCATAAAAATTTTTTGGGGGATCTCCAATAGCAGTCCTTAATTTTACACACTCCAATGATAATATATTTCAATATTAAAAAAAAATAATGATTTACGAATAACAAGTGGCTATTTTAACATGAATATAGTTTTAGGCTTAACTAATAATAAAATAGCTTTTTGACTTTTCAAAACTAAGTAATGATTCCCATTGTATCGTATTACTGTAATTTTTTCGCAAATTAAGGAAAAAAAAGTGTTTTAACACCAATAGAAGCAGAGTTGTGGTTTCTTTTAAACGAAGTTCTGTGTGTCACGTGCTTGGGGGGCTGAAATTTTAAAAACGACAGAAAGAAATGAAACGGAAGTCGCTTACTAGAAGTCTCTTCCTCCTAATTTATTTAATTTCCCCCACCCTACTCTGTCACCTTCACCATCAGTCCCCTACATACTTTCCCTCACCCTGTCTTTTCCAACCATGCTGCGCTAGTCTCCTGCACACCTCCTCTCATTACTCCCCGTTTTGCCTCGCCCTGCCTTTACCCTTTACACTACACTATCAAAGCACACACACAAAGCAATGGATGCTTTATTCAATCATAATTTTTTTTTTCACACAATAATTTTTATTTGACTTTAAATTTTTCCCTTCTACAATTCTAAAAAAAAAAAAAAAAAAAAGAAGCATTTTCCAAGAGATTTAAATCCTCAACCTCCTGTATACGAGCCGAGTATCTTATCCACTCTGCTACGAGCGCTCCCAACATGAGAATTTCGGTTTCTTTTACTTATACTGCAGTTTGAAACTGAATTTTAATTAAAATATTCATTTACTTAATATTAATCGTTTTGGTTTAATAATATGTTATATTAGTTTTTAAATTATTTATTCCATGAAATATTTTTTTTTTTTTTTTTTTTTTTTAATATTTTCTAAACTTAAATACAACATTTTTTCCAAGCAGCAGCTTTTCCATACATTAATAAATATTTTTTTAATCTTTAATAATTTTGAAATTTTTAAATAAATAAATAATTATTTTTACAAGAATTCCGTTTTTCAAAAAGTTTTCCAACTCTTTTCTAACAGTCTTACGTTTTTTTCATCGTTTTTTAATCAATGGTTTATTCATTCAAGGTTCTATAAATACAGTAAATAATATCTATTGCGTTTCATTCTTTCATAATTTTTATATTTACGACTAAGGTGATTTTTTTAAGTTAAAAAATCACAGTTAGCAGGGGAAAAATTTAGAGAGGGAGGAGGAGCGCAAATATGTAGTAACGCTGGCAATTACTTTTTTTATATGGATATATTTGTATATACACATTTACGAATACTTGACCCTTTCTTTAATAGGTGTGTATAACGGTAATCTATCATACAAAACATTGGTAGCCTTTAACAGATCATTCCCTTATAAATGCAATTTTACGTGATTCTTCCGTAAGGTTAAATAGTAAATTAAGATTTTTAGAACGAAGTTCTTTATGTCGTGTACTTGAGGGGCTGGAATTTTAAAACTGACAAATTTTTTTTTTTAATCAGAAGTCTCTTCCTCTCGAATTTCCCCCCTTACCCCGTCCCCCTCACCGACTGTTCTCTATATACTTCCCCTCTCCCCACTATATATGTATATCTGCCAACCGTGCCGTGTTACTCTTCTGCACACATTTGCCCACCATTCCCCCTCACACTCCCAAGCAATTAATTTTTTAACAAATTTTAATTTTACTTTCCTACAATAATTTTTCTTCGACTTTGAATTCTTTTCTTTTACAATTAAAAAAAAAAAAAAAAACACTTTCCAATAAAGAGATTTAAACCCTTAATCTCCTGCATATTAGTCCAGTACCTTACCCACTCTGCTACGAGCACTGCCGACTATAAAAACTCGGTTTCTTGTACTTATTGTGTGGTTCGTAACTATAATATTCCATTTTTACATGCATTCACTGATAATACATTTAATTTATGATAAATTGTGTATTTGTTTTCTAAATAATACAAAAAAAAACAAAAAAAAACAAAAAAAATATGTGGAATAGAGTTTTAAAGGCGCTTATTTCCAATTTGACAAACAAATTATGTTACAATATCACATAATTTCATAAATAAAGTAATTTATTAAATCAATCATAAATGAATTATGTAAGATCATTACATAAATATATTTCGAGTTTCATATCATTTTAATAGTTTTTAAGGGCACTTATTTTGAATTTAATAAACAAATAATGGCACAAAGTCATTGAGTAATTATATAAAATTCAAACAAAAATTGTATTAATGGGCTATAAAATAGCAAAAAACTAAGTCAAAAATTCAATTTTTTTTTAAATTAATGAAATAAAAACTGAAAATAAAATGAAATAAAATTACAAAAGTCATGAATAAATACAATGGAATGAAAAAAAAAAAAAAAAAAAAAAGGGAATAAAGAAAAAGATTAAATATGAAAATAAAAAAAGAAATTAAATAAAGGAAATACAAAACAATGAAAAAAATGTAATGAAATGAAATATGAAAAAAAAATAAAACAAGAAATGAAAAAAAAAAAAAAAACAAATGAAGAAATTATAAAGGAAATTTAAACAACAAACCACGGGGTATCAATGGGTTATGGGACCCACGGTAAGAACGATGTTCTTTAAACATGAGATGAGTATAGACACAATTTCTCAGGTAACAAGTGGGTCACCAGACCCACAGGAAGAACGAAGCTCTGTAAACGTTAGTACTGCATTCATGTTTTTTACGAAAACAAAAACTTGAAAAATGAATAAAAATAAAAAAAAACAATAGTTTAGTACCAACGATGGTCGAACTTCATGAGTACTGTATTTATACACGACGTTCTAGGTTTAGTTTGTCCATTACTAACGATGATACGGGCGTTCAAAGTTTCGGCTGTTTTTCATCCCGAAAATCTCGAATTTTTGGTAATGCCATGGCTTTGTAGTTGTCTGTAGGGATATATACACAGTACGATCTTTTTTTTTGTTGTTGCAATGAAATTAAGTACAGCATTCTTCTGTACCATGCTCACTGACGGTTAGAGGGGTCACCTTGGCGCGGTGGCAACTTGGCCACTTGCCAGAGCTATCGAAAGCACTTGTCGTGCACGTCTCTTGAATCGGAGACGGCGAAAAACTTTGGAATATCTGGATTTGCACTGCACTTGAAAACTTTTTTGTTTTTTTTTTTCTTCAAGTAAGGTAGCTCATCGAAATATTAACATTGGTGGTAAGTAGATATTTTTGGAGCACCCTTAAAATTATTATTTTTCTGGTATAATTTTTTGTCCAACTATACACCTTTTTAATAAGAAAGTTTTAATTTATATATGTATGTAAAAATATAAGTGTATATATTTTAAATAGATAAAAAAAAAGACATCAAAAGAAATGGAATTCAAAATGCGTGCTGTGCTGTGGTGCCATGACATTGTGTGTTATGGTATGGCAGTGTTGTGTAGTGTATAGGGGACTAGAAATACGTCAAGGGGGTGAAGCAAAGGGAGGAAGAATCAAGCCGAATCTACTTACATTATACTTTTTCTCAAGCTTACCGACGTAAAATCGTTCATTTACTCTGGAGGACATAACGAGCCTGTAGAAGTATATCTTGAAAAAGTAACAAAATTTTCATCAAAGTGATTAGTGTCAGTTAAAATAGCCCGTATTATCACTAATCTACCGTGGATATCTGGGTTTTAATAAGTTAAAGCTGAAACCGTAAATTTGAAATTAACCGTATGTGTGTACAGTGTACAGGAGAAGATAAGAAAAATGTAGCTCCGTAACATATATTTCTCGAGTAAACGTGACTAATGCCAATATAAAATCTTATCACTGTATTACAGTACTTTGTCTCTGAATAGATACGTTACAAATGTGCAGGTTCATATTTAGCAAAGTAATTTACTATGGTAATTTTTTTTTTTTAACCAAGTTGTATTATATTAGCGGATTATAAGAAAGTTATTGCATGATTTAACAATCATAAAGTTGTATATATTTTATGCTGTAATTTAGCAGTAAAGTTACTCCTGTACACTTTCAAAATTTAATGAATAAGTATAAGTGAGTATAAAACATAGATATACAGTAAATATTAAGCGAATCAATATAGTACTTATCCAAATACGAAATAAATAGCTCTATGTCAAAAATTCAAGTGTAGAACGATTGTACACCAATATTTTAATAAAACACACGTGCTTTGCAGTATAATTCATAAAATTTCAAATGTACTTACTCCACCACTGCCCTAGAGCAACTGTATTTCATACGCAAAATTTGCATCGAAAATAGAGACGAAAGCGAGCGAAACTGATTTACGGTAGTTATAAATGTTGAGAGTCCCCAGTTTCGGAACATAGAAGCACACTAACAATAGGTGTAACTCAAACTACGCACTTCACTAATGTGAAATTCTATAAAATTGACTTTTAAATTCTGCCCGTATAACTGCCGTAAATCCCTCGTTTTTGTCTCTATTTGCGACGCAAATTTTGCGTATGAAATACAGTTTCTCTGGGACAGTGGTGGAGTGAGCACGTTGGAAATTCTTGAATTGTACTGCAAAGCATGCGTATTTTTTAAATGATTGTGCACAATCGTTCTACACTTTTATTTTTGACGTAAAGCTATTTCTTATATATATATACACATAATTCACTATTTTTCCATAAAAAAGTGCCACACGACGAAATATACTGACAAAATAATAATTCTAAGAGTGTTTTGATAAACATGTACTTACCACTAATAATAATATTTTGATAAGCTACCTTACAAAAAAAAAACAAAAACAAAAAGTGTTGTAAGGTTTTCTGCCGTCTCCAATTTCAAGAGACGTGCACGACAAGAGCTCTTGGCAGCTCTGGCAAGCAACCGAGACCCTGCTGACGCAACGGGCTAACCCCCCCCCCAACCACCAACGGGTATGGTGCAGAATAATGCTGTACTTAACTTCATTGTAACAACAAAATGGAGAATCATACAGTGTTTAAAGTAAAGTATAATCGTCTTAAAGTATAACATTTTGACTCTTTTATGCTAAAATTTCAAGTCTTAATGTCAATGTATAAAGCCACAGTTTGAAAATTAAAAAAAAAAACCGTTACTCTGTTCCTATTTATCGTAAAATACTTTTTTTTTAATTCACGAAAAAATTTGAAGCCTAAAACTGTAATTATGTAAAAATAGTCACTAATTATTAAAAAATCGTAATTTTTTTTTCTTAATATTAATATATACGGTCATCTGAGTGTGTAAAATTAAGAAAGCTAATTGGAGATCCCCTAAGAAATTCTTACTAACAATTTCACTTTTTGCTTTTTTTAATTCACAAATTAAATTATTCTAAGCTATTAGACCAATCGACTTGATTTTTGGAGCACTGTTTTTGTACATTTCTTGAGCAACATTTCTGTGAAGTTTTGACATTTAAACTAATCTGTGACTATAGTTGTTTAATAACAAAGATTTTGCAGATTTCAGTGGTATTTTTCCGTTTGCAACTAAACTATTGCTCGTAGCGTATCTTTTTTTTCTTAATTGTAGATAATCAAGTAAGCTACAAGTTTAATGCAGAACTTTTTTCTGTAGGATCCATATTTTTTCGCATATTTAATGAAAACTGAAAAAATTAGGAGTTTTCTGGTCAGAATAAACTTCGCAACGTTTGATTTTACTGGTTCTCAGGGCGTAGTCCACATCTCCGTGGAGTTGGGATCGAATTCAGATTTATGGAGGGTTTTTCAGGTCCCCAAAGGCTTCATAGATTTGGCAGATTTCCGCAGCATAGGTATTTAATTCACACCATAATTCACTAATTTAAATTTTCATCAAGCGTGTTAACTGGCTAGACCTATAGTTGATGGTGTATTCATCAACCAGGTTAAACAATTTTTGTGTACGTTTATATATATGGAGGACCTCCTGATATGTTGCTTCCTAAATATGATTCCTTCCAAAATATTTCGTCCTGGGGATAAAGGCCACGTCCCAGCCAGGATATGGTAATGGCTCCTTTTTTAGACGTACTTCTACGCTGGAAAAAAAATATTACGAAAGAAAAGACGTATGCTTTAAAGACTAGAGTACGGTGACGTATGTACGCAGAATAATATTTTTAATTACGGTAAATTAAGATTTGGCTCAATATATTTAACAACAATAAGAATAACAACACAAGTTTAAATACAACAGAGGAAGATAAAAAAAAAGATTAAAACTATGAAAAAATGTGACTTACAAAAAAATTCCGTGTGTATATATATATATATATATATATATATATATATGTATATATTTGTATATATACTTGTGGGGATCCACCCTGCCTGGGCATTTCACGCGCCAACCCCCAACTTTTAAATTGGTTAAATACTTTACTATAGAATGAATCATACCGTTGAGCTTAAAAGTAGCGTACAGTAGCGGTGAAACGCTGAAACTAATTAACTTGGTAGAAATAAAATGAAAATTAAGACAAACTTTTTAATATTTTACAATGATTCTGACAAACAGTGCGTATAACGGCTGTGCATTGCTGTGTTACTATGCACGTGTAAACTTTTGTCATTGATATAGTAAAAAAACCTCGTCAGATTTAATTGTGACATCAATCACTTACACATCCAATGGGTTATTACGGCATTAATATTGCAATCAATAAAGGTATTGATAATCAGATGATAATATTTGTATAAGTTTTCCCATAGACAATATCTGTATGCACGTAACTTTTTGGTAATGGGCAGGCATACCTTTAATCAAACACAGAGTTACGATGGAGTGCACCAGGGTGAGAACCTCTTGATTCTAATGGGAAGTATATAGAGAAACGCGAGCAGCGTATAAAAAAAAGTGGTAGGTGCAGTTCAGTCAAGGTCACGTTGCATCTGCTGTTACATAGATATGCAATAATATCCCGAAGACCCGAAGGACACTCGGGATGAGAAGAGAATCGGGTATCGCTGCAGCTGCCGTGTACACATACTCACATGAACTGAGAGAACGTAGGTACAGTTGCATTACCAACACTGGCGACTCTACAGTTCTAACACTAACCAATTTTGAGAGCGTTATGGTCCTAAACGGTACAGCGTATCAGTGCCAACGCGCCCGACAGTAGCTATACTTTTTTCTTTGACACGGACACTCCTACTTTGGAACAGTACAGCTACATATGTAGTAAAGAGTATATACATGTATTGAGTTGCTACGCCCTTCGTTAGATAAGTCTGGATTATATGTACGATGCAGAGGGACGCCGAGGCGAGAGAGACATCATCTAACTTTATTGGGCATCGGGAGCAAGGGTGCATATCTATGAAAAGTTATGAGATAGAGGGATAGGGGGTGGAAGTGAATTTGCGTGTCTATACGTGGGATATTATTAAGAATACTCATTTGGTCCTTTCTTATTCACGATTTTTAAGATTAGGGGTCAAAAGTTAAAACTAGTACTCACAGGGGGTGGGAAACTAAAGTGAAAATTTTTAATTTTTATTCACCTCGTGGTTTCAAATCTATGACGAGTCATGGTTATGGTATTGATGCAAAACAAAAAAACAATACTTTTTTGGGCATATTTTACAAGAGTAGCCTACTTTTCACGTTCCATTGACTACCTAAATGTCGAAGCAAATGAATTTGATTGAATGTTTAGTCCAATTCCGAGTAATTCACGTACAATTGCCAACTGTGTACGGAAGGGTGGTTTTACGTAGATTTGACCAAAATAAAAAGTTGTATATGGTGAAACGTTGCTTGAAATGACCCACACAGTTGACTATATAATATAACAGTTAACTTTATAACTTAACATACAATAATAACTAGCAATCCTCCGTCTCAGCTTCACCTGAGACTCACTAAATGGAATAACGCATAGTGTGTTGACATGTAACGTGAATAAACGTTTTCAGTTAAAAATCTTAATCTATTTCTGACACTTTTCAGAACAAAGACTTTATTAAAAACACATTTGTTTAAAATTAATACAGTTCATTTGATTGAGTAAAAAGCTGTAAAGAGAGAAAAAAATATATAATTATGCTGAAAAATACCGTACATTCTTTACGCCATAAAATAGTCGTTGGCCCTGAAAGCCCGCTGATTTGCAGTTTCTCCTGTATCGTCTATGAATAGGGCTATTGTTTTAAGATGTAAGGATTTAAAGCTCACAAAAAATATATCATTCAAAAAAAATTTTTTTTCTAATCTCACAACATTATTACTACAGCAACAAAGTCCTGAAGTTTAATCTCTTTATTTTTTATCACCACTAAAATAAAAATACATATTCTACCTGTTTAAAAATCTGTAACATTCGAGAGATTACCATAAGGGTTATAGTGAAAAGCTGATCTCTCACTTAAGAAAATTCTTCATTTAATGATTTTTAAACTGCTTTAACCACGATAAATATTTAGCGTCATTTTCTGAACGCCTAAAATTGTATTCATTACATGCATTTCAGGTTTTACTTCCAATTCGACTTATAGCGACTTTTGGCATAGCTCAGACTTTTGTGAGCCCTAAAAGCTATTCTTTTTATCTTTATTAGGTTATTACATATTTGTTGGTAAAGTAGTTCAACGTCTGATGATCCTGAAAAGAATCGATAAGCTTTTTAAGTAAACTCTTTCTTGACTGAAATTTCCAGCAACGGTAATTGCCTCTTTACCTCAGAATGATCTTCTCTGGCCTGTTATTATAGCACCATACTGATTGAAAGGACAACTGCAACGTTTGAAGCGTTAGAGCTAGTTGTAGAGCTCTTTTCCAACGTCTCCTGGTATAACATCGAAGACATTGACGTCTAGAGCATCTTTTTTTTTGCAGACTCAATTGTATTTGTGATCTAAGGTGGAGAGGTTGGTTCGTGATACTTGCCCGTTGAAGACTGTCCCGTTGGCTCAAGCTTATTTTTCCTTTATAGCTGTTAGGTTCTTCTTGCCCAGACCTTTGAGAGAATCGATCATTCCTAGTTTTCCAGCCTTAAGACGAGCAACTCCGCTTGTGACGTCTGCCAGTGAATAACTGACTTGGTTTGATGTTGGCCGGCTTTACATAGTCTTTTATCTAACGGCGAATCGTTTCCGAAAATTGCAGTAAAGTTGTAAGTGGTCCTTAAAAGAACCGATGAGATTTATGGTTAAATAGGGAACATAAATACTTATATTGACCCTGAAAAGGGTCAGTGGTAAAACTTCTAGCTATTCCTTATTATTATTCTCAATGATGGAGAGCAGGCTACGGGTAGCTTTACTCTTACTCTCATAGTCTCTGTGAATGGAGACCATTATGGAGGGAGGTACGCCGCTGACTAAAGAATATCTCGTGATCAGGTAGTTCCCCGGATAACCAACCGCTCTTCGTTAGTCGGAAAAGTTGGCCTGGAGAATACCTTCTTTGTAGATATGCCGTTGAAACGACCACTAAGAAGGAGGCTGCCGGTACTCTTCAGGGCTATCTTTCCTGGCTTACATTTGAATTAGAAATTTCTCTGCCGGCAACAGGCCAGATGGTTAAACGGCCACCAAACTCTGAAGTGATGGAGCAGGTCGTATGGTGCTATAGCTAGACACGTCTCCTGGTTTTTCCCAGGAGACGTTGACGTTCCGAACACCTGTATTTTTCCGTATCACTCGGTTATCTTGGTGATCAGGAGTACAACCAATTTATTTTGCTTGCCCATGACAGAAGAGTGTCATTGGTAGCTGGAATGCCCAGCTGTATGACTAACGACTCTGTTCTAGGTGTAGAGCAAATGAACAACTACGATATTTTACAATTTGATGGGGCATGTTACAACCACTCTTCACTATTTTTAATTACGTATGGCTTCACTTTGACTTTAATGCCACCTAGTGGATTCTTCTGAACTAAGGCGCAAAGCTAGTTTATTTTAGCAAAAATTTGAGCTTATTAATCTCTATTGTTATTAACTTTCTGAAGAAAAAAACTATGCAAAAACCATCTTGGACTTATCAAGAGTCATTTTGCAAAATTTCAGCAAAATCGGTTCAGTAGTTTTTGCGGTTAGCGATTACAACGGCTTAAGCGACTTTGCTTTATATATTAGTAAGATGACACTTTGCACCACGACCTCCTATGAATCAATTATGACTTTAAATTTCTTCTTGACGATGAGATGAATCATGGTGATTATACAGTTTTATCTTAAAGTAATTTAATAGTGAAGCAGATTAAAAAAAATAGATTAATTCATGTACAATACGTATACGTTTGTATACACATTAAGGTCCGAGAAAGAGGGTATGATCCCTGTCATGTTTCCCAAATGTAAAAGTAGTGTGAAGAGTGGTGGAGGTGCAGTGGGGTATCATGAAAAATTGCGTGGGGGGCTGTGGGGATTTTGGGAAAAACTGCAATGTGTCAAAATATGGGTGCAAATAATTGGTTTTTACCTTATTCTGTAGGGGGCTGGGGGGGGGGTGTATGGAATGCTCCACCGAGATAACTATATAATATAAGAAGATATGCATGTGTGTGTAGGTATCTGCATGTGGGTACATGTTGGGGAAATATCCTAAGTTTGTTTGAGCTACGGGCGTTACTCAGTCAGTAAGCTAGATCTCTCAATTAACCATTTACATTGAGACATGAGTGGTCAAGCTGTATGACAAACATAACGAATAAAGTACGAATTATTGAAGTGAAACTTCTAATGTCAGGCCGTAAACAGCCGCGTGAGGGGTAATGCGTTACGAAAAAAGGTAGCTACCCACCCTGGAGCCCAAGCCCTCTCCGCAATTTTCTTTCTTACACACTCCCTGCTGTTCTGTCTCTTTTGCAAGTACTCCGTGCACTCCCTCCCCATCACGCTGCTCCTAGACCTTTATATATATGTATATTATAAGTATATGGTATGTATTTTTCTATGATCCGATTAAACCAAAGTGCTCGCTCAAGCTGAGGTATAGGCATGGTATAGGTATGGAGAAAAGATGACGGAAGAGAAAAACAGCTGTACATACCTATACTAGAGGCAAAGTATACGTTTGTATATTGTATACATATATACAGGTTGCATGACTTGGTCATTACATATATGTTCATATGTGTACATGTCCATAAGAGAACGTGCATAAAGTTTTAAATATGTATATCACGACAGCCTAACCTTTGAAAACAAGAAAAAATACTGTGTCTCAAAAGGGTAGCAAAATCAAAAAAAAAATAAAAATCATTACAGGTATTCTAAAGAAGAACTATATGATCGAGGTACACAAATATAGAGGGGTTTAACTATGCACAAACATGTTCAACATCAAATTAGTATTACAAACATTAATAGAATTTATATATTCGTGCGCTAGCAATTAATTTTAGTATTTTGTAACCAATAGCGTGCGTACGATGGTCCTGCGTGAACACCAATCATAGCGCTCCACGTTTAAGTAACTTTGGCTGCTCACGACTGCTCGCCTGTGAGCATTTAGTTAGTCCACACCGATAGCTCGTCCAGTGAACCACAGTGTGGTCACTGTGTACACCAACCAAGCAGACATTTTCTCGAGTAAATCAGTTTTAAATAGAAAGAGAAAATGTCTTGTGTAATTTACTCGCGTGACTCAAACAACATCATTTTCAGTTTAATTATATAAGTAAAATAACTGTTCTTCAACTTTGTTTAATATCCTTAAACTAGCGCACATAAAACGTAATTTTGTTATTAACCACAGTTTTTCAATTTTTTTTCTCATCAAGTGTTGTAATTTCTGCTGTTAATATACTTTATTATTTTGTTATATATATAAGGTGTGAGTATTAATCTTTCAACAAAACCAAGCAATTTGGCTCCCACTCTTTTCCCTCGCAACTGGTTAATCAAATCATACAGTCCACAATCATTGGGTTTTCAATCCCAAACATTTGTCCTTCGAGCCGGAAACGTAACCTTAATTATTTCCTTTTTCGAATGTATCTTGAAAAGAACGAGTAAAAAAAAGTTTTTTTTCCATGCTGTGCTAAAAAAATTGATATAGACGTTTTCAAAATCTTTAAAAAAATTTTGGCCCAACATAACCTCTAAGTATTTGAAAAACAGTCATATCTCAAAAATAAGCTTGATAGGCCAAACATAATTTCACGTATAGAGAATAAGTATTGAAGTGCAAAAATATATGTTACTCAGATTAACACAAACAATCGTAATCAGTCTAAAAATAAGAAGTCAAATCTCAAAGGCAAAGCTACATCCTACATATCCTAGCTATAAATTGATTTATTTTCTTTTCTCTATTATGTATTATAAGAATAATTGTCACAGGACCAAAACCTACATTCTCATTAATAATGTTGAGGTTAGTAAAAATTAGTTATAAGCATGGCTAAATTTTAATATTAAATAAAAAATAATCACAGAAAACGAATAGCAGGAACAATTGGAACTTTACAATAAAAAATAGCTATATATCAATTGTTTTCCTTAATCTCAATCAGATAAAGTGAATTATTTTACTTTTATGGTAGCCAAAATTAAAAAAAATTTTTCTGTTACAATGATTCCAACAAAAAATGATTGTGCATATAAGATATTATATCAAGTGCGTGAATAGTAATTATAAATAAAAGGAATTTTGTCTCGCACAACTGGACAAAAGGCCGTTTTTCAGGGTACTATGGTAAAAGTTTTTGTTCCGTTCTGCATATCATGACCAATAATTCGTACATATATTATTACATGTATCATAGCTAACATGAAAGTTCTTTGAATGTACGAATCACATGTGACAGAAATAAATGTACTCTATGCATGCATGTGCTCAAATACGTAATAATTATATAATTTTAACTTTTTTTATACCGAATTCTTAAGAATCTTTCATATTTAAGTGTTACTTTATTTTCTTAGTTTCTGTACTACCAAGTAAAATAAAAATTTGAGTTGGAAGTTTTTTTTTTGCTGGGGGTCCAAAGACCGACATCTAGCTTTTTTCTTAAAGTAATTGAAAGAGATATACCGGAAATGATAATATTGATTGTTGTTTTTTGTTATTTACAGGCAGGATTTACAATTTGATCAAGTGTTTTATTGTACGTAAAATAAAATAATAAAGATCTTTGTTATTTAGAGAGGAACACTTCTTATATTACTTGTATCTAAAAAACAACATTATGAAACAACATCCTCGTCGTTAATCACAATGAAAAAACTACAATTTAAATTCCAAGTGCTAGTGGCCGCAGATAATAAATACAACATTTTGTGTGTTACTAGAATAACTACACCAAATGGACGTATGGGTACTTCTTTTACAAACCAGACAGATTCAGGCAAAATCTGATCAACACTTTTTTTATTTAGCTAAAAATTTTTTTCATGGGTTCAGCATAAAAAAAAATACCTGTTCCAGGATTTATTTTCTTATTAGATAGACGGAGATTTCATGATTTTTGCCTAGGAGACTTATTTTCAATCACTCATAGCTCCCATTTTTTTTAAGCTAGAATAAATTTTTTTTATTTTAAAGATAATAAAGTAAATTTTAAGAAAAAAATATTCACAACAACATTTAGAAACACTTTCATATTGATATTAACAATTAAAATGTTGAAATCGATTTTTAACTATTGTCCCCAAAACTTAATAGTCATTTAATACGGCCATCGTATTTTACATCGAATTTTCTATAAAAACATGTTTTTAATTGATGAAGAAATTATTATTACTGGGAGAAATACATTTATTTATGTAGCATGGCACGTCGTATCAGTGCATAGGCACCTCTGCACGCCTATCATCCTAACCCTACATTATTTTTCTAATTAACATTTATGATTTTATCAAAGTGATAATAATAATAAAATGTTAGTAAATGAAGAACCATATTTATTCTTAATTTTGAACATTACGTATAATCAACTCAATATCTTTTTAAAGATATTTACGGTTGTTGTTTTGTCATTTAATAAAAACATTTTCGCTACTAGTCTCTAAAGTAAGATTGGTATCATGTAATGCAATTGATAAGTGCGTTTTTATGTTAAAGCTTTTTGAAGTCCTTCTGACAACATGTATTCCTGTTTATCTTACTTATCATTAGTTGAATAACGACACGTCATGCTTTGCAAAGCTTCTGTTGCTCAAGTTAATAATTCGTGAGGTGTTCGAATAGGATCATTTATCCTTTGAAGACTAACTCTGGCAGCTAGTCATTTTAGTGTCCCACTTATTATATCGCATGGTCCCTTGCCATGAGACGTAGGGAAATAATAGCATTCGGCTAATATTCTAAAATCTTTTAAATGATGAGTAAGATAAATAAATTCTTTTTTATCTGTGTACTGTGCGCTAGCACCATCCGAAAATATATTAAATTTATGAACACCTTTCAAACTCATGTTAATACATTCTACAAGATGTTTCTGAAAAAGATGAACAGTAACTGTATTATGATGCAAGCATTCAGAAATTCAAACAAATCTTTTGGCTTTAAATTCATCTTTTTTGTCTTTACAGTAAATTTCAAATGGATATACAGTTACTTGATCATTATTTCAGGGCACACCTTGTATGGAATTTTAGAAAAAAATGCGTAATTTTCGCTGAAATCACATGTAACAATACAATTATTTTTTATTAGTCTTTTTTTTGAAGCCCAAGAATTTAATTCAATTTCAACCAAAGAAGAATAAATCAAATGTTTTTAAGTTATTGCTTAAAAGTTGTAAAAATTAATTTACACTAGATATCAAAGTTTGTAGTATAGTTCTATCTACTGTCACCCAATGTTTGTTATGCAAATTTTTAATGAATTTGTTATTGAAATTTTGTTATAATTCTTTAATAATATTATCTACACCGGTGCACTCATAGCGTTATCACAAAATATAATAAGTGCATTGAATTAGTACACTTTGTTGTCAGATTTTTTTTTCAAATAGTTTATACAACTCTTTTGAATTATCAAAAATTAGCCATTTTTGCACCTGTATTTTGTAAGCATCCACTATTACAGCCATGAAATCTTTTTTACAGGGTACAATTTGTGCGTGTCCATCAGGTTGATAGAAGTTCATTATACTGTTCATAACATCCACTTCTATAGATGAATGGCTTTTGGGAGTTGGATTGCCTAATATTTTTTTATCTTTAGCAATATTTTTTGCAACAGTTGTCATATGGCAAGTAGCTGTGGAAAAATTTACCAGGACTTTCTGATAAGACTAATGTCTGAAAATAGTCAAAATTCTTACTTTATGACAACGGTCTGTACTTGTGTTAAAACTTTCTTGCAAGGTTCTTAATATTGCGTTATTATCATCAACATCATCTGGATTATCAATGTTTGCGTGAAAAACTTTCTTTTTAATTGTCTGAGTGATTTTTTTATTTTTCTCCTCAGAATAATGTTTTTGACTTAATTTTGCTTTTTTAAGTAGGCGATGATCCCAAGAAACGTAATCCTTTATTCAAATGATCAACACTGTCATGCAAAAATTTTTGATTTTCACCTTAAGATCTCGAAGTTCCATTACGACTTAATCGTCCTTCAGATACTTCGTTTGATGACTCTAGTTCATCTTTCTACCGTAAAGAATGAAACATGATTATAAGCGTCAAGAAATAATAAAAAATAAGTTTACTCTATTAATCTCATGTCGTATAATTAATACCGTTTTAAAATTAGCTGTATTTTCTTTTTTTTAATCATTCTTTTAAATGCGCAGACGACAGGAATCACAAATTTTTTGTCGAGAAGCCTCAGCAGTTATTCGTACGTTAAGTTGACGTAGTTGACCTGTAGTATTTTTTCACAATCGCGACGCTTTACTTGAGTGACCTCCTAAATAGAAAAAGTAAGAAAATCTGTCAGTGTGAACGTTAGACCTTATTGTTTTAGGCATCGGTCTGGTATTCAACTTTTCATGCGAGCGCGCGTGCACGTGTCTCATTCAAAATAATCTAAATGACTCGTCACTTTCCTAAAATACACGCTTTAAAGATAGTTTCGTGACCTATGAATTTAAGCACGTGAGTCCAGACGAGACAACCAATCCCAAGCAGTTTTCACAAAAGTTTTTATCAACTTCGAAACAGAAATCAGAAGAACTATTATTACAAAAAGTAATACTAAAACAGTTTTTATAACAGCTTTCAAATAAAATTTCTAACGCTTTCACAAAGAAAAAAGGTTGTAACTCTAAGAATGTACTACATATACTGAAAGTTGCAGGCCAGCATGCCAGCCAAGGTAACCAGTATATTTGAGCACGTATTGCCATCTGTAGTTTGTTCCTCATCAAAATCCGCCAAATTCAAAAGGAGAAACCAATAATTAAACGACAAAATAGACTAATAGTTTGAGAACTATTAATGTTATTTAGAAAAATGATGTAGGGTTAGAAGGATAGGCATGCAGAGGTGCCTACACACCGATACGACGTGCCATGCTACATAAATGAATGTATTTCTCCCAGTAATAATAATTTCTCCATCAATTAAAAACATGTTTTTATAGAAAATTTGATGTAAACTACGATGGCTGTATTAAATGACTGTTAAGTTTTGGGGACAATAGTTAAAAATTGATTTCAACATTTCAATTGTTAATATCAATATGAAAGTGTTTCTAAACTTTGTTGTAAATATTTTTTTCTTAAAATTCACTTTATTATCTTTAAAATAAAAAAAATTTATTCTATCTTAAAAAGAACGAGAGTTATGAGTGATTTAAAATAAGTCTCCAAGGCAGAAATCACGAAACTCTCAAACTTTTAACCCTTTCTGAAAAATAAAAATCCTCGAATAGGTATTTTTTTTTCGATATAGAGCTCCTAAAAAAATCTTCAGCCAAATAAAAAGTGGGACGGTTAGAAAGATGTTTAGTTTGTAAAAGAGTTACCCACATGTATAAGATCTCACACGGCTACCTTAATGTACAAAATTCCGAGGCACTTATTAAAACGTCAGCATATGTTGAAGTAATGAAAACGTGCAATAAAAAGGAAGCAAGTCAAAAATGTTTGGATTTCTCTTACAGAAGACTTAAAAAGCGAATATCGCGATGAAAACGATAATGTACAGTTTGCTAAGGAATAATCTGAAGAGATAATAGATACAAACATGCCGTCTACTACTGACTCAGAGCAATCATTAAATTAACTATAAGAGAAGCAATTGATAAATAAAGACGAAAAATCCAAAGAACAAAACCTGAAAAAAGTAGCCGTAGAATTCACCATTCAACAATTCGATGGGAAAAGCTCGAATGCTGTTCAGTGGATAACTTGCTTTGACAAAGAATGTAAGCGGCTTAAAATTAATTCGAATGAGAAAAAATTAGAATACTAAGATTATTTATAAACAAGAGTGCCATAGATTGTTACACCTGTACATTGCTTAAGCTTAAAATCGAATCAAAATGAAAAAATTAGAAAGATAGTTTTCGTTCTACGTTCGCTAGTAAAGGCTGAGGCCCAATAAGATACGCAATGCAGTTTAGATAAATAGGTTCATTACTTAAATGCTCTATAAAAAAAAAACTTTTACTGCAAGTAAATACAATTATTTACAATAGAACACTCATTGACCTAATGTCTACAAGCCAGCCGAATTATATATATGACAGAATAGATAGAGGAAAATTTAAAAAAAAACAGAAGACCTTCACAATGAAATAGGAAAGTTGGAACATCTAGTGAAGCAAAAATTTGAAACAAAAATAAAAACTTTACTTATCTTGAAATATTATACTAAATTTACGTTTTTTAAAAAGTTTCATAAATTGGGACATAATACAAAACAATCGGTACAACGTTTCACAATTATGTACATTTTTAGTTTTATAATCTTTTTATAAAATGAAGTATTTTAACAATTAAGAACCATATTTTAAAACTATAATAATAATGGTAAATTTATAGCACACCAGCTAACACCAAAATTTTGACTGTTACAGCTCACAGTTAAGAAAAAAAATGAAAAAAGTAAGAATGATGAAATTTATGGTCATAATAGGTACATTTACCTTATTGATGGGTATCCCGTCCACGATCTAGATGATACCGGCACCATTACGGGAAAAAGTATCGTTTCTAGAGGTTACGTGGGGGTAAATGGTAATTAGACTCGCAACCTGACTCGGATATACTAATACCATCGCAAGGACTGATTTACGCTTTAATCCCGTCAGTTTTTGCTCCGATGGTACCACTACCGTAGCGGATAATGGTGTGCGCATAAAACAAACTTAATAATTCCCGATGATCCATGGGTGCCAATACCGCAATACCGTGGTGGATAGTGGTGTGCGCGTAAAACAAACTTATGAATTTCCGATGATCCACGGGTACCAATACCATGGGGGATAATGGTTTGCGAGTAAAATAAACTAAACAATTCCCGATAATCCACGGGTACCAATACCGTGGCAGATAATAGTGTGCACGTAAAACAAACATCATAATTTCCGATGATCCATGGGTACCAATACAGTGGTGAAAAATGGTGTGCACGTACAACAAACTTGAAAATTCCCGATGATCCACGGGCACCAATACCTTAGTGAATAATAGTGTGCGCGTAAAACAAACTTAGTTATGGACCCGGCAGAAAAAGAGTAAAAACGGAAAAAGAGGGAATTCATAAAATTTGTCATATTAACCTTAACACTTACTTTAATTTAAAAATAAAACAGAAGTAAACGGCGAACCAGTGCGAGCCTAGGCCAGTGAAGTATTTAGAATATTACGCGCTCGTGGAGGATTGAGTAATAGTAGAGGTGGACTCTAACTATTTAGTCGACCTTTCGAAGCTGAAAAACAAAATCAACTGCCTTTTCCGGGGCCTCCAGGCCTTTTTATAAGGAGTAGCGGACCTCGGTCACGCGCTGGTTTGATAACAACGCAGGAGAGCTTGCCGGGGTAAAATCTTGTAAAAATGACAATAGCCGAAAATCCAATTGTCTAGAACTGCTCTAGTTTAGCCACTCAAAAATTGGCACTTCCCACATCCAGCTCACTCTCCTCTTTGCGTTAAAAGAAGGAAGGGAGATTCACTTACTCATGCCCTTCCTTTCCTTTTACCTACAAATCTGACAGGATTTCAATATAACTTAACATTATCATTAAGACAGAATAATATTATTATTTACTAATGCTAAACAACGGTCGCTTGTTTAACTGAAATCGTTGCAAAAAGAGCAGTAAGAATTGCTTAACGATTTAATTAATGCTCGGGTAAATAAATGATTGGTGTGTTACGATTTATTAATTAATACTACTACTTAAATGCCAAAACGGTGACTACTGCTGTAATAACTTATAATTATAATATTAGTGGTGGTGGTTATAATAATAATAATAGTAATAATAATAATAATAATAATAATAATAACAATAATAATAATAATGATAGTAATAATAATAATAATAATAATAATAATAATGATAGTAATTATAATAATCATAATAACTAAAGTAATAATAATAAGAATAGCAGTTGTTGAAATAATAATGAGAATAATAGTACATTGCCTGACACAAGTTAACATAATTAGGTTTACAGGTAGTTTTCAATATTTGTAATGTTGCAAAAATAATGCGGGATTTTGGTAGAATTTTAGTCAACATGTTTTTCTGCTGCTAGTCGTTGGGGAGGGAGTCGTTTCTTGGTACCCTAGGGAATCAGAGACTCTGTTACCCCTATTGAAGGCAGGCCTACGAACTATCTCTCTTTCTCTCTCTCTCTCTCTCTCTCTCTCTCTCTCTCAACATCTCCGATTCAAGAAAAGGGGAAGAGTTAACTTTTCGTTTTCCTTTACATTTGGGAAGAAGTGTTAGCAACTAACAAGATTACACATTAGACTTTTGCAGTATGTTTATGAAATTATTAATGGGATGCAAAAAGGGTTACTCGGTAAATCATAAGCTTGTGAGCTTCAATGGTAAAAATTGGGTAATCCCTTGAAAGTTAATAATGTTGTTTACCAGGCTTGTCATAGTTAATATGTAATGTAGTTGTTTGCTAATGGTGTAGTGAGTACTGGATATTTGTTACGGTTCTGGCTTTTACTAATGTTTTCGCTTATTTATATGTATTACTTCTAAGTTATCTCACTATTTAACTTTATGTTATTTGATCCTAATCTAAAATTATATTTGCCTTTAATATTTTAGTTTAACTGTTCTCAGTTAAACTTTTACATCGACGGTTGTTGAAAAACATTTTTTTTTTCATTTCTGGTCAGCATAAGCCAGCGTGCATGCACATAAATCATCATTGTACTGCAGTTACGAGTAATTTGCAGGTGATTCACCTTTTTATAATAAACAAATATAAAAATACATTTGTAAAAGATAAGGATAATGTAAGTAGAGTAAAGGGTTATGAAGCCAGGATTGACCTTATAATGGATAAATATTGTAATAAACGACCTTATTGGTGCCCAATTGAAGATAAAAAAATAGAGGGAGAAATCGCAGAGCTACTAAAAATAAACTTTGTAGAGTAATCATATAGCCCTAGTGCTACCCCAGTAAAATTAGCATACAAAAAAAAATATTAAAAAAATCAAGATCATGCATAGATTTTAGAGACTGAAATAAATTCATGGTCCCTTAATCGCAACTGCTCCCACTAATCAATGATATCGTATCAAAAATAAGAAACTCTAAATGTTTTTCAAAATTAGATATAAGCTCTGCCTTTTGGTCTATACCCCCACGAATAGAGAATATAAGAAAAATAGGCTTAGTAACTAAAAAATTTTACTTTCAACGGATTTGTTCACTATTTGGATTGAAAAGATCACTAGCAATTTTTTAAAGAATCCTAAGTTGCATAATGAGAAAGTACTACTTATCAGAAGTTACATTAAATTATACAGGTGACATATTCATATTTTCAAAATCGTTTGGAGAGCATATTAATCATATGTCACAATTATTACAAGAAAGAATGATTGAAGGATTTGGATTAAAACTTTCTAAATGTACATTTTCATTGGACTCATTGCAATACCTAAGACACATAATAAAATAAAATTTGATTGTTCTAATAAAAGATAACTTAGTTTTCATAAAAAATTTTCCAGTGCCAAAAAACCGATAAAGCGTCTGACAGTTTTTAGGGGGAATCAATTTTTACAATAAATATGTTCCAAAAATTTACCTTGTCGTAGAAAAAATCAGAAATTTATTTGGTCTGAAGATTGTCAAGAAGTACTTAAAAACATGAAAAATATCCTCTAGACACAGCTGATCATAGCTATATTCGACCTGATCGTATTAATGTATTGTAACATGTCATGCCTCGCTCACTTACCTATAAGTAGCAAGGCATGGCATGTGGATATTTAGTTACAGGACTAAAGGAATAAGACAAGTAGCTGGCACTTGAATGTGGATTAATGGAAGACACCAATGTTTTAACATATAGTTGCTATCTATATTTTCAAACAACTCAATGCAATCACTACATAAAGAGTTACACTGCCTAACTATCCAACTTCCCCTAATTTAATACAGCCATATCCCTACTAGTACAGGTTCCGCAGTTGCTGCTTGGCACAATGCTTATACAGTAGGGGCGAGATATGAGGAAGTAGGCCTACCATTTTACCGCTGCAGATGTAAATTGTCACCTCCGAATAACACGTCAAGATGGCAAGTAGACAAAAGCAAGAGTAATCCTCCTGCCAGCTTGCCGATAAATGCTGCCTCAGTACCTTAGCTACTTGCATGTGTTGGTACACACACATACCAACTTTTGCACACGGTCAAGAGTTGGCTGTGCTGCCCATAGTAGGGATAGGTGCAGGTACATGTGCTTTAGATAAGGGAGGGTTGGTACGTATTGTACCGCCTCTCCTCTTGTCTGCTACTGCTAAACATATACTTTTACTGTGATGCCGATTTGCCACGTCAATACATACATATATATATATATATATATATATTCGCCCCCTGCGCGCTTCGCGCACCAACCACCGGCGTAAAAAGTTAAAAGTTTAATATTTAATCACTTGAAATTTATTTGTTTTACTTTTATAACATTCTTCTTTAATATTTAAAAACCGAAAATGTAAGAATTTAAGGTGGTTTACCAATAATCTGAAAAATCTCACGAACTTGATAAAATTTTCAGAGGTTGTTGTTGTTTCAAAGTACTTACTCTTAAAATTTCATGCCCCTTTAGCATGTCAAATTTGGCGAAAAAACTGTTGGAAAATCGTACTTACCGGCTGGTTGAGAATATAAAGGTCATAAATTCGTACCGAATCTACATAAATATAACTTTAATTACACTCACGGCAGTTAAAAAAAATAACAGATTTGTAGCCAAGATCACGAGATTTTTCAGTTATTCAGATATTTAACAGGGAAGGTAACTGTTCATGGTTTTATTGTGAATATACACACCATTTACGGATATACAGCTGAGGCTATTACATATAGCAGACATTGTACAGAGCCTGATGCGCACTGCAGTGAGAGAGAGAGCACGAGGCTGTAATACTACTACTGTGAACAAGCCTGCTGGTTAACCACCGTAGATAGTTTCAGTATTCCTTACTCAGTATTTAGACTTCCCTTAGATCACAATAATATAGAGTGCCTTTTCAGAATTTGAGTTGGATAAAAAAAAATTAAGACCAGTTGACCTAATTATTTAAAATAAGGCATCAATGACTCCAAAAAAAAAGCATTTGAAATAGTAGAAAGAACGTTAAGACATTTCTGTAATACTAAAAATTTTTTTGGATACAGTGTAAATACTGTTTACAGTTTGTAACGATCGTCATAACAATATAGACCAAGCCTGATAAGGTTGGCGTTAGCAACAACGAAACGTTGCTCAAACCAACATCCGACATTTTTGGAGTTTATTTATTCTTACTCCTTAATTACTGATCATGTGCAAATGCACTGACCCACAAAAAATCCTGTAAACAACTAAGAGCAGAGTTTCATGTTCAAAAAACAACATAAAACTGAAAAATGTTTTCATGAAAAATTAATTCATTATTGTAAGAGGTGATTTTCGTCAGATTCTTCTAGTAATAAGTAACGGTTATAAAAAAATTATTATCGAACAAACTATTAAATCTTTATTATTATGAAATTCATTTTAAATTTTAAAACTAGAAATCAGTATTCGATATAGCGATAAAGGATTTTGAAAATTATGATTGGAAATGGAAAAAGGGAAAATAAAATTTTTTAACATTCCTTAGAATTAAATATTAAATGATGTATGTTCTCAAATATTTTCTAATATCTATAACTGTTCGATGAATAGTGTTATACGAACATCGCATAACGAGCTCACCTGTTATTTGAATAATAAAATTCTTCAAAAATTAACTGCCGGAGGAGGTATAGATATTGCAACTTGTAAAGAAGTTCATAAATCAGACGATAATGATTATTTAAGTTTTATGGTGAAAATATTAACAGTATTTGTGAAGGATTACCCCCTTATAAACTAAGTCTAATAATTGGTGCAACAGTGATGTTACTCTGAAATTAAAGTATATCACATGCACTGTGTAATAGAATATGTTTAAGAATCACAAAATTATTACAGTCTAATGTAAAAGTAGAAATAATAACTGGAAAAAAAATTGGAAATAGAGTTTTCATTTCAAGAATAACCTTAGATACAGGAAACACCTCAACATTATCTTCTATTTTTTATCGTTAACAATTTCCAACCGTTGTGGCATTTGCAATGGCAATAAACAAATTTCAAGATGAAAGTTTTAATAACGTAGGTTTCTATTTATAAAAACCCTTTTTTTTTCGTGGTAAATTATATCTTACACCATCTTCAACGTAGCTACTTATACTCTCTTACTAATTTATGATGTAGTGTATTTTAGTCACACTAAATTTTTGTACCAAAAATCTTCTGAAGGGGGGCAATGTAAGAAAATTATCCTTAGTTTGTTTAAACTTTGCGTGCTATTAGATCGGTAAGTTAGATCCCTCTGTTAACTGTTTAAATTGAGACGATTAAAACCTAACATATGTGGCAAATACGTATCAAGCAGAATGGTCAAGCTTTACTGAACACAACAAATTAATATAAATTTTTTGTTAAAGTAACTAAAAGAGATATACCGTAAATAATAACATTAAATGTTATTTCTTTATTATTTACAGTAGGATTGACAGCTACATCAAGTGATTTATTGTACATAAAATAAAATAGTAAAGATCGCTATTATTTACAAAGAAACACTTTTTGTACCATTTACATGTAAGAAACGAGATTATATATATATATATATATATATATATATATATATATATATGTACACTTTTTTTCCATTTGAGTTTATACCAACAAAAAAAAGGTAACGCCCTATCTTCCCCATACCCTCACGATCCCATAGAGGCTTTCGTGGCTTCCGCAACCCTCCATTACCTCCGCAAAAACTTAGAACATTTTCAGAAAATGTTGTAATTATCATGTTTTCTAACGCCCCCCAAATCTCCTATGGTCTCTTCTAAAAAATAAGGGAACATTTTCTTAATTTTTCCGTAACATTTCTCGTACAACAAATGTGTAAAAACTACTCACACACCGCTTTAATTTATAGGTCTCTTTAACAGCCTTTCCACAGCCCACCACATAAACTTAAAATTTCTTTGTAAAAATATTTAAAAGAGGGGTAAATATAGAGTAATTAACTCGTCTTCTGACCCCTCACATTATCCCACATTAACTAAAAATTTTTTCAAGATGACAACATGATAGCGTTAGAAGGGGCCAATATCCCGCCCCTTTTTTTAAATATTAGAGTTTTTCTGAGTTCCCTGTTATTCTTATATTTGTCTACACCTTATTTCTGTTATTCAATAACTTTAACTCGTGTTTTTTTTGTTTCATCTGTTTTTCTTCTAATAACAATAAAATTAAATTATAAATAAAACCTGTTTTAACCAAGTTGGTTTATTAGGTGTGAAGTCTCGATGGTAAATTAAGTTATATTTCGTTTCAATCTTTCTATACTACATACTTATTTTTGTGGGTATGTCTACACCATCTCTCTTTCCCACATCCTTTTTTTAAAACAAGTTATTTTACTGTTTTTTGATGTCCTCCATAAAATAATGAAACAAAATACAATTTTACATTGGATTTATTTTTGTTGTTGATTGAAGAACACCCTACTCTATTTCACCATAACTATACCTTTATTTTCGTTGTCACCTAACGTCTTCTGAAATTGTATGTTCTAATATATGTATGAGATTTATATTTTGCGCTAGTAACTAAATTTTTCGTACATGCGCAACAGCAAGGAGTTGAGACGCTGCAACACTACTGTTACATTGTATGATTGTCGTTTAATCCAGTTCCGCACAGTCAGTCAGTCTGTTTATACGCACTCTCCGCTTTGTGTAACCTTTGGTTTGATTTTGCTTTTCTAGTTTAGCTTACGATTATATTTAAGATTGTAAAGATTAAAGATAGTAAATACTTAAGATAGCGTGAAATAAACGTATTCGTATTAAGAGTGACAGTGTTGAACTTTTTATTTCCTGAGAGCACACCCATACATCTATACTACTAACAGGTTATGGACCTTAAATTGTAGTGTAGGTGTGTATTTAAAAGAATTATCAGCTTTTTATTTTCTCTCCGTCCGTGTTCAAGCTCATCCCACGTTTCTTTTTTTGTGCCTTCTTATTACGTGTTACCGTAATGGTGGAAGCAACCAGGAGCTCTTTGTCAGGTGACTAGCAGCGTGAATCAGAGAAGATTAGCAATCCTCCTACCCCGATTTCTTGTAATAAGAGTTAGGGTCAGCCCCAGAAGGTGGCAGAGCAGCTTCAAGGACATAAGAGTGCAGTGGCCGAATTGCCTCAAGAAGTGAACGACAGCCCAACTCTCGAAGCCTTGGGCGGAGCAATTATGATGGATGAACTCAAGAAGAAAATAAGCAGCAGTAAGTACTATATTGCCTTGAAATATGCGTATTTACATGAAGTGTCGCTATTTTTTCTCATGTTCGTTCATCGCACCCTTTGAAAAATTTGTGTTTTGTTTCGAGATGGCATAAGATAGTTTAGTTAAGATTGCAATACTGAGGTGTTTTTTATTAGATAGTCTTCTTTGTTTGGAAATTCGTGGAGCTCAAGAGCCAGTACATGTTTGTTTATACAAGTGATAGGCCAGCATCGTGACAAAAGAGACGCGTTGTTGCTAAACCAGTCAGTCATCACCGAGGGCAATGCCTTGAGGCGAGGTGCGTGTTTCGGTAACGGCTTGCGTTCGGCCGAACTGAAGGTGCGTATCTTCTTACATTACAGCTGGTGGCGGGCGTAGAACAGTAAATGCTGTTAATTAGACATTTTCTTTCTCTTTCTATGCCTGTCATATATGATGCTGATGCCATTTTTTCTCGGATTCATTTACGCTCAATTTACATGTTACCCTTACAAAGAAATTATTAACTTTACACGCATGTAGACACATAAAAAAAAGTGCTTTTGTTTGTTTATTCCCCATGACTTTTAAATTAAAATGCCATAAATATAATAAACGATGCATACAAAAAGATTGAAGACAATCTAGGGGAACTCGAGGAGGTGGTCGTAACATGTAAAAATAACCTGGCCATATTTTCCGTATACAATGAAGCTGTTAAATACATGGGTAATTTAAATTTAAATTTTATTAATGTTGTGCCCTAACGTGCAGGAATCACGCTGTTGTAGTGGGTGGCCTTATATATGTTGCGCTCGCACGCTCAGGCTGTTCACTGTAGCACATTTTATAAGTGGCGCGCATTCATTGCATTCGTGTGTGCACTCCAATTGTGTTTTTATTTTCCTGGGACGCAGTCTTATATGATGATCATCTTTTTTTTTTTTAAATATGGTCTGGGCATCATTACCGAGGCATGCTAGACCTGTTTGATTTGACAGAAAAATGTGCTGGTCAGATTCGATTCATCCCCAAACAACAGCGTATTCCAAGTAAAGGTTTTTAAGGTAGAAAGACAGATTTGATTGATACCTGGACAAAAGATAAATTTAAAGATTTGAAAGATAGAAAGATAGATTTGATTGGTAGCTTGTCTAAAGATAAAATTAAAGATTTAAAAGATAGAAAAGATAATCTAAGGACAAAGATAGAAAATTTGAACAAACAAATGGCGTGCGCCAATGAACTAAAGATAAAACTAATAAAAAAAATCTCTCAAAACCCTTAGTATCATTATTTCATAAGCTCATGAAACGAAATTCCAGGAGTTTTAAAGAAAGAAATTGAAGAAATGAAAAGATCAATTGAAGAAGAGTGATATTGACAGTGCTCTTGGATGTCAATGAGGTTTGAGGTCATCGCCTCACAACATAAAAAATCCATTGAAAAAGAAAGAGAGAAAAACAACAAAGCCCAAGAGGCACTTCGAATCGAGTTTGAGCAGCGTCTCCCTGCTCAACAAAACATAATAAAGAAACTTGAGCGAGACCCTGCCAGGAGTCGAACACACGAGGTAAATAAATTTACTACCTTCACCTCAGGTCCTAAACTAGGTAAGCAATTGATCTACTTGAACTCCGACTTCATTAATAACTCACTAACAATCGGACGTAATACATCTAACGATAGCTTAAAGATAGAAGTCATTTATACAGATAGTTCAGGTTGTTTTAACTATTCCTTTACTAATGAAACCAAAGTGGGATTATTTTTAAAACAACTACAGGCAGAATTAAAAGTTAAAAAACGTCTTGACACAATTGACCCAAATTTAGGAGCAACCATAAATACCATTCAAGAAAAGATGGAGAGTAGTAAAGAACAGGCCTTAAACGTAATACTAGTTAGATTGTCCCTAAAAAACAAAGTGCTACTAAATTTGGCGAATTTTTTAATGGATCGATAAGAGATTTTTAACTCGTTAGTAAAACTCATAGTTTTCCTGAAGATGAGAAAAAAGATAGCTTTTATCACGCAATTATCAATGGAGTACCAGACGTAAGAATTGCAGACTTTAATAGATTGTTTGAAAGCGAGGATGGCTTATCTTGCAAGTATTTACGACAATATATTTTAAAACAGGAAGCTGAAGGATTTCTCCCACGACCATTAGCTGGTGCAGAAGTAAGCCAAGGGGGAGCTGGAGCTGGATTAAGCTGAGGTGAGGTAGGTTCTCGATCCACTGCTACGGTGCCAAACGCAAATGCAGCCACAACCAGTGCCTTCTGTTGTGAATGTAATAATAAAGGCCACTACTCGAGTGACTGCCGGAAGAAGGGACAAAATCTCAGGCGATGTTAAAACGTGCCAATGATTTGTCCAAAACTTAAGAGAATACATTGGTAGATGCAGAGGTAATTCAAATAAGTCTAACAATTAGAGTTTTAAACGTAATAATGGTGGTGGTAGCAATAGTAATAAAAAAACAATAATAATAAACATAGACAGAGAAATAAACGGAAAGATGATAAGCAGCATGGGATAAATATCAACAAGAAAGCCAGTGTTGATAACAAGAAACGAGTCAGAGAGGGTAAAAGTAATATAGAATTGCCTAGATCTAATGCATGTAGTGGTTTGCTTGTTATCGACCCCAAAACTCTGCTCTCTACTCTAGAAGAAACACTTGTAACAAAAACAAAGTCAAGTTTATAGCAGACTCAGGTGCTACATAACATTTTGCTAAATCCAAACATTACTTAAAAATTTTAAATATTGTGAAAGAAAATTTAGTAAATGCGCGACTAAATATTCCTCCGCAGATTTGAGAGCGAAAAGAGAAGGGTGCATTTCGGCTCATAATAACTAAAACAAGATAGTCCTAGATAGAATCATATGCACAGAAACGCTCGCTGGAAACTTGCTGTCGCTTCGACAGTTTGCTGAGAGAGGCGTGAGTATTTACTTAGATAATACAAAACTAGACATTTTCGATCCATGTTCTAACGAGACAATGATATCGGGCGTCTATAAGAGTCCTTACTGGATAGTGAAACTAGAGCAAGATTACCAAAGCACAGGTAGCAAATAGAAGTGCAAGGAAATTATAGATTGTTTGATGACTAAAAATGCTTCTACAGCAAAGACAAAGAAGATTCAGCAAGTCAGCACAACTGATAGGAGATACTCTGGAACTTCAAACAATTTATCTGGAAGAGTTTGTTTAGATACGACTTCAGAAATAGAGTTTGAGAAAACTGTTGAAGTTAGAAAAATTAATGATTATAAAGAACTTATAATTGGTGAGATTCCAGAAGCTCAAAACTCTTTTACAGAAAATTACAGAACATTTGAAAGAAATAATAGAGCCATGCTCTGGCATGCAAGATTCGGGCATGCGTCAGTGGAATATCTAAAGACATTGCAAAGAAAGTTTCTGGACATTAAGAATTAAATAAGGCCGTGTTCGAGAACTTCATTGCAACATGCAAGGTGTGCAAAATCGCTAAGATTACAACATTGCCTTTTAACACCAATAGAAAGAGGGAATCTAAACCACTTGAGATAATTCACGCCAATACAATAGGACTGATTATCCCGGCCACTGATCCTAAAGGGTACAAATTTATAATTGTATACACAGATGACTACTCCAGATTAACGATGGCATACCCTGTGAAAGTTAAAAGTAAAGCAGGAAATTGTCTGGACAAATTTGTGACCAGTCCACGAAACTTACTGGGCTTTGATGCAAAGATGTGTTATTTAAAAATTGATTTAAGTACAGAGTTTACCGGAGGTCAAATAGTAGAAGTTCTCCAGCGATTGGGAGCTGAGCTTCAACTGGCCTGTGTAAACACTCCTTATCACAATGGTGTTTCAGAACAAATCAATCGCACATTGCAGGACAAAGTGCGAGTCTACATGTATGACTCCGGGTTAAGGAAGAACATGTGGGATCTAGCTTTAGGTGCTGCAGTATACGCATATAATCGCACACCACACTGGTCCAACGAAATGACAGTCCCCTTAGAAAAGTTTACCCCTACTCTAAAGATAGATATAAATCAAATTAGATTTGGCTATGTGGCATTCATAAAGATAAAACGAAACACTGGAAACAAATTTAGTCCACAAAGCATACGAGTTGAACTAGTTGGCTATAATGCTACCGGTTACATTTTCTTAAGACCAGAGGACAGAAAATTTTATGAGAGTCAGGATGTAAAGTTCCATGAAAAACTTGTGTTTGAAGATATTTGGGAAAAAGATATAATATAAAACTGGAATAATTATAAGGTAGACATTAAAAAAGTTGAATTGTTTGTTAATTTCGATAAAGATAGTTCTGAAGTATTGTTAAAAACGAAGGGAGAACAAGGAGTCAAAAGAAAACAAGGACAACCAAGGAACAAAGAGAAACTTCTTTAAGAAAAAATTCAGACAGTCTGATGTTGTTAATGACACAAGTTTTGCAGGAGCCATTGACACAAGTAAGTTGAAAAAACTACTTTAGTCTGAGGGTAATGTTAATTGTTTCATCAAAGAGGTTGAAGATGAAATTACATACACCCTGATTGATAAATTAAACGAGGATCTTGCAAACTACAAAAAAGCTATTGCAGACCCAGATCAAGATGAATGGCTTAGAGCAATTAACGAAGAACTGGAATCAATGCATAAAAATCCAGTATGGTAAATCGTAGATAGACCATAAATTCTGAAGTAGGCAGACCAAACATTATAGACTCCAGATAGACCCTAAAGAAGAAGATAGATAAAGATTGAAATACGAAGTTTAAAGCAAGATTAGTGATTCGTCAATTGAAGGGTAAGAATTAATACGATTTACAGGAGACTTATACCCCTTTCTCAGGATTAGCTCTTGTGAGATCGGTAATATCAATAATGAATAAATTTAATGTGGAAGCTTGCCAACTTGATGTCAAGACAGCCTTCTTGATTGATTTAATCAAGAAAGACATAAATATGGAGATTCCTTAAGGTCTGCTTGATGAAGATAGACTTAGGAATGATAAAGTATGTAAATTAGAAAAAGCCCTTTATGCGCTTAAGATCAGCTTTAAAAGATGGAACGAGTGTTTTCGTATGGCTGAAATAAAATTAGGACTACGATCACACATCAGTAAACCTTGCCTTTACACATGAAGAGAAAAAGATGATTTTTGATTATGATTCTGTAAGTCAATGACATGATGATAGCAAGTTATAGTGTAAGTAAACTAAAGGAAACTAAGATTGGTCTACAATCTGAGTTTGAGATCTTAATGATATTGGCACTTTCCTAGGTATCAAAGTATAAAGAAATAAAAAATGCGATACAACTACACCTATACAGATACCATACATTAATAAGATGCTAGAAAGATTTGAGTTTAACGATTCAAAACTGCAAAGGACACCAATGGTGACAAATCAAGTTTGAAATCAGCAAAGAAAAGATAGAGTGCAGTCTGAAGATGCTAGAAAGATCGAGACAACAAAAACAAAAGAAAATGTGCCGTATCGAGGAACAGTTGGTAGCTTGCTGGATTTGGCCAATACGATCAGACCAGATATTTCATACTCTATAAATGTACTGAGTAGACACCAAATCTGCCCAACTGAAGATAAGTGAAAAATGGTCAAGCGGGTATTTCAATATCTAAAGCACTCTAGGACTCTAAGACTAACTTACAGAGGCTGCAAAAATGGATTAGAAGCCTGTTCAGATGTGAGTTTGGCAGACTGCAAAGGCTCAATTACAATGGGTGGATATCTTTTAAGGTTGCATGGAGATACAGTTGCTTAGATGACAAGAAAACGAAATTACGTTGTTATCTCAACCTGTGAAACAGAATATGTAGCAATGTGTATTGTAAGTTAAGAGTTAATTGGACTGGAACACTTTATAATTCTTATGCCATCTCGCACTTTGTTGCCCGGGGATCTTTGGTGTGATGATAAAGCCATCAGGGCAAGTGCCAAGATAGATGGTAGTAGAAGATTAAAACACATGACTACGTTCAAAGCTCATTATGTTAAAGAATGTGTAACCAGAGGAAAAATAACTGCCAAATGGATTCCATCCAAGGAGCAACTGGCAGATATTTTTACGAAACCTCTACCGTTTGAGTTGCATGAAAAACTAACAGAAAAGATTTTGAATGTAAATGAGTAATTAATTGTAACCATAGTAAATCTGGAATCTAAGATGGTAAAATTAATAAATTAAGAATAGATAAATAATGACTTACAAGGTAACAAAATTAGAGAAAACTATAAGGACTCTCTTAATAATGTAATAACTGAAACATTATAAACAACATATTATGGCACAATACACTAAAAACAATGTCCTTTCAGGAAGTTAATCACACTTAGGTTTTTTTGACAGATATTATTCAAGAATCAAAAGTGTACTTAAAATACCATAAGAAATACCCAAAAAAAATTGCAGATTATTTAACTGTACTCTCTTTCACATATTTTATTTAAAAAATCTGCAATTTAACATGTAACATTATGAAATAATCACTAAAAATTACATTTATAAGATTTGTATAAGCCCCTTAATTTTTGTTTGTATAAAAGATTACTTTTAGATAAGCCTGTTTCATTTCCAAGTAGATCTGTATTTATTTATTTTTGTTTAATAACACACGAAAAAAGGAGTTAGGTATTCGTAAAAGCATGTATGTAAGCTGATCCATACAAGAAAAATAATTTCCAGCGTTGCTGCATATATTTGCGCTTCTTTCACCTCTCTTAATTTTATAAAAGAAGAAAATGCAATTAAAATCAATTGTTGCAATTATACAGTACCAAAAACTTTCTTTGTAAATATGAAAATTATGAAAAAATGTGAAAATTGTATACATAATAAAAATGATAAGCAAATAAATGTTTATTAATACACATGGAAGCTGCTTTGCTAATATTTACTAATTTCTAAATTTTTGAGAAAAACGGGTACCAAAAAATGTATTTTATTGAATAAATTACTTATTCACAGGATGTATAGGTACACCAAAAGTCAATAAAAATTCACATTAGAAATATGTTACGAACTGTATGATCAAATGGAGCAATCGGTTTTTCTATGTCAGACTTCCTCATAGCAGCATGGGTATGCGGCTTGCCTAGTGAGTAAGAGGACGAGGGTTTGAATCTCCTTGGAAATTGTTTTTCATTTTTTTTTTTTTTTTCTTTTCTTAGAAATTGGTTAAAAGAAAAAGAAATAAATTTAAAATGTCTAGTATAGTAAGTGCGGGGCTTTGATGTGGCATTGTGTGGTGTATAGGAGACCGGAAGTACGTCATAAGGGGTGGGGGGAAGGGGGAGAATAAAAGCAAAATCCACTTTTGTTACACTTTTTCTCCAGGTCATTAATCTGAAATTGTTGATTTACTCTGTAGGGCATAATGCGCCTATAGAAGTATAACTTCAAAAAAAAAAGGAAAAATAAGTAGATTTAATTATTTAGGATAAGGATTCAATGATTCTAAAAAAGCATTTGAAATAGTTAACAGAACTTTTGAGTGATTGATGCAATACAGACATACATTTTGAAAACATATTAATAATTTTTGGAGGAGGTTTCCCTCAAATTCTCACAGCTTTAAAAAAAGTATTAAAAGTAAGATTGTATCCAAAAGTATAAGATCGACGTTTTTTTTAGTCATGCCTTGATACCATATAATAGGGTATTATTATCAGCTGTAATGATCTAGAACAACTATAATTATTGTTAGCAATCGGAGAAGAGAAAGTAAAACCATTTAAAATTGATAAAACATGTTATTTTGATGATGTTATGCTTGACAATTTTCAAAAAAAAGTATAAATTACAATGTACTTACATAATATAAATTATATTATAATATCAATACATAATTTTAAATTACAAGTATAACTTACAATTACAATGAACTCAAATTATAATGTTCTTCTCCCTTTCCATAATGAATATACTCAAATTTCAAACAACAGAATTGTTCATTACTTACATAGATAAATAAACACTAACTATAGTATAAATCATAAAATTTATATAGGGATTGATGGGTCTGACGATGATATCTTAGTGATATATAAAGCCAAGTCGCAAAAACCGTTGTTATCTCTGTCCCCAAGAACTACTCAGTCGGTCGTGCTGGAATTTAGCATACTGATTCTTAGCACTACCTACATGGTTTTAGTATAGTGTTTGTAATAAAAAATTAATAACAATAGCAATTAATAAATTTAGAAGCGTACAAAAATGTGCTAGGTTTTTAATTTAGTACAGTAGAACTCACTAGGTGGCGCAAAACTAAAATCAAAGCTACCTGCAACAAAACTAAGTAGATCTGGTTATATAAAACCCCAAGCACATTATTAAATACCAGAAACGTTAACCAGCATTGCATTATAAATAGAGTTGTGAGTGTAGCAGCTGGACATCCTGGCTACCAATGACACTTTTCTACAACAGACAAGTGACTTACGTGGAATTTTATTGCGAATCTCGAAGTTTAACGAGTGCCACAATTAAAAGGCGTTGTAAACGCCAACGTTTCTGGTGTAATACCAAGAGACACCGAGCCAGAGCAGAATCTGCTTTAACGATGTGAGGTTAAGTGGCCATTTTTGCAACCGATCAGGTGCTACAAAGCGGATTTTACTACAACAGCAAGTCTGGGAAAATAACCCTGAGGATTTTGGGCAGCCACATCGGCTAAGAATTTAATCAGCCTTCTCTTTAGTGATTTGTCTAAACAGCATACTCACAAAAGTATATTTTCCAGGCCCACGTCTCCGACCAACAGTGAGCTATTTGTTATTTGGGGAACAGCCCGAAGACGAGATATTCTTTGGCCAGTGGTGTACCTTTCTTGATCATGGTCTTCATACGCAGAGACTTCTAAGATAAGAGTCAATCTACCCACAGCTGGCTCTCCATCATCAAGTATAATAAGATGAAGTGACTGGAAGTATCACCACTAGCCTTCTTTAGGACCATCATAAGTTTGCACGCTTTCTAAATAACCATAAATCTTATGGGTTTCTCTTAGGACCATCTGATGCTAAACTACTTGCTAAAAAATATATTTTTACTACCATTTTCAACAAAGATTCGTCCACTAAAAGACTATGTAAGGCTGGCCACTATTAAACTAAGTCAGTCATTCACTGGCAGACGTCACGAGCAGAGCCTTTTGTCTCGAAGCTGGGAACCCCGGCCACTGATGACCCTACGCTACCCTTTCGACTCTTAGCATTCAGCCAGTAATCACTGATATTCCCCAAGCTCTACGCTGGGCGAACCTAACAGTGAAGCTATGAAGGAAAAATAAGTTTGAGCAAACGGCACATTCTCCAACCGGCAAGCATCACGAACTTATCTCCCCACCTTAGATTACCACAATGATTGAGCTCTGCAAAAAAAGAAGGTGCTTTAGACATCAACGTAACACAAGGAGACGTTGAGAAAAAGCCCTACAACTAGTTTCAACGCTGCAGATGTAGTTTTCCTCTCAATTAGTCTGATACTACAACAGCAAGCCATAGAACATCACTTTGAGGTATCCAGGCAGTCGCACGGTACTACTCAGTGACACTCCTTACAGCTTATTATTCGACCAAAAAACTACATGAATTTCAAACAAAAATATTTTTAATAAGAAGATTCGTTGTTCCGAGAAAAGTCAAGAATAGATGTAAAAATTCTAACTGAAAACGTTTTAGATTATGTGTCAACCCACTACAGTGCTCCGTTTAGTGAATCTCGGGCAAAGCCAAGACAGGGGGGGGGGCACTGGTATTTACATAAATTTCTAAGTTGGAGTTTCAAACGATATTCTTGAAGATTTGCCACCTTATAAGCTGAATTTGAAAATTAAAGAGATCATAATGCTGATCAGAAATTAAACAAGTGCTGACAGTTAAAGTAATAGCATAAGATTACAAATTTCAAAATTATTTAAATACAGCATTGCAGCTAAATTTATAGCTGGTGAAAAAATTTAAAGAACAGTTTTTATTCCAAAGATAACTTCAAATAATAGAAATACATCTTTATAACCCTTTAATCTGTAGCAAATGCGATTCCTTTTAGTATTATAACTTTCTGAATAATAAATAAAAATAGAAAATATTGTTTTGGAAGATTTTTTTTTAAATTGATAAAATTACCTTCAGTAAGAAAATTTTACTAAATAATTTTATCTTTAAGTTTTGCTAACAACATTTTCAAGATGCAAATGCAAAACAAAAAATTTTCTTTTGAAAGTAAAAATTTTATAACTTTTATTGAGTAGTTGATGATAAATTTTTTGGTCAAGTATATAAACTGCTTCAGAAAAACAAAAGAAAAGAAATAATTTAGTAACCTTTACTAAATTATTTAAAAGCCTTTTTATGAAAAGTAGGACTCACGGCGAGGACCCGGATTTTAATATTCAAACAGTTCATTAATTGCTTATTGCCTCAGTATATTTTTTTTCATGTAGTAGAATGGTACTTTCTTAATAATATAGTTAATATACTTTTTAAAATCTAATAAAAAGTCACTAGCAGGACCGTAAAATTACCCCACAGGGGGTATAGAAATTTTCTCAATATATTATTTATGTGAATTATACATAATCATTTTATTAGAGATGATGGAGAAACAACGAATTTTTTAGAAAAAGCTTATACCTCTTGTGTAGGGCATTAGAAAGTTTTTAAGACTTAAGACTTTATAAGGAAAAATATTATCTGATTATATAGGGGTCACTAGAAGCTCATCGATGGATTCTTCCAAAACTTCAGCAAGGCAGTTGGAAGCCTGGGGATTTTTCAGAAAGTTGTGGTGCTTGGTGAGAGCCTTCGGAGTTTTTCTAAGAGCTGCTGGGGTCAGTGGGAAATTGCTTCTATTTTGTTACCAAGACGTAAGACAAGTCCCATAATTCTTAGACTACCTTTAGATTAAATTAACAATTATATAGCATTTTTAGAACGTGAATCCGACAAAAAAATTATGAGAAGTAGATATCATAATATGAAATGAAGCATCAATGATTCCAAAGCAAGCTTTACAAATACTGGATTGAACATTTAAAGATTTTTGTGATAAAGATTTATACTTTGAAAGAATAGGATTAATACGAATTTGAGATTTCAGACAAATTTTATGGTTTTAAAAAATTAGCTACTGATCAGCTGTTAGAAAGGAAATAAGAAAATACTTTTATTCATAAAAATACTATAGTATTTTTTAATTAAGAAAAAATATCACCGAATGAAAAATCATTTTCATTTTTATTGGATATCGGAGAAGGTGAAACTGATTTATTTTCAGTACCATATGAATGGAAAATGAAAGACTAGTGCAGTAAAATTTTGATAAACAAATATTTCTTTTATAAATTAAGTGACATACCAAATACACTTAATTATTAAACAGTAAAGTATTAAACACTATGAAGGGTTTGCTACTCCCTACAACAGTAGTGATTATGCAACAGCACAAGAAACAGATGAATCTGACGAAAATATAAAGTAAATTTTTGAAGCTTAAGTTTTAATCGGAATTTTGTGGAGGCTTACCACCTCATAAGATATAATTTTAAAAAAGTTAGTAATAATGTTGATAAGCAATTTAAGTATAGAAGACGAATTATGAAATGAAATTCGTTCACACATAGCAAAATTATAAAAGTGTAACAGTAAAGCTGGAATCATTACAGGTAAAAACAAAAGACAAATAGTATTTATACCTAGAATCCCTAAATACCGGGGATCATTCTTGTTTACCGTTTATTTTACAAAGAAAACAATTTCCATTAATTTTAGCTTTTTCTATGACACTTAACAGATTACAGGGTGAACGCTCAGATTCTATAGGATTATATTTGAAAAAACCTCTATTTTCCCGTAGTTTATAATATATAGCTTAATCCTAACGTACACATTCAAAAAATATTTTTATCTTAAATGATTCTAAACATGAATCAAAGATAAAAAACGATTGTCTGGCAAAAAACTTTTCAAGTCTTACAATATAAGTGATAAATACCAACGTCGTCATCATATCATGATATTAAACATCAATGTATTTAAAGAAGTATGATTGACATAGAAATATCTATTATAAAACGTATAGCTTTAAGATATTTAAAGCTTTTTTTATTCTCAGACATAAACATTTTTTAAAAGTAAGTATTGCATGTTAAGGTTTGAATTTTACTTTATAATAACAGTACATGTAAAAATTTATGCAGAAAAATATTATACATGTTACTTTTTCGGAAAAGTACTTAAACATAAAAAAAATTTTAACGGAACACTTAAAAGAGCACAAATTTAAAAATTTATACACATGATACCTGCAATGACAGTTACAAAAAAGTTTATTACTTAAAAAGGCACAGCCTAACACGCAAAAAATTTATCAACAGAAATTTTTGTTGCCAATGTGGAAGAGAATTTTGAAGAAAAGTTGTTTTACAAGGACATTTAAATTTACAAAAAAAAAAATAAGTTCTTTTTTTAACAATGAATTCATCCATTTAATGAATGTCTTTAAATTAATGTAGAGCAGTGTGGAGAAGGGGTGGAGCAGCATGGGGAAAAGTGAGGGAGCGAGGGAAAATTTTTAACAGTCAGATGAGGCTCAAAAATAAAAGAAAATTAAGGTAAATCGTAGGAAAGGGTGGCCCACTGACGTACTCAGTAACACAAGACTGCCTTATTTTTAAACGAATTATTCAAAGGCTAATCGACATTAAAAATATTAAAAATGATAATTTTATTGTAGAGGAAAAACACATACTATTTTCAAAAATTAGGGTTGGACCTGACTTGACCAATTTCCCACTGTTTTCGTATAACACCTTTTTTACAATTTTTTAAACTTCAAAAAACTTACAAAAATTTTATGCACAATATTAATTACTGCTGAATATCACAATACCTGCCATTTAAGCTCTAAAAAAATTTTGCCATATTGGGTGGTAATTCTCACTTACGGAGGACCAGTGGCGTAAATTAACATAAAAAAATTTTAAAATATTAGTGTCTATTCACTACCAGCACTCATAACTTTAAAAAATTGTAAGCTTTCTCTATAAGAGTTCTTGTTGTCATAGAAGGAAATTATGATATTCAAGAATGAAAGTAGGCACAGTGAAAATTCAGAGCCCTTATGCTTATAAATAAGAAAAATGGCAAAATTTTAAAACAAAAAAAAATTATTTTGGCTTCTGTACATGCTGGACTAACGTTTTTTGAAATTTCTGTAAAAGTAGAGAGAGCAAGGGGGAACCGTCTTAGAAGTACTGGTAGCGTTGATGGCAAAACTATTCAGCTTGACACTCCCTCCCTTTGCCACTCTATAAGCTCTGGTCCTCTAGTTTCCTCCACCTGTAAATACAATGGAATTGAATATTACTACTCTCCGTTTAGGTGCATATCCTTAAATTTTACGGTCTAACTCAATTATTTTTATCCAAATTTATAATTTTATCTATAAGTGCTCTATGTGCCTCCAATGGTAATGGTTTAGTCATAATATCAGCAACATTCCTTTTTGTGTGAATCCGAAGAACTTTTACCTTTCTTTCACCCACACATTGTCTTATATCGTCTCCATGCGTTGCTGACATATGTACTCTAACTCCTAATTTCTCTCTCTTCAGTAGAATTTTCGTTATTTCCTCTAAACTCTCATTGAAAGTCTTAAGTTTATGACATGCGTCCATCATAGTACACTTGATAGCCGACATGTTGTCATACCAAATTGTGACAGGCATCACAATTCTCTCTGATATGTATCTTATAGACTTGTCTAATGATGTTAGCTCTTAATAAGCATCGGTCATCGCCAAGTATTTGGCTTGACAAGTGGACAGTGTGACGTACGTCTGCTTATGAATTCTCCAAGCACTTGTATCTTTAAACAGCTTAATTATATAGCCTTCTTTAAAGGTAGAGTTTTCACAATCTCTAAGACTATCATCTGTCGGTGCTTCTAGTATTTGAGATCTGCTTCTAAAAATTACACCTATACTTAAACTTACTTTTAAATACCTAAAAATTCTTTTTACCTTCAGCCAATCCTGTTTTAATGGATTCAGTTGACTTTGAGATAAATAGTTTACAGCAAAAGCTGTCTGGTCATGAAGCAATAGCTAAATACATTAGACTCTCTTTAACTTGTCTATATGGTGCTCTTTTAATTTCATTTTTAACTGTGGTACTCTTAAGTTCTTTTACGTCCAGTTTATATCTCTTACATCTATTACTCTCTTGTCTAGTCACCATGGGCGTATTATGTGGTTTACACTATTTCATATAAAATTACTCTAAGATATTCTCTATGTAGGTACTCTGATACAATATCATTATTTTGTCAGGTCTATTTATTTCTGTCCTTTTGCCAAAAAAATCTTTAGGTTCACCCAAGTTTTTCATGTCAAACACTTTTCTCAAACTCTTGATGATTTTATCTATTTTGTCTTGAGCATTCCTTACTATGGGCAAATTATCTACGTAAAGTACTACAAAGATTAATTTTTCTTTTTTTCTCCAAGAGAACAAACATGGTTTATAAAGATCATTCTTTAAGCCTAACTTTAGCATCTCTGCACTAAATGTTTTGTTCCATCTCTTTCGACTTATTTTGAATCAGTCAGGGATCTTCATAAATATTTCTTCTTAAATTTCTAAGTCGTATTTGTTAACAATTTCTAGAACTGCTCTAACTACAGCTAGTCTAAAGACTGGATAGTTAGTTTCTTTTAGATCATGAATATTCTTGTCTTTCAACCCCTAATGACAAGCTTTGCTTTAAATCTTGTTGACTCATCTTTTTTTATTTTTCTTTTTAACGCCCACTTAAAGTCTTTTATGTTAAATTTGCTCTTGTTTATTCCAGCCTGTGATATTTCTACCACATCCCACACTTTATTTGCCTTTATTGACTCTAACTCTCGTTACATTGCTCTCGTCCAGTCTTGATTCTCACTAGTTTTGAAGGCCTTGTTATATGATAAGGGATCTTCATTAAGGGATGTGAGGAAAACATATTCAAAGTCTTCTGTCTATAGGTATTCTTCATGATTTGTATTAACAAATCTAGCAAAACTTGTATCCTTTACAAACTTAACATCATTTACTTTTAGTGTCTGCTCTTAAGTTTCCAGCTTTCTTTTAAGCTAACTTATAGTTACTATAGTCATATTTTGTTTCAGAGGCTCTATGTTCGTCTCGATGCTCTTTATTTCTTCTAATTTCTGTTTTATTGGTCTTCCTCTTTTCTTTATTTCTTTACACGGTTTTTCCTCTAACTTTTCTTCTTCCCTTCCAAATTTTTCAACCAGTTCCAGTCGATTTTCTTGATTTGACTTTGTTTTTCTTTGTACACGTCTTTGTAGACTAATTTTTCATTGAATTTTACATGTCTAGGCTCTAAGTATTTTTAAGAATTTGGATGCTAGAAGACGTATGACGTTGATTTATATCCAACTAAAACAGCTTTAATTGCTCTTGCTTCAAAAAAAGATGGTTTTAACAGTTTCACATATGCCATCCATCCAAACCTCTTAATTTAATTAAAATAAACTCTTGCCTCTAGGGAAAATGTTTTCACATTTTTTTAATGGTGTTTCGAAATGTATTTCTTTGTGTGGTGAACTGTTGTACGCATGTACAACAGCGTTTACGGCTAACCCCCACTCGCTTTTGGGTAGGCCTTGATCGAACATTAATGCTCTTATTCTCCTTTATTGTGTATCATTAAATCTCTCTGCAAAGCCAGTAATCTCCGGTGTTTAAGGTGGTAAAAATTTTGACTCTATGTTCTCTTTTTTAAGAATCTCTAGAAATTTACTTTTAGTGTACTCTGTACATTAATCTGATTTAATAAAGCATACTTTTTTATTTTACTTAGTAGATTTCTTCCTGATGTAAGAAAGTTCTTAAGTGCACTTTTTGACTTCTCTTTAGTTTTAATCAGGTAAGCTGTAGCTAGTCTCAAATATTCGTTTACAAATACAGTTATAAATCTCTTGTTACCAAGGTATAAGGTTAACTTAATGGGTCCCATGATATCTGTGTAAATAATTTGAAAAAGCCCTTGTGCCTTCGCTTTTGGTTTATTCAACGGGGGTTTATTCATTTTTGCAATTATGCAAACCTCATAAGCCAGTAAAGGTTTATCAAACTTCACATTTTCTAACTCTTTCTCATATTTTTTGAGTTTTCTTAAACAAATTAGAGATGCGTGACCCAACCCAAAGTGCCATAGCAAACCCTCTGTGTATTCGTTCTTCTCTAAACTACTATTCTCTAACTTATCCTGACTGATCATGCTCTCTATAATTTGAATCGATTCAAATTTATCTATATTCGTAGTATGCCTAGTCATCAGATTCGTGTCCCATTCAAATCGAGCCTCTTTTGATTCCTCTGCAGTTTAAGTTGACTTCAAATCAGTAAGTTTTTCTCTCTCCCTTCCAATTGCAAATGGATTTTCTCTTAAAGTAGGTGTCTTTCCCTCTAAATTTAAGAATCCTATATTTGTGCTGTCTAACTGCAATTGTTGAAAGGACTCATTGTTTGGACATATTTAAGCTTTACAAAAGTAGTTTGAATTTCCTCTGCTTTTTTGATTGTAATTGTTTTTATCTTAGATTTTAAATCTTACCGTCCAATTGGCTTTTCCATCATAACCTTCTAAGATTGTTGTATTTAAGTTTACAATATAAACTCTAAGTACCACATCATCCCAGTAGATTCCGAACCTGGTATCTGCTAATCTTATAAGTGATAGATTCTCTGAAATGTCTTTAGCTGCAAAAACTTTTGTTAATTTAAAGACTTTATTCTCTAAATTTTTTTTTTCTAGAATTAGATTACATGTACCATCTATTCTTGTGTCAGTAAATTCGTTTTCATTTGCACTTTTAGTTACATTGTTTTTAAACTTCTTAAAATTTGATAAAATCATTGTTTCATTAACTATGTAATCAGTTGTGCCTGAATCAGCAATAAAATCTCTGTATTAAAAATTCTTAACTTGGTTTGTTTGCCCAGTTTTCTTCTTTTCCTCAGATGACTAAGTGGCTGCTTCTCTTAGTTTTCCCTGATTTCTCTTGTTGTTATTGTTTTTGTTTACCCTACCTCTAATAATTTTATTTAGTTTTTTTTTATTGTTTCCAGAATGTTAAGCACTTTCTTCTTTATCAATCACATTTTGATAGAATTATAATTATTAGAATTGTTATAATTCTTACCTTTTGCTTGGGAATAGTCTGTAATATTGTGATTTTGTACTGCCTGGCAATAGTAGCAAGACCACAAATTCTTGGAATGTAAATGGCAATCATTCGCCCAGAGATCATCTTTGTTGCAGCGGTAGCAACGGTCCACTAAAACTTAGCTCCCTGTGGGGCGTACGCTCTATGAGCTTAAAGATTATTATATCTCTGTCCTGTATCTACCTTTTCTTCCTTTTGGATGATTTGAGCTACCACCTGATAGAAAGCTATTATTTTTTCTTGCACTGTTAGAGGATCAGTCTCTTTGCACATTTTGTACTATAATTATAGATTTGAAGCGAATACAGATATCAGCTACTTATCCTCCTTTTTTTATCGTTATTCAATATACCTCAGCTTTTACAAATGTACGAGTCACTTTCAGTTTCGTTGTTTTAAACGAAATTAAGCTTTCTATGATCTCTTTCGGTTTTTAAACGTCAAGGATCCTTCTGTGATAACATTTATTAAGGTGATAAATTATTATGTCTCTTACTTAATTCTTTGTTTGATTTATTACCTTCTCAGTTCAATTTTTTGGACCATTGTGATTCAAGTCAGCAACATCGCACAGATCGTTACTCACCCGCTGTGATTTTAAATAATCAATGTAATTATTAAAGTTTGATTTCTGTGTTAGCTTGTAATTTCTCTTAATTGTTATTTTTGGGGTATTTAAATCATCGATAAATACTCAATTCATGCTCGAATTTTTAGTACTTTTCCTAACTTTTAAATTAACAAATTTATTAGGATTTTAAATTTTTTATTTACCTCTAGTTTTTTTATTCGCAGCCTCTTGGTCTCTAGGTTGTTCTTTAATGCCTATAGCATCTTGTCGAACACCTCTCTCATGGTCTGAGCCATGGCTGCTTGACTCTTGCTTACTTCTTTGAGTCCCTCAAAATAATAAGCTAAGGCAGACTCTAAGCTCTTCATCAAGTCTACAAGTTTAGAAGGCTTGGCTCAAAATTTGTGACCTGATGATTTGATCTACTGTCAAGCCTCCTTGATGATGAACTCGATTTCTATCTCAAAGGAGTCATTATCGCTGTCTTTTTAGACGATGCGCAACAGCTTTTTTATTTGTCACAGGATTATACAAATGACTAAGACTTATTTGCATTAAATGCTCTTACCACAGTTTTAAATTTTAGTTAGCCACTCTGATTATCAATTGATAATTGAAATCTGTGATATTCTCAAATATTCTAAGCCTGTATTCTAAAAAATTTTGTAAAATAAACTCTCTAACACTAGGTTACCATGTATTCTAATTTTACGCTAAAATTTTACAACAGTTCTAAATTTCCTGAGATCGAAAGGACTACAAAAACCCGAACCTCTAAAGTATTAAAATATTTTGTTGTATTCTAACAGGTAACGTCTGGTGTTTTAAGTGTCATTCAAGTGCTTCTGAACCAAGAAAAACGAACGTCAATTTATCTTCGCTCGAAACGAAAAACAAGCTCTCTCAACTAAGCCAAACGCGTGTTTGCACCTAGTTACTGAGTCAGAATTTCACGCACGGCAATGAAAGTATTTGAAGATAGATTAATCGTGTGCTTGCACGGGGCTCGAACGGGTTCACACAGTTTTCCTAGTCGTCACCAGATTCCAGTGGCACAGCACGCTTTTCATGGATTACAACCCCGTGACGCTTCACTGAGTCTATAACATAGATTTTAGAAGCGTGCATGCAACCAAAAAAATTTTGCTAAGCATTTTCTGGAGAATGGAGACAAACTTGCAGCAAGGTAGCGCGCCGTTGCATACATTCATGTACGTATGTAATTTCTCGAAAGTACTGAAACGAGAACGTATATGGGAATGCTTCACGTGTTTTCTATCTCTTTTCAAAGTAAAATGCACCACATACAACCGTCCAAGGTAAAGGTGCTCGAGAATAATCATGAATACCGCACCTGCTCGAAATTACGCTAAGAGATTTCACTCTCAGGCTGCATGCATGTACGAGTGTGCGCATGAACATCTTTGCTCTCCCTCCTTCACGGACCAGAATTTACTCGAAGTAAGTTATCTTTATTCTCTATCTTTCTCACTCCATCAAGTTAAAACAAAACACAAAAGTGCGCCCACCATCGCTGACGAACACAGCCGTTGCAGACCACGTGTCAACAAAGGAGGAGGAGAGGACGGGAAAAAAGTCGTGCGAACAAAACTCTTCCTTGGAAAAATAATAACCCACGCAGGACGCTCTCGCTTATCTCAACACCTCCTTCAATAGCACCAGTCTCTTATACCTATACACTACACTTGACAGTAGAAAGAGAGAGAAAAAGAGAGAGAAACAAAGATACACACGCACTCACACGAATCTTATACTCGGCGCGCTTCCAGAGAAACTTTTCTTGGAGACGCCGTCACTTACTCTGGTGCTGCTCACTCTCCTTTAAAAATGGTGATGACACGCAGGTAGTGCACCCTCTCTGACAGTGGTCCGCTTGCCGCTCGCTGTCTCTGTGCTGGCCTCTATATTTATCTTACTTTGCTTCTAGCCTCTATAAAACACAATACACTCTTAACAGTTTGATTTTCTGATTATGGCAGAAAATTACTCTTGAGCAGTGGCTTGCGTGCCCTGTGCCCATAACCTATCGCAGGTATGGGATGAATAGCCAGGGCACAAGGTTAAATGAATACTTACAGAAGAGAGTATTAACTGTTTAACTCTATTTATTTGATACAATATAAAACCACACGGCCTCTCTACAGTGCCACTCTGTAGGTTTGGTATCCTGATTTATAACGAAGTAACGGTGTTAGCGGTAGCACGGGTACTACTTTAGAACTGACTCAGCTGAACTGCGTATCTCGCCACAAGCGCGCGCACAAATCTATAGTTTATTTTTTTAAATTTATAAATGATTGTTCTATTTCTGTATGATAAAAAATATTAATTAAACTTATATTAGTTAAGCTTTTTTGAAAGTCTTTGGTTAAATGAAATAATATGTTTTCAAGATTGTGCCAAACCAATGGAGAATCCAGATAAACAAAAAAAAAAAATTTTCCCTTTAAAATCTTTTTTGTCGTTAACAATATTTTTATATATTAAAAATGATATTGAGCACAACCAGAAGTTAAAAAAAAATATAAATCTAGTTTGTGCTAGACTACAGCTCCCTTTTTAATTCCCTCCCCTCCCCTTTAATCTTACGTAACGGCCAAGTTCGCCATTCATATATTCATGCATATTTTGTAAGTCCGTCCTGTAGCACGTATGTTTCGACAGTCCATGTGAAAAAAGTCACAACCACAATTTTCTTATGTAAAATCATAATAGAAAATTGCAATTATGTTTTCCGAAATGGTAACATTTTTTTAGTTGAATAGGAAAGAATATTTTATGATTGACACACTACTGCATTTGAATTACTTGAGAGCTCTATCATTAAGGGATACTTGCTAATTATTTACAAGAATTTTTATTGTATTATAAGTTTATCGCTTACAATAAACTGGCATTTGAATAAAATCAAAGAATTATTACATTAATAGTTGTTTCACCATGGCCCAAAAGAAATCTTTATCTATATTCATATTTTTGCAGACGGCATCTCATCTTGTCCTGCCAAGGCAGATTAAATATATTTCCTTTTGACGATCCACTATGTTCATTTGCTATTGAAAGTAGTAAGTATTATAGCTAAGGGGTGAGTACTTATACTTAAGGGCACCTAAAGTATAGTTTTAGTTTCAATTCTTAGAACTTTTCTCATATAACTAACTTTATTGCAATTAGTACACAAAACGTGTGTAGATATAGAGAAACATAACTTAATACATAAAAATTAAAACATAGACGGCTTATTATTCAATAAAAGTGAAAAGACTTTTAATGGTTTTTAGTATCCTACGAACAGACAGCAATCACGTACGTGTGGAAAAACGACGAGGACACATTACGGAAGAGTCCCAGTCTAACTACTTTAAATGCATACCTTATAAAGAATCAGACAATCACATGTCCTATTAAATCAAGTTGGAGAGGTGAGTCTGATAACGAATTTCACTAATTAAATAAAACTTTTTTTTTTTTTTTTCTTTTTTCTCGTTCCAAAAATTGATTGTATATGTTTCATACGTAGTCTTAAAAATATATAAAGCAAAGTCGCTAAAACCGTTGTAATCACTAACCGCGAAAACTACTGAACCGATTTTGCTGAAATTTTGCAAACAGATTCTTCATGATTCTAAGATGGTTTTCATATAGTTTTTTTCTTGAAAATGTTAATAACAATAGCGATGAATAAGCTAAAAATTTTTCTAAAATAAGCTAGCTTTACGCTAAAGCTCAGTAGAATCTACTAGGTAGCGTCGAGGTAAAATTGAAGCTACTCGCAACCAAAGATAGTGAAGAGTGGTTATAAGATGCCCCATCAAATTAACTATCATTGTAGTCGAAAATTGACACTACATCGAGAACAGAGGAGTCCGTCGTGCAGCTGAGCATCCCGGTCACCGATGACACTCTTCTTTCATAGGCAAGCAAAATAAATCGGTTTTTACCCTGGACCCCCAAATTCATTAAATGCTACAGAAAAACAGGCGTTCGAAACGTCAACGTCTCCAGTGGGATCAAAGGAAGCGTTTCTGGCCAGAGCATAACCTGCTCGAGCACTTCAGAGCTTTGTGGCCGTTCAACCATCTGACCTAGTGCCATCAGAGCATTTGCTACTTAAAATGCGAGCCAGAGAGGACAGACCTTAAGAGTATGGGCAGCCACAACGGCCTCCTTCATTAGTAGTCGTCCCAATAACATACCTACAGAGAAGGTTCTCTCCAGGCCCACTTTCCTAACTACCAATAAGCGATTGGTTATCTGGGGAACGACCTGAAGACCAGATATTCTTTGGTCAGTGGCGTACTTCCCTTCCTGTACAGTCTCCGTACAAAGTATAAGCGCCAAGCTACCTGCAACCGCCTCTCCATCATCAAGAATAATGATAAGGAGTGACTGAAAATTTTACAACTGACCCTTTTCAGGGCCAATGTAAGCTTTTACGTTCCCTACTAAACCATTAATCTCATCAGTCCTTTTAAGGGCCACCTGAGTTTAAATTACCTTGCCAACTAATACATTTTTACTACGATTTCCGGGGACGATTCGTCAACTCAAAAACTATGTAAAGCCGGCCACTATTAAACCAAGTCAGTCATTTACTGGCAGACGTCACGAGCAGAGTTGTTCGTCACAAGGCTGGGAATACCGGTGACAAACGACCTTATATTACTTTCTCAACTTTAAGTAATTAACCAGGAATCACCGAAATTCTCCAAGGTCTGCGCTGGGAGAACCTAACAGCTATGAAGAAAAAATAATAAACGTGAGCCAACGGGATAGTCTCCAACGGGCAAACATCACAAACTAATCTTTCCACCTGAGATCACCAAAGCAACTAAGTCTGAAAAAAAGGTGCTTTAGTTTTAATAAGCACTCTTAAATAATCGTCTTTGACGTTATACCAGGAGATGATAGGAAAGAGCTCTACAACTTGCTCCAAAGCTTCAAACCCTGAGGTATCCAGGTAGTCACGTTCGCTGAAAACTTCGGTCAACAAAGTACTTTACTTAAGAAGCTCACCAGTCCTTTTCAGGTTCATCGACGTCAAACTATCTTGCCAACAAATACATTACAACCTAATAAAGTTGAAAAAAAATTGCCTTTAGAGCTCACAAGAGTCTGAACTATGCCAAAAGTTACAAGAAGTCGAATTAGACGGAAAACTTCAAATGAATCTCATGATTAATCTCAAAAACTTGAGCCACTGGAAGTCTCTAACGGGCAAGCATCACGAACCAATCTCTACTAATCTCTCCACCTTAGATCATCAAAACAACTAAGTCTGCATAAAAAGGTGCTTTAAACACCTACGTCTTCGACGTTATAGCAGGTGACGTTGGGAAAGAGCACTACAACTAGCCCCAAAGTTTCGGACTTTTTAATTTTCCTCCCGATCAGTCTGGATCTTTAACAGAAGGCCAGAGAAGATCACCCTCAGGTATCCAGGCAGTCACAGTTTCTCTAAACCTTAGTCAAGAAAGAATTTACTTAAGAATCTCACCGGTCTTTTTTTAGGCAATTTGATGTTGAACTACCTTGCCAACATATGTATTAAAACTTAACAAAGTTAACAGAAAGCAGCCTTTGGGGGTCACTAAAGTCGCAAGAGGGTGAATTGGGAGGAAAACTTGAAATGTGTCTAATGAAAACAATTTGTGGCGTTAAGAAACTGACGCAAAAAATTTATCAAGATGGGAATAGCAGCCTCAAAATCGACAAATAAAGAATTCATTACGTGAGAGATCAGCTTGATATTTTACCCTCACAGTAATCTCTTGAATTTTTAAAGATGTAAATTCAGATTTTCAAATAAGTAGAAAATATATTTGTATTTTTGCGGCATTAAAAAATGTAGAGATTAGGCTCCAGAACTTTCTTGCTCTGGTAATAAAGTTGTGAGATAAGAAAAAAAAATTTTTTAATGATAAATTTTTTGTGAGCTTTGAATCTTTAGTTTAAAAAAATAGCCCTGTTCATAGATTATACGGTAGAAACTGCAAATCAACGGCCACTTATGACCGATAATTATTTTACGGCATAAGTAACACACGGCACTTTTTACAATAATTTACTTTTTTTTAATTTTTACAGTTTATTATTTGGCCAAATAAACTGTATGCATTCCGGACAAACATGTTTTTAATAAGACGATTTTTGTCCTGAAAAGTGTCAGAAATAAATGTAAAATTTTTAACTGAAAACGTTTCATATTACATGTCAATACACTACGGTGTTCTATTTAGTGAGTCTCTGGCAAAGCTGAGACGGGGGGACCGCTAGTTAAACAATATTCACGTGTTTTTCCTGATTTATTATGTTTTCGTGAATACTGTGCACATGAAATCTACAATTGTACCAATATTTCTTATATTTAAATCAATGACCAGCTTACATTATAATTAAAACTAGTTTTTATATCAAGTTATAAAGTAAGCTTATAAAAATGGACAAAAATTAAATTTGACGATGTACAATCCTTTTTCGTAATTTTCCTATATGTTATGAAAAATAGTTATTTCCCTTATTAAGGAACGTCCATCGCCTACTGTGGTAGTCAATTCAATGACAATCGATGCGACGTCACTAAATGAAAGCTTCCTTTTATGCTAGTAGTACGTTGGTAATGAAGTTTATTTTATTTTCAACTGACTCCAGCTGCTATTATGAATAGTGTGCTATATATTTATACAGTCAGCTGTTGAAAGTGATAAACTTAGGAGTATGTAAAAAAAATGATTTTATATTCATGAATGCTGTAATTTAGTGCGTTTTTATCCATCAAAGAAACTTAATTGAGAAATCATTATAAAAGTTTTCATGTTATTTTACGAATTCAAATTTTTTGCATTACACGCGCTCCCTACACCAATATGGCCAGCAGTATTTGTCACTGCACGCACCGAACGTAACTGTAGACCAAAATTGTATTTTAGCTATCTTATTAATTTTTTTATCGCCAACACCTATAACGTTACCCAGTTTTTTAAAGATGATGATGCCAGGGTTACAGTACTCATATTTTTGTGCTTGTACATTCCATTTAAGTAGTCTAATTGATCATCAAAAGTTTGCTTCAGGCCTTCGGCCGTACATAAGAGGCTGTGTTAGGCGAGTTTGAAAAGTGCTGACTTTGAATTGAATTCCGGATTTTGATCACCAAGCCATACAAATAAGGATACTATTGGATTCAGCGCGATCAGAATTTTAATAATATGTCATTCAAAGTTCTTGTGCATTTCGTGATGGAGCCTCCTTAAGTTATAAATGCATGCATCTAAACATCTGTAGTAAATCATCATTTTGAATGTGCTTAATGCACACCAAACTCCAATAACTATTGTATACTTAGACATGTATGAAAGTTTGCAGTGATTTTCGCTACATTACCTCGTACTTACAAAGGAACATTTTGAAAGACTAATCTTGTATGTCTCTCTGAGTCAAATTACATTCCTTGAGCTTTTTTGTCCGAAGATGATACTAAAACCTAGCATCAACTATTATTACTACCACTGCACATAGAGTAGTAAATTAAGTTACATATGTCTTTGCAGTTTTGTAGGAATGTCATTTAAGTAAAGTGCGAGTAATTAAATTTATCGACATTTCCCATCAAGCTCAAGATTGCCAAAGCACCTCAATTTTTTTAGTTAAAACTACAGATTTGTAGAAAAATTGTCATACGTAGCCATTAAAAAAAAGTGTTACGTCAACTAGGATTTGAACCTAGAACTCTTTTCTTACTGGAAAAGTGCGTTATCAATTTCGCCATCGAGGTATTGGCGACTTCTCTCCTTAATTGCTACATCTTAGTTTTTTTGGCGATTTTTCTGTCAACGCCTGCTCATATGATATATAAGAATATTAGAAATAAATCTGATTTTATCGATTGGTAAGTATTTATGCACGTATTTTCATTTATTGACATTTCCCATACAGTTTTTTTTCCATCTAGAACTTATGAATGTGTCGAGTATTTTATATTCAATATCAAACAGAATCGTAACATCCCACATGTCTCACTCTTCATAACTCTTAAATTATTTTTTCATGCTACTATGATATACCTTAAAATGTAGCAAGAGTATTTCTGCCCTGTTGGCTGCGTTTATTTTGACGAAGGTAACCAATGTATTAATTATAAGTTTACAAGGGATCACGGCACAAAAAACTACTCCATTGACAAATGATAAAATAAATTCACATAAAAAACAACAACAATTTTTATGAATTCATCTTAACGGAGGATGGGAAGGAACTGGGTAGAATAAATAAGAAGTGCACTGATTATGAGCCACTAACGAAGATATATTTCGTGGCTCAAGTGAAAAACTCCGAAGAGAAAAACTTAAGAGAAGAAAAATTCACAAAGATACAAACGAGTGAGGTTGAACTATGATTTCAAGATAAAATGTCCTGGAAAGAAAAAATTGTACGTGTGTATGTGTATAGATAACGTATACGTGCGCATCCACACGTGTCTTGAAAAACTCACGAATTGACAAACGTCGCACGTTCCGTAAAGCAGATTATTGCTGTGCTTTACTCGCAGCACGTTGAGCTCCTCGAAGATGATGCAGATGACGATGATGATTGAGTGAAGGAGAGTGTGAGAGAAATTTACCCCAAAAAGGTAACACCCAGATGCTCGTGTGCGTGATGATGATGATGAAAAAAGATGTAGAAGCCAATAGAACGAATATAATACCCATTTATGCCAGATACTCGAAATCGCAGTTGATAACTCTAGACCACTCTGTAAGACAAATAGTTTGGAACTGACCCGGCACACCCACCCAAAGTAGGTCCAAGACTCCCCTTCCCTTTTTATTCTCCCACTTGCAGCAGTCGTCAGGATCCGTCAATCCCTTACACCTTATGTGAAAAACCATGAAAGAGAGAGAGGGAGAGAGAGAATGATGTAAGCAATTAATAGAGGGGAGAGACTTATGACCCGAGGACCTTAATGAGATCAAAAGTGATAGAGATGTAGTTGCATGATAGAGAAGGAGAAAAATGTCTAGCTAATGAGAGAATAGAGAGAGAGACATAATGAGAGTTGGCGTAAGAGCGATTAAATGCACCGACTAAAACAAAAAAAGAAGAAGAATGAAGGTTAGAAAGAAATTGACCAGCGCTTGCATGTGTGAGTATGTGATGAATTTTCTGTGAACTCGGTGTGCTGCCACTTTCAGCGTGCTGCGAGGTTGATCCTTGACCGCTCACAAGTCAGCCTACGAATCTTAGTCGTTTCGACTAAACATACCTCATTTAGGCACTAAATATTCGGAATAATATTTTCGGTCTTTATCTTGCTACACTACTTATCTTACAAAATAGGGGTGATCACAATATTATGGAAGAGCCCTGTGCTATCACAAGAAAAGTTCAACTTTTTTTATGTTTGTATAATAGTTTAGGCTCATACAAAATTAATTGTGGAAACTACAAATTTATTTTTCGACATCAATTTTTAAATCTTTAACATTACAGAATCATTAGAGAAAGCATAAATAAAAAACGTTTTGATTAGAAAAAAAACAAAGTGTCATTGCGAAAATCCATATGCACCCCTAGGTTGGATTTTATGAAGAAAAATGTGTTTGGTAAGGTTTACTTCTAAGAGAATACATTCTGTTTTTTTTTCTTTTTCTTGAAAGAAACATATTTTAATTTAGAAACCAGTAAAAAACAATGAATAAGTGCCATATTAGTTTAAGCTACTATACATAAAAAAAAAAAAAATGAAAAAAAAAAATTAATATTTCGTTCAAAATTAATAATTAATAATTCATATTCATATAAAAATTCAATTTTGCCATTTATTGCGGTACCATAAAGATACAACAGCGCTTTGAAGAGCAGAGCGCCCTAGTCAAAGTGCCGGACTCGTTGCTGATGGCAAAAGTGATTAACATGGGCTTGCATGGGATTTTTGTACCCTCCAGAGAAGCAGCAGCGTCGGTGAGCTTTAGTATAAAGTGTATCTTAATGTCATACGTTTGAGTGTTAGGGCAATCTTACATTTCTTAATGGCACGCCGATTCAAATTTATGATAGCTTCAGTTTGGTAGAATATTTGAATGTTTGAAATGGGAAATTAATAAAAATAAACTTGTAAGCTCACATTACATGTACATTTCTTGCGAAGGTACAGAGTTTTAAAAAACAAAATAATTTTACTATATTATAAAACAGAAATAATTACATAAAAACTAAAAAATACAGTTTTTGTCAAAAAAATAACTTTTAATACTGGTAATTATCATTACTATCTACACAAACTTAATAGAGGTTTCTTTTGTTAAAGCACTTGCCATGATAATTTACAAATCAAAATCACAAAGTTTCAAGAGTGATGACTAAAAAAAAAAGAAAATTTTTTCCCTTAGAAAATTCTACGTAGCGTTATTTCAATGGAAACAAAAAAAAGCGTGTCTATGTAGTTGAAAAATATTAGTAATTATAAAATAGAAAATATTCTGTAAGAATATATTTTTTATTAAAACGTTGGTAAGAAATATTTTCATAAGTTAAAGAACAATACAAAAACCGTAAAACAAATTTACAAACAAAAAAATTTAAGTATTAGTTTTTATTGTTTTCTTAAAAGTCGGGTATAGAAAAGTCAAATTTCCTTAAAGTTGTGCAGGGCTACTAGCACCAACCACAATGATTATTATAATTTAATCAAATTAATAAAATTCTCCCATTACATGTAGATGTACTATGTCATATAAGGCATGTGTATTAAAATTGAATACATCTATATAAACATATTATTTGGAAAAATTTGTTGTTCTTAAAATTTTATGAATTCAGTTGGTGTTAAAACATACATTGAAAGTAATCTGTATAGTTAACTAGCAGCCCCCCATCTCGGCTTCGCCCGAGATTTACTAAATGGAACACCGTAGTATATTGACATGTAACGTAAAACGTTTTCAGTTAAAAATTTTACATTTATTCCTGACACTTCTCAGAACAAAAATCTTCGTATATTAAAAACATATTTGTTCGCAATGCATACAGTTTACTTGGTCAAATAATAAGCTGAAAAATTAAAAAATTATAAGTATGCTGAAAAGTACCGTGCGTGCCTTATGCCATAAAATTATCGTTGGCCATTAGAAGCGGTTGATTTTAAGTTTCTCCCGTATAATTGACGAAAAAGGCTATTGCTTAAAGCTGTTAAGATTTTAAACTCACAAAAAATATATAGATAAAAAAAATAGTTTTTCTCTTATCTCACAACTTCATTACCAGAGCAACAAAGTCCTGGAGCTTAATCTCTACGTTTTTTATTGCCACAAAAATACAAATATATTTTCAACTTATTTAAAAATCTGAATTAAGATCTTTAAAGATTTAAGAGATTACTGTGAGGGTAAAATATCAAGCTGATCTCTCACGTAATGAATTCTTTATTTGTCAATTTTGAGGCTGCTATTCTCATCTTGATAAATTTTCTGCGTCAGTTTCTTGACGCCTCAAATTGTTTTCGTTAGACACATTTCAAGTTTTCCTCCCAATTCAACCTCTTGCGACTTTTGTGACCCCCAAAAACTGCTTTCTGTTAACTTTGTTAAGTTTTAATATATTTGTTGGCAAGGTAGTTCAACATCAAATTGCCTAAAAAAAGACTGGTGAGCTTCTTAAGTAAATTCCGTCTTGACTAAAGTTTAAAGCAATTGTGACTGCCTGGACATCTCAGGGTAATCTTCTCTGGCCTTCTGTTAAAGACCGAGACGGATCCGGAGGAAAATTAAAAAGTCCAAAACTTTGGGGCTAGTTGAAGTGCTCTTTCCCAACGTCACCTGGTATAACGTCAAAGACGTAGGTGTTTAAAGCACCTTTTTATGCAGACTCAGTTGTTTTGATGATCTAAGGTGGAGAGATTATTAAAGATTGGTTCGTGATGTTTGCCCGTTGTAGACTTCCGTTGGCTCAAGTTTTTTTTTTCCTTGATAGCTGTTAGCTTTGCCCAGCGCAGACCTTGAAGAGGATTAATGATTTTTGGTTTAATGCTTAGAGTCGAGAGGGTAATATAGGGTCGTCGGTCACCGGGGTTCCCAGCCTTGCGACGAACAACTCTGCTCGTGACTTTTGCCAGTTAATGATTGACTTGATTTAGTAGTGGCTGGCTTTGCATAGTCTTTTAGTTGACGAATCGTCTCCAGAAATTAAAGTAAAAATGTATTTGTTGGCAAGGTAATTTAAACTTAGGTGGCCCTTAAAAGGACTGATGAGATTAATGGTTTAGTAGGGAACGTAAATGCTCACATTGGCCCTGAAAAGGGTCAGTTGTAAAATTTCCAGCCATTCCTTATCATTATTCTTGATGATGGAGAGCCAGCTGCGGATAGCTTGACTCTTACCCTCGGAGTCACTGTGGACGGAGACCGTACATGAGGGAAGCACACTGCTGATAAAAAAATATCTCTTTCTTTGGGTTGTTTTCCGGATTACCAACCGCTCATTGTTAGTTGGGGAAATATGGGGATGCCATTAGGGACACGACCACTGAGAAGAAAGCCGTTATGGCTGTTCATGCCCCTCAGAGCTGTTTTCCCTGGCTTACATTTATAGTATAAAATTCTCTGACGGCGCCAGGCCAGATTGTGGTACGGCCATGTAATTATGAGGGGTTGGAGCAGGATATGCTCTGGCAAGACACGTCTCCTGGTACTCAACCCGAAACGTCATCGGTTAGAATAAATTTTTTATTAGTGGTACTCATCAATCCTGGAAGTTCAAGGTGACAGCAGACCTAGATTACTTGTTCATTGGAGAAGAGCGTCATCGGTAACCGGGATACCCAGCTGCGTGACTATTATCAACATTTTCGATGCAGCTCGATGTACTGCCAGTAGAGTACCGCAGAAATTCCCGCAACGTTCTGGCCTATTATAACCACACTTATTTAATTCTGTTTCAGGTAGCTCTGATTTTATGTTGACGCCAGCTAGCAGATCCTACTGAACTAAAGTGAAAAGCTGGCATATTTTTTCAAAACTTTAAGCTTATTTATTGCTATTGTTATTAAATTTTTTAAGATAAAAACCATACTAAAACCATCTACGAAGTGTCAAGAATCGGTATGCAAAATTTCAGCAAAATTGGTTCAGTAGTTCTCATGGTTAGCGATTACAACGGTTTTAGCGACTTTGCTTTACACATTAGTGAGATAAGCCCATGATATTAAAAAAAGTTTTTTACTACGACTTAAAACTGTAAATTTTCTTTGTTTTGCAAAGTGCAGAAATAATGGGTGTTATCAGGTAGCGGAGGTTGTAGGATGTCGAGGGAGGCTAAAAATAGTTCAGTGTGGCAACCATTAAAAAGGTCCTTAGAACTGTAACGGAGCTTAACAAAAAACTAATCCTATGAAAACAAGAGAGAAAGTAGGCAAATTATCACTTTTTATATGAGGAGATCAGGGGCGATATGGAATAAATACGACGGCTAGGGTATTCGAAGAGCTTAGAGAAGAGCTGTGATAAGCTGACCTAAATCACTATATAATGTAGTAAGATTTACGTACATATCTATTCTACTAAATCTTTAACACCTCCCTGTGTGTCTTGCATGTCAACCCCCTACACATAATAAACATTCATGATATGTTTGAAACGAGGTGTCTATACTCGCTTACAGCTCTGAAAATCACTAGTTAATGCGAGGAATACTCTGACCGAAACTGTGCTTCCCGGGTACCCTCGAAGACAATCACGTTACAACGTGGACAACGAGTTCGCTTCCCCTTTCTCTCATCTGCTTGCTGAGAAGATAGCTCAGCTCTGGCTTAACTCAGGATGCTTGAGCGTGAGTGTCAACGCGCGAGCCTGCGGAGGCGGGAAGATAGGGCCTATAGTCTGCTAACAACTCCCTTTTGGACGTCGCGATCTCTCAATAAAGCCTATAAATAAAGAGAAGCTCGAAGGGTTGCAGGCAGCGAAAGGCTCACCTAAAGCAAGACACAAACATTTAAGGATCACAAGAACGGAAACTATATTCATAGCACTGGAACAAAAGCATCTGTGTGTTTTTGCTCGATCACATCAACAGCAAGGCACGTACGGCCAGGGGAGGCTTTCCTCTTGGAGCCGACGGCACTCAATGGTTTATACTGGGCACAGAGGGAGATAACGTTGATATCGCAGTTTTTACGCACTGCGATTACCGTGCTTTTCGTAGCCTCGTATTCACTTTTGTTAGCCGAGCAGATGCTTCTTCCACAGGATTTTTCGGCCAGGTATCTTGCTGGGAAATCATTTGTTCGCAGGCGTCAGGTGGCAGGCGCTGACAAGGCGGTGACGAGGCTGTCTATACCTTATCTCCTATCACTAATCACCTATACCTAATCTCTTCTACCTTAATAGCCCAGAGCGTCCCGCGTTTATACGCATCGCAAGACGCTTGTCTCTCCTTTCTCTCTCTTTCTCTTTCTCTCTCTCTCACTCTCTCTCGTACACATTATGACGCCCCCCTCTCTCTCCAGCCTTCCTTCCTTGCTCAGTCTAGGTGAGCATAAATGGCGTTAACGTATTAATCACCCGTTACATTTTTTGAACCTTTCCCCATTATTATAAATTTATCTGATTTACATTCTTTCTGGAGACTTAAAATATAATTAATAATATTATTGCATCGCTACGAATTTGCAAATATTTAATAGCTGACGGAAAGTTTTCCTCTTTGTCTACGTGATTTTCATTTCTCGTTAACTTAGATAAATTTATCAAATGATTTACTTTTCTGCATCTCTTGCATTTATAAGTTTTATAGTAACATTTACAAAAATCATGATCTATTCAACTGCAGTAAAAGCATTTCTTCTGTGTCTTTTAAATTAAGTATTTTTTAAATTGTAGATAATTAGGTGTGATATAAATATGCGACCCCTTTTAATCCATAGTATGCATAAAGCAAAGAAAATGCTTTTATTCTCAGGAATAATAAGAATTCTGGATTGATGATTTAATGTAACTTTTGTTTGGTAAAATCGTATATGTTTAATCTAGTTTAATTTAAGTTTAGGCATGTTGGCCATTTTTTACTTAATTTATTGCACAATTAACACAAAGGGAGTACTTGTGACACGGGACTTCCATATTTGATCATACAAAATACTCTTTAGGGGTCGCACGTAAATGCTGTGGACAAGTTTTTCGATTTCCCCCCCCTTTTTCTCACGTAAGCTTTGTGTAGATCAGAAATTGACTCCTCTCTTTAAAGTCAAGTTGACTTACTTGTTTTTATACATTTTCGTAAAAAAATTTTAAATATACCTTTTGATGAATTACTGATAAATATTACAATATTATAGGATTTTATTATGTTACAATGACAATTTTTTAAAATGCAGCGTAACAGCAAATGCAGCAACGTTAGTTATAATAAGTATGAATATAAACAGAAGCATATTTAGCAATGTTGACGAAGAATGCCTTAATCGACAAAAATCATTGTGCGACGTCGAAAGAAATGACTTGAAGTGAATTACAAAATGTTAGTACGTCAACTATTAGGTCAACGTAATATAAAGCTCATATTTTAGAATAAAAAAGAGTGTTGTATCACACACAAACTTATTGCCTGGCTCCTCCACCCCCAAGCGTAAACATCCGTATGATTGAAGCAAAACTCCCTTCTCTCTAAAACTGTCCACGGCATTTGGCAACGACCCCTTACTTTTTGAGAAGTCATGTTAAATATTAAATTAAACTGTGTGTATAAAAAACTACGGTAAAAAGTTTAAAAAAATATTGTGTCTTGTATACTTTTGTAAATACTTATACAGTACTTAATCTCTTGCATTCTTCTGCATTATTACTCAAGTTTTTTCATTTTTATGAGAAGAATACAAGTTTAGCTTTTTTCATAAGCTTGAACCTTTGTTTGGTAATAAAAATATAAGCCAGTTGGAAAACTTAATTTGGTGGTCTCATAATTTAAGAAATATTTATATTGTCAGCTCAGGTATGGTCTACAGTAAATAGGGTACAAGAAATAATTGTAAGCTAATTCACGCAAAGCTTACAATGGTTATTTTTTTTATTCCCTTTGCTTCTTGCTTGACATAATTTTTTCAGTTATATAAATATAAAGGGTTAGCAAGCCAAGTGCACAAGTGTACGTATTGCGATGAAGTATGTATGATTTAATTTTCAGACTAAACACTTTTATAATAGAAATAATGTAATATTTAGTAGTTTCCTCTATCTGATCTTAGTACTGTATGCTGACTTTGTAGAGTTTTTAGAGTCCATCGTTAGACTAAATAAAGGTGTCAATAACCTCTAGTAACTCAACAAATTTTACTGCGTACACATTTTTTTACAAACAAATCGTTTTATATCGTAAACGTCTAGAGAGCAGCAACTTAAATTGTCTAATGCCTTTATTATTGTTAAATTAGTAAATGAAATAACATGACAAAAACATTTATTTACAATGGTTAAAAATTCAAAAAAAATATACAAATTTTGGCTACGACTCATAACGGGTAATTTATACCTGAACGCCGTTTACGCTTATCTAGACGATGCAAGGAAGAAAGGCCAGAGACAGAGAGGGAAGTCATAATGTGTACGAGAGAGAGAAAGGAGAGAGACGCATTGCGTCTTGCAATGCGTGTTAGCGTGGGACTGTCTGGGCCATTAGGCCTGAAGAGATTAGGTATAGATGATGTACACACGTGCGTCGCTTGTCTATTGAGCACACTAAGCCACCTCAGGACAGCCTCGCCATCATCTTGACAGCTTTTGTCCTCTGACATATGCAACCAAGCGCCTTGACAACAAGACATACAGCAATAGACCATCTGCTTGACCAACGAGAGCAAACACTAGGCTACAAAATGCCATGTAAGCGCAGTGCATGCGTGAAAATTGCGATATCCGCGCAATCTCTCTCTGTGCCCAGTTGAATTATTAGGTGCTGTTGGCTCCGAGAGGTTAACCTTCCCCGGCCGTACGTGCCTTGTTGAGCAAAAACACACACATACATACAGATGTTTCTGTACCAGTGCTATTAATATAGTTTCCGTTCTTGTGATCCATAAATGTTTGTGTCTTGCTTTGCGTGAGCCTTTCC